>NC_137900.1:20830428-21199015 GCF_963455335.1 Martes martes
TGGCTAACTGAAACTGGCAGATAAGGGGGCAGGGATTACTGCACCCATCCATGGAAAAGTCAAATTGTTCTAGTTCACAAAGCTCAAAAGAATTGTATATAAGGCTTGAAATTGTAAAAACAAACAATAAACTAACTTAGGATTTCTTAAATTTCCTCAGTGACAGTGTTATTTTACCCTAAGGGTATTTGGGAGCCTATAGAGAAAATGGCATAGGCCCCTGGTTTCTTCAACAAAGTGTAAATTGATATCAACACTCCTGGAACCCAAGAGAAAGGAGTTAAAACCAGTGCATAGGTTCTTGGCTTGCTTGGGTATGTCTGAAGAAAGAGCATCTCACTGGTGTCGGGGAGCCCTTGGGTAGCTTTTTACTGCTAGGGCAGTCGGTAGAAGCAGTTTATAAAGCTGTTACTTCTTGGTATGACTAGTTTGAAGTTTCATTTCACTTAATGGTATATAATAGGAAATAAGAAGTTGTAGCCAGAAGCTGACTATTTCATCCAAGATATGTACCTCCATATTTGTTAGTGTTGCCGTACTAAATTTTTTGAGGGAGATCCTTTGAGGGTCTCCCGATTTGACAAATATTTAACAAATATTTTAGATAATCCTTAAAAATCAGCTCTGCTGGGGGGCGTCTGGGTGGCTTAGTGGGTTAAAGCCTCTGCTCTCGGCTCGGGTCGTGATCCCAGGGTTCTGGGACTGAGCCCCACGTCGGGCTCTCTGTTCCACGGAGAGCCTGCTTCCTCCTCTCTCTCCCTGCCTGCCTCTCTTGCCTACTTGTAATCTCTGTCTGTCAAATAAATAAATAAAATCTTAAAAAAAAATCAACTCTGCCTTCCCAGTGTCCTAATCCAGGATTTCACGATGGGTTTCAAAAATTCTCACTAGGAGCTCACTGCATTCTTGTTTGCATAGGACAAGTCAAGATAAATTGCTCTTTTAACCAGGCTATAGATGAGTAATATGTCAGTTTTGATAACTAGTAGACTCACTCAAGAATTGTAACTTGGTGTGAGGATACTAAGTCCAACTCTTTTCTTCTGTTAGCTGATGCTTTCTCAGTTTTTCTATGCTGAACAATGAGGAGTCTTTACAGAAACTAAGGACTAGTATTTCTATGTATTTAAGAACATGTTCTTAAGTGTCAATATTTTATAGGACATTATGTGCTTACCTTTTAATGTACTTTTATATTCATCTATGATAATTCAAGATTCATCAAATAAAGAAAACATCTATAAGTAAAATTTTTAAATGACATTTTCAGTCCTCTGGATTCTGATATTAAATTTAATTAACTGATGCATTAGGTGGTTATTTCAAAGTGTGCAGATAATTGATGTGTAATAAGAATTAAGTGTGTGGGTTCTGATCAGCAGTAACAGGCAGGGATCTGAGGACACTATTACAATATCTCTACTTGAGGCTGCCTGCTGTTCCGTCTAAAATGAATATGTAATAATAAATTGTACCCAAAATGGTATATTAATTTCTTCAGGGAAAAAAATTTTTATTATTAACTGGTTCAGGACCATTTCCATGCTGTCTTTGTAATTCCCATGAGGGCCAGTTTAATACAAAGGAGGCAAATGTAAGATATTGGAGTTGATTTTATTTTATTAGATCCATATACAGCTCAAGAAAATTAAGACTGAGTTCTGAGATGTGTCACATTAAGTTTAAAGGATAAACTGTCAGACTAGATTATTACTAGAATTATCACCAAAAAATATTATTTGGGATAGAAAGATAATAATGCACTGATACTACGGAGAAAAACATAGATTATTTTCATCATTCCAATTAATATAACAGTTGTAATTACTTACACCATCAATGGACAACTGTTGCCAAAATTGTGTATTTCTTTTTTTATTTTAATGAAAATAGTGCATATTTTAAATATACAACACGATGACTTGATATACATACATATAGTGAAATGATTACTGTACTTAAGCTAATTAACATATTATTTCTCATAGTTACCTTTTTGTGTATGTAATGAGAGCACCTCTCATCATATTCCCAGTATTCAGTATTGTCTTATTAGCTATAGTCATCATGTTGTACATTAGGCTTCTAGGCTTACTCATCCTACATAATTGCAGCTTTGTAGCTTTTGACCAGCATCTCTTCCTGCCACCCTGTAATCACCATTCTACTCTCTACTTCTGTGAGTCCAATTTTTTGTTGTTTTTTTTCTTTCTTTCTTTCTCTCTTTTTCTTTCTTTCTTTCTTTCTTTCTTTCTTTCTTTCTTTCTTTCTTTCTTTTTCCTTCTTTCTTTCTTTCTTTCTTTCTTTCATTTTTAGAGTCCACATGTAAGTGAGAGGATACATTTCTCTGCCCAGCTTAACGCACTTAGCATAATGTCTACAAGCTTTATCCATGTTATCACAAATGGCAGGATTTTTTTCTTTTTAAAGTTGAATACAGTTTTATTTTATGTTGTTGTGACTTTCTTAAGTGAACATTTAAGTAGAGCCCTGAGATATCAGTGATGAGCCATGGTTTAACAAGGACGGGAAGCAAAACAGGCATCTGTTGCTCATAGGTCATGGGGGAGGTACCAGCACACCTTGGTTGGGGGAAGAGTAGGTCAAAGCAAGCTGAGAAAGCATGGCAGGACCCAGGGCACATGCTTTTTATTAGGGACTGTGAGTGGAGTGTAACCTGATTAAGAAGTGGGCAAAGGACCTGAATAGACATTTTTCCAAAGAAGACCTATAAATCACGAACAGGTATATGAAAAGTATATGAAAGGATTGCTCAGCATCACTGATCATCTGAAAATGCAAATCAAAATCCCAATAAGATATCACCTCACACCTGTTAAAATGGCCATTATCAAAAAGTCAAAAGATAACAAGTGTTGGCAAGGATGTGGAGAAAAGGGAACCCTTGTGTGCTATAGTGTAATTGGTATGTACATTGGAATTATATGTGATTGTATGAAATTGGAATGTGAATTGGTATAGACACTACCAGAATGGAGTTTTTCCCAAAAATTAAAAATAGAACTACCAGATGATCCAGCAGTCCACTTCTAAACTTTTCCTTTTTAATGGAAATCCAAATTGTTAGAGAGAAGGGCAGTTTTTGACTGTAGATTGAGGATACTGAATATCAACAATTTGGCTGGATTTGGCTCTAACCCAATACTAGATGATATCTGTGTGAATATCTGGCTTCCAAGTCAAATAGATAATAAAAAGATGATGTGAACCACTTCAAGGCAGAAAAATATGATTTTAAGTGTCAGTGATTTGGCCAAGTTACACAATTAGTGAGCAGCAAAGTGCAGGTTCCCTAACTCCTAAGACAATATTCTTTCCACTTCATTACACAAACACAGAGAGCATTTTTCTCATTTGAACAAAGCCATAGTGAGAATAGTATTGGCTCCATTACCGTTAATATTAAGACGGTTCCAAAACTCACTCTCCTCTTTTTCTCTCTTTCTCTTTCTTCCTGTCTCTCTGTCTCTCTCTTTCTCTCATACACACTTACATAAAACTATAAACTGAAAACAATGCTTAAAAAAGGGGTGTCCTTTTTTCCTTGAATTATCCATGTAATTCCCTTGATTTTCTCCTTGTCGCAGTGTGTCTTGCAAATTCAATTAACTGTCTTAGTTTTCTTACTCTCCTTAGTCCCCTCCTCCCATTTGATAGTCTTGTGAAAATCCAATCTTTTCAAGATAATACATTTGATAATCCTCTGAGGCAATCCTGTCACTTGCAGCACAGTTTTTTTCTTTGTCAATTATTATCAACTTTAGGCACTGTTATCTATTTTTGACACAGCAGGAGATGTCCTTAGCTCAGCTAACCCAGGCTAGTACAATTAGATAAGACGCAGAGCAGTACTGATGCTGAGTAGCCAATTTCCTTCCCCTGTTGTGTTCATGATCCTTGGAGAATTATATAGTAGTGAATCCTGTAAGTTCTATTTGGCTGCGTGAATTCTAGTTGCCCAAGTGTTTAATACGCTATTACCATCGAGTGAATTCTAGAGATTTATAGCATTATTTACTACTTTCCCTTCTCACCTAATAATTGAAAAGGATACAATTCCTCATTTAAAATAAAGTTCACGATCGTGGTAGGAATTATATTTGTTTCCTAGGTAACAACTATTCACTTTTGATCAACTTCAGACATGGGTTTCCTTTACAAAATGATAGGTTTTCATAGGCAGAACAGTAAATAGCATGCACTTTGGCATCCCAGTCTCAGGTAGAATATGGTGAGATGTGGGAAATGAACTTTTCAGTAGTTTCCTAATTATTCGTTTGTAGAAGAGAAGCCCATACGATGTATGTAAGTTATTTATTCTTTCTCTCCTTAGCGTTAATCAGGCCTGAATCACTGCCAGTATTTTTATCCATGAACACACATTCTGACATTATGGTGTTCTTTTCATGTATTACTTTCTTCTATTTTTTAAAAATTTTTTTGACAAACCCAGGAAATTAAAATTGTTGCCAATAATCCAGACACACATTGTAATCATAGTTTTTTTAGATATAAAAAGTGTTTCTTCAATTTTCCTTTTTTGAACTTTGA
This sequence comes from Martes martes, assembly GCF_963455335.1. Classification (NCBI taxonomy): domain Eukaryota; kingdom Metazoa; phylum Chordata; class Mammalia; order Carnivora; family Mustelidae; genus Martes; species Martes martes. The sequence continues at coordinate 20,835,001 of NC_137900.1, forward strand.
ACATTCCAAGCCTTCACCTCAGGGATATGTATGAGGGCCTTTGGTATGCTGCAGTAAATTACCCAGACCCCCCTGTGTTTCATTATAACTTACATATTGCACTTGTAAGAACAGCATTAATCCAAAATGATTTGACTGATGCAGTCCCTTGAAACCATCTTTCCTTCTTTGGGGATATAATTCAATCTCTAGAAGAAAGATTTTGGATTACAATTAATAATTATCATGGTAAAAGCTAGAAATAAGGAGAAAATGTAAAGAAATATCCTCAGGATATAAAAGGAGGAGGTAAATTAAAGAGATCCTAAACCATTCTTCATGTAGTGTGTTGTTCACTATTCTTTTTGTAACTCCTCTAAATAAAATAAAACAACAACAACAACAAAACAACAAAAACCCAGCAAAATAAAGGAAATCTACAAGCTTTGTTTCATCTTTCACTTCACTCATATTGCAGAATAAAATGTGCATTTTAATAATTGAACTTTTATTTAGTGTCTACAGTCGTGGTTTTAAAAACTTATAGGGTGATGAATTTCATTTTTATTATCTATAAAGGTCCTAGATTACATCAAACTGGGGGTGCTTAAAGCAAGATTCCACGTGGTCAAAAAAACCCCACATATCTCTTACCAGAGGCATGAAAAGACCATAAATCACTGTCTACTCTGAAATCATTTGCCTTCTAAATTAAGCTTTCCAAGGAATTGAGGAGTGGGTCACTGAGTCTCATGAGAGGCCAGAGGGTAAGGATTCAGAATTTCCACTTCAAAAAGTTGCTTCATCAGAACCCAAATGAGCAAATCTGAGGAATGTTCCAGCTCAAACTGAAATCCAGGATATGCAGTCCAACAAGGCTTCCTGTGCCAAAGGCCTAGTCAACAAAAAAAATCAATTTCATGGGAATCCAACAGCCAGCCTGGGCCCACCTTCTATAATGGGGCAGAGAAGGGCTCAGAGTTGGGTGGATCTGTTATGTCTCTATCCAGGGAAATTTGGTTCAGCAGTAGGGTGAAATCAGGTTTGGGCAACTAGGATCCTATGTGTTACAATTAGTAGTAGGGTTTTATAATCATGGCTGCATTAAAAAGAGGCATTAATGAACCTGCGAGGTGGGGAGAAAGGCGCATACAGTAAAATACGGCAGATAAAATAGATGATTGCTTCAGAGGTCAATACTAGAGATGGCTCCTAACCATGTATTTATAATTGCCCATTTCTTACCCTCTGCTCGGACTTGACCAAACTTTAGTCAGACTTCTCCTCTCCCTAAGGCCCCAAAACTCTGGTTGGCCCCAAGTCTGAGCAAGTGCTAAAATGCAGAACATCTCCCTTTAACAGCTCATCTTGACAATCAGATGACCACAGCCAGAAACTTTTCCCTCAGACCTTCTCAATCATGTTATCACTTTCTCAGTTCCTGCTAGTCTCTTTAAGAGTTCCTGCTAGTCCCAATGATACCTCCCCCTCCCCCACCAACAAAAGAAAAGTTTTTTATTTTCTTTTTTATTTTTTTAACTACTTTGTTAAGTTATGGCTAACATATGCTAATTTTTGAGACCCCTGCAGACCTCAAGATTGGAACTTTTCCCCTCTTGCCAATAGTCTCTTTGAATAAAATCTTTACTTATCTAAGTACAGAATTTTCTTTATCTGACACCCTAAAGATGGGAAATGGGTTCTTTCGGTTAGGAAACAACCTATTTCTAGCTAAGTAGCTCTGTCTCTTGCCTATTACATTTTCCTCTGGTTTTCTAATGTTGAAGGCTAAGTTCTCTTTCACCTTTTAGTGTCAATCATTCTTCTTATGTATTATTACTTTCTTTTGGCTGCTTTGTCTTTCTTGAGTCATTTATATTCCATTTGGAGAATCTCCAAGTATATCAGGATCCAAGCCTTCTCCAGGTTCTGATTAGCCCCTAGTATGACAAGATTAAGCTACTGAGGAATTGAGCTTTGTTAAAGAAATTTGAAGGGAGGCAAAACAATTCAGTGAAAGGAATGCAGGAGCAAAAGATTATTTTGCAAACCATCCTCTGCATTTTCCAGTGGTATGTTGCTGGAAATGTCACTTAATCCCTCTACAAAGGCCATAAGGTAGGAATAACAATACCTATATATTGAGTTTCATGCAGATTAAATGGGGGAACATTTATATCATACTTATCATATGCCTAGTGCTAAGAGATGTTCAAGCAGTGGTAGATTATTTTCTCTCACCAAGTCTTGACTCAGTGTCTTAAAGATCACTCTAAAAAAGAAAGTCCCTTTCTCTCCATTTCCCTTGTCATTGTCTTATTTCTCCCCTTGACTAGACTGAGGTAAGCTCCTTGAGAAGATATCTTAGTTGTTTTTTTCCCTCAGGGCCTGGATCAGAGGAATCACTCAAGTGCCTTTTGAATGAAATTGTGTACATGCTTATACCTTAAAACTTGAGAGCAGAGTCTAATCTTTCCAGATACCAAACAGGTTTTTCTGGAGTCCCTTGGTTTACTTAGAGAGATACCACAAATATATTTTGAGGAAAGTTACATTAGAAGTCCTCTAAAGCCCATTTTGAGGCTAACATTCTCTAATACTTTAGAAGAAAAAAATGTGCTAATTTGTGACAATGTTCTATATTTTCTTAGTCCTAAGCATTTACACAATGGTTTGTATTATGTGATGCCAGACAGCCAGATGAAAAAGTGAGAAACTCTGTCATGCATCCAGATATTTTACTTACTTGGTGCCAAACATCTGGATGTTTAGAAACACTGACTGAATCTTTCACTTTTCACCTGGTTGTTTGGCATTGTAGAGACAGAGCAAATGGCAAGCAGATATCTTGGCAGAGCATACACTGAGACATATGGATGTGGATGGTAGTGTCTTAGCATTCAAGCTGTTTGCCACAGAAGGAGAAGTTCATGATGGCATTTTGATCAAGATGATATATTCTGTCATTGAAGGGACTTTTCCTCCAACAGAGGCTCTTAGTCATGTTTTAGGTTGTAACAATTATTTGGCATCCTATGGTATATTCTTGTGGTCCTAGATGCTGGATCCAATTAAACCACTCTAGAAAGAGATCTGTCCAAGATGCTGAGAATCAGGAGGAACTCAATAACTCACTACTCACACTGAGTCAGTTTTGCTGAGTGACTTGTTCTTACCTTGTTTCTATTTTCTAGGCAATGTGTTTTGACCTTGCCTGCAGTTTTAGTATAACTAAATCTCTATAATTATTTCATTAACTCTATTAGTCTTTGCCTGATATTCATTTCTAATAATTGGATTCCTCCTCCTTCCCTAGATTCCTGTGTTCCTAAAAAAATTTCCCAAGGCCTATGGATTTTCTTTCCTCCTGTATGCTACACATGTATCTTTATCTCTGCCTCTGTTCTACTATTGCTGCCTCTGTCATCACCTCAGACATCCTAGTTGAAATGCTGTATTAGTCAGGACATGCTAAATGTTGCTGCTATGATAAATAACTTCACACTAGCTGGGTTTTCTTACTCGCAGTGCCTATTATGAATACAGAAAATTCTCCAGGGCAACTGTCTTTCCTTCATACTAATGGCTCTTCTATACAAATGTATGCTTCCAAGGTCACTACAGCAGAATCAGAGTAGGCTGGAAGGTCAAGTACCAGCAACTAAACACTTGCTAATATTTCACTTGAGCTAATATTTCATTGGCCTCATTTATGGCTCACTGCCAAGACACAAAAGCTGGAAGGAGGTTTTCTCTCAGGATTTTAATAAAAACTAGCCAGACTAACATCAAAATCATAACTTTTTAAAGCCATTGGAGAGCTGACAGAGCAACTAACTGATCCCAAGTCTGAGGAGAAATTGTGCAAGTACACTCTAAGCGAGGGTAGAAACAGTCAAAAGCTGCAAGAGTTCAGCTACAATAACTGACAAATTGATAAAAGTAAAATTTAAGCTGATGGGGCAGTGTCAAACCCTGGGATCCATAGCACTGGGGAAGTCAGCATCTTCCTCCGGGGTCTTCCTTCATAAAACACACAAAGCACTTAGAATAAAGACTGGAGTGAGATATGAGAAGCATCTATTGTGTCACAGACTAGGGAAAGGTAATAGCACCTGTGGATAGAAGTCAACCACAAGAAAAAAATCTGGAAAGACCACAAATGCAGGGAGGCTAAACACCGTGCTACCAAACAATGAATGGGCCAACCAAGAAATAAAAAAAGAAACAAAAAAGTACATGGAAACAAATTAAAATAAAAATACAATAGTCCAAAACCTCTGTGATGCAGCAAAAGCAGTTCTAAGAGGAAAGTGTATAGCAACACACATCTACCTCAAGAAGCCAAACAAACTCAAACAATGTAACCTTACACCTAAAGGAGATAGAAAAAGAACAAACAAAACTTAAAGCCAGCAGAAGGAGGAAAATAATAAAGATTAGAGCAGAAATAAACGATATAGAAACTAAAAAACACCAATAGGGTAGATCAATGAAACTAGGCATGTGTTCTTTGAAAAACTCAATAAAATTGATAACCCTCTAGCCAGATTTATTAAGAAAAAAAGGGAGAGGACTCAAATAAATAAAATCACAACTAAGAGAGGAGAAATAACAACCAATACCATAGAAATACAATCATAAGAGATTATGAAAAACTATATGCCAACAAACTGGACAACCTAGAAGAAACGAATAAATTCCTAGAAACACATAAATTGCCAAAACTGAAATAGAAAATATGAACAGACTGATAACAGCAAAGACATTGAATCAATCATCATCATCATCATTGTCATCGTCATCTCCAAACAAATAAAAGTCCAGGACCAGATGGCTTCACAGGTGAACTCTACCAAATATTTAAAGAGTTAACACCTATTCTTCTCAAACTATTCCAAAAAATAGAAAAGGTAGAAAAACTTCCAAATTCATTCTATGAGGCCAGCATTACCCTGATACCAAAAGACGATAAAGAAATAAAGACACACTAAAAAGGAGAACTACAAGGTAATATCCCTCATGAACATAGATGCAAAAGTTCAAACCGAATCCAGCAATATATTTTAAAAAAGTCATTCACCACGATCAAGTGGGATTTATTCCTGGATGGCAAGAGTGGTTCAATATTTGCAAATAAATCAATATGATACATCATATCAATAAAAGAAAAGGTAAGAACCCTATGATTATTTCAATAGATTCAGAAAAAGTATTCGATGAATCAATGTCCATTCATGATAGAAACCCTCAACAAAGTAGGTTTAGAGGGGGAAATCCCTCTAATAATAAAAGCTACATGTGAAAAAACCACAGCTAACATGATCCTTAACTGGGAAAAAGAGCTTTCCCCCTAAGGTCAGGAATAAGAAAAAGATAATACACCTTCACCACTCTAACCCAGCGTAGTACTGGAAGTCTTAGCCACAGCAATCAGACAACAAAAAGAAGTAAAAGTTATCCAAATTGGTAAGGAACAAGTAAAATTTTCACTGTTTGCAGATGACAGGATACTACATGTATAAAACCTGAAAGACTTCACCAAAAAACTGCTAGAACTGTTAAACAATCCAGTCAAGCCACAAGATACAAAATCAATGTGCAGAAATCTGTTCCATTTCTATACACCAAAATGAGTAGCAGAAAGAGAAATTAAGAAAACAATCCCATTTATAGTTACACCTAAAATAATAAAATACTCGGGAATAAACCTAACCAAAAGGTTGAAGACCTGTACTCTGAAAATTATAAAACACTGATGAAAGAAATCGAAGGTGACACACAGAAATGGAAATACAATCCATGCTCATGGATTGGAAAAACAAATATTGCTAAAATGTCTATACTACCCAAGGCAATGTACACATTTAATGCAGTTCCTATCAAAATACCAACAGCATTATTCACAGAACTAGAACAAACCTAAAATTTATATGGAACTACAAAAGACTATTGACTTTCAAAAATACTAGAATTAGGGGCACCTGGGTGGCTCAGTGGGTTAACTGTCTGTCTGCCTTTGGCTCAGGTCATGATCCCAGAGTCCTGGGATCAAACCCTAAGTTGAGCTTCCTGTTTGGTGGAGAGCCTGCTTCTCCCTCTCCCTCCATCGCTCCCCCTGCTTGTGCTCTCTCTCTCTCAAATAAATAAGTAAAAATCTTAAAAAAAAAAAAAAAGACAAAGAAGAAAGCATCGGTGAATATGAAGATAGTTCAATAGATATCACTCAAACTTCATGTGTGTATAAGCAAATTCACACATTCTAGAACATTCATAATTGGTATCCCAGAAAAAAAGAGACAAAGATATGGAAGACATATTTGAAAAAATAATTACCAAGAATTTTAGAAATTTAATACAAACCACAGAGCATAGATCCAAGAAGGTTAAAGAGCACCAAGCAGGATAAATACATAAAATGAAACAGGAACACAAGTCTAAGCATATTTTATTAAAAATGATGAATAAAAAGGAGATAAAAAATCTTGATGGTATCCAGAGAAAAAAGAAATGTGTATAAAGGGTTAACTTCGCCAGTTTGGGTGTTCAAACACTGAACAAGAAAATCCTGAGAAGAAACTGGCTTTTGACCATTCCCTGGGAGATAAAATCTAAATTCTTGGGCAATTCTGCTTGATAAAGATTTCTTTGTATACCTGGGGTCTTTGGTCATGCCAGATACTTTCTGCCAGCAGTGTGATTTATTGCAGGAGCCTTGCACCATGCTGTATCAGTTTGACTGTAACCAGGTAAAAATGAGGAATCTAAAGCAAAAAAAAAAAAAAAGAAAGAAAAAGAAAAAGAAAAGAAAAAGAAAATACTAAAGATAAGCATAAAATTCATTAAGTTAAAAACAGGAAACTAGTGGAACAAAAGCTGATTCTTAAAAAAAAATAAAACAAAGAAACAAACAAAAAAAGAACAAAACAACCCACCCCCCTCCCCCCAAAATCATTAAATGGATTATCTGATAATACTGGCCATGAAGAACAAAACAGAAACAGAAGACACAGATTACCAGTGTTATCAGTGCTGACTCCAACCTTAAATAAGATAAAAAAGAATGCAGTTAATAATTTTATGCCCATAAATTTGACAAGTTAGATGAAATGAAATAATTTCTTGAAACACAAATTATTAAAACCCACTCAAGATAAAATATATAAGCTGAGTAGACCTATATCTTCCATAATAATTCAATTTGTAGGGGTGCCTGGGTGGCTCAGTGGTTTAAAGCCTCTTCCTTCGGCTCAGGTCATGATCCCAGGGTCCTGGGATCGAGCCCCACATTGAGCTCTCTGCTCCCTGCTGAGCAGAGAGCCTGCTTCCCTCCTTCTCTCTGCCTGCCTCTCTGCCTATTTGTGATCTCTCTCTCTTTCAAATAAATAAGTAAAATCTTTTTAAAAAATTGAATAAAAAGAAGATGTGGTATATATACACAATGGAATGCTATACAGCCCTCAAAAAATGAAATCTTGCCTTTTGCAATGATGTGGATGGAACTAGAGGGTATTATGCTAAGCAAAGTAAGTAAATCAGAGAAAGACAATTATCATAGGATCTCACTGATATGACCCAATGTGGGGCTCATTCCCAGGACTCTAGGATCATGACCTGAGCCGAAGGCAGAGGCTTTAACCCACTGAGTCACCCAGGCACCCCTATATATATCACATCTTTACCATTCATCTGTTGATGGACATCTAGGTTCTTCCCATAGTTTGGCTATTGTGGGCATTGCTGCTATAAACATTCAGGTGCATGTGCCCCTTCAGATATTTATTTGTATCTTTATGGTAAATACCCAGTAGTGTGATTGCTGGATTGTAGGGTAGCTTTATTTTCAACTTCTTTTTTTCAAAGAGTTTATTTATTTATTTGGCAGAGATACCAAGCAGGCAGAGAGGCAGGCAGAGAGTGAGAAGGAAACAGGCTCCCTGCTGAGCAGAGAGCCCGATGTGGTACTCGATCCCAGGACCCTGAGATCATGACCTGAGCCGAAGGCAGAGGCTTTAACCCACTGAGCCACTCAGGCGCCCCTATTTTTAACTTTTTGAGGAACCTCCACACTATTTTCCAGAGTGGCTCCACCAGCGTACATTCCCACCAACAGTGTAGGAGGGTTCCCCTTTTCTCCACATCCTCACCAACATGTGTCCTTTCCTGACTAGTTAATTTTAGCCATTTTGACTGGTGTGAAGTGGTATCTCACTGTGGTTTTGATTTGTATTTCCCTAATGCCGAGTGATTTTGAACACTTTTTCACGTGTCTGTTGGCCATCTGGATGTCTTCTTTGCAGAAATGTCTGTTCATGTCTTCTGTCCATGTCTTGATTGGATTGTTCTTTGGGTATTGAGTTGGATAAGTTCTTTATAGATTTTGGATACTAGCCCTTTATCTGATATGCTATTTGCAAGTATCTTCTCCCATTCTGTCAGTTGTCTTTTGGTTTTGTTGACTGTTTCTTTTGCTCTGCAAAAGCTTTTGATCTCGATGAAGTACCAGTAGTTCATTTTTTCCCTTGCTTCCCTTGCCTTTGGAGATGTTTCTAGGAAGAAGTTGCTGCAGCAGAGGTCGAAGAGGTTGCTGCCTGTGTTCTCCTCAAGGATTTGGATGGACCCCTCTCTCACATTAAGGTTTTTCATCCATGTAAAGTCTGTTTTTGTGTGTGGTGGAAATGGTCCAGTTTCATTCTTCACATGACTGTCCAATTTTCCCAACACCATTTGTTAGAAGAGACTATCTTTTTCCCATTGGACTTTCTTTCCTGTTTTGTTGAAGATTAGTTGACCATAGAGTTCAGGTCCATTTCTGAGCTCTCTGTTCTGTTCCATTGATCTGTGTGTCTGTTTTTGTGCCAGTACCAAAGTGTCTTGATGATGACAGCTTTGTAATAGAGCTCAAAGTCTGGAACTATGATCCTGCCACCTATGGTTTTCTTTTTCAACATTCCTCTGTCTATTCGGGGTCTTTTTGGTTCGATATAAATTTTAGGATTATTTGTTCCATTTTTTTAAAATTGATGGTATTTTGATAGGGATTGCATTAAATGTGTAGATTGCTGTAGGTAGTATCAACATTTTCACAATATTTGTTTGTCCCATCCATGAACATGGGGCATTTTTCCTTTATTCTGTGTCTTCCTCCATTTTTTTCATGTGCTTTATAGTTTTCTGAGTACAGATAATTTGCCTCTTTGGTTAGGTTTATTCCTAGATATCTTACGGTTTTGGGTGCAGTGGCAAATGGGATCGACGCCTTAATTTCTCTTTCTTCAGTCTTGTTCTTGGTGTATAGAAATGCAGCTGATTTCTGTGCATTGATTTTATATCCTGACACTTTACTGAATTCCTTTGAGTTCTAGCATATTTGGAGTGGAGTCTTTTGGGTTTTCCACACAAAGTATCATATCATCTGCAAAGAGTAAGATTTTTACTTCTTTGCTGATTTGGATCCCTTTTATGTCTTTTTGTTGTCTGATTATTGAGGATAGGACTTCTAGAACTATGTTGAATAGCAGCGATGATAGTGGACATCCCTGCCGTGTTCCTGACCTTAGCGGAAAAGCTCTCATTTTTTCCCATTGAGAATGATATTCGCTGTGGGTTTTTCATAGATGGCTTTGGTGATGCTGAGGTCTGTACCCTCTGTACCTACACTGTGAAAAGTTTTGATCAAGAAAGGGTGCTGTACTTTGTCAAATGCTTTTTCAGCATCTATTGAGAATATCATACGGTTCTTGTTTTTTTTTAAAAGACACTATTTATTTATTTATTTATTTGAGAGAGAGCATGAGAGAGAGTATGAGAGGGGAGAAGGTCAGAGGGAGAAACAAATTCCCCATGGTGATGGGAGGACTTGATCCCAATGCAGGACTTGATCCCAGGACTCCAGGTTCATGACCTGAACTGAAAGCAGTCACTTAACCAACTGAGCCACCCCAGGCGCCCCTTTGTTCTTTAATTAATGTATTGTATCACATTTATTGATTTGCAGAACTTGAACCAACCTTGCAGCCAGGAATAAATTCCACTTGTTTGTGGTGAATAATCCTTTTAGTGTACTGTCGGTTTCTGTTGGCTAGTATTTTGGTGAGAATTTTTGCACCTGTGTTCACCAAAGATACTGGTCTGTAATTCTCCTTTTTGATGGGGTCTTCATCTGGTTTTGGGATCAAGGTAATGCTGACTTCATTAAATGAGTTTGGAAGCTTTCCTTCCATTTGTATATTTTGGATCAGTTCCAGGATAATAGGTATTAATTCTTCTTAAATGTTTGGTAGAGTTCCCCTGGGAAGCTGCTTGGCCCCGGGCTTTTGTTTGTTGGGAGATTATTGATGATGGCTTGTTATGGGTCTGTTCAGGTTTTCTATTTCTTCCTCTTTCAGTTTTGGTGGTTTGTACGTCCCTAGGATGCACACATTTCTTCCCAATTGTCAAATTTGCTGGTATATAGTTGCTCATAATATGTTCTTATAATTGTTTGTATTTCTTTGGTGTTGGTTGTGACTTCTCCTCTTTCATTCATAATTTTATTAATTTGGGTCCTTTCTTTTTTCTTTTTGATAAGTCTGGCCAGGGGTTTATCAATCTTGTTAATTCTTTCAAAGAACCAGCTCCTAGTTTCGTTGATTTGTTCTACTGTGGGTTTTTGTTTGTTTGTTTGTTTGTTTTTTGGTTTCTATTTCATTGATTTCTGCTCTGATCTTTACGATTTCTCTTCTCCTGCTGAGTTTAGGCTTTTTTGCTGTTCTTTCTTCAGCTCCTTTAGCTCTGAGGTTAGGTTGTATATTTGAGACCTTTCTTGTTTCTTGAGAAAGGCTTGTATTGCTATATACTTTCCTCTCAGGACTGCCTTTGCTGTGTCCCACAGATTTTGAACCATTGTGTTTTCATTTTCATTTGTTTCCATGAATTTTCTCAATTCTTCTTTAATTTTCTGGTTGACCCATTCATTCTTTAGTAGAATACTCTTTTGTGTATTTGGGTTCTTTCCAACGTTCCTGTTGTGATTGAGTTCTAGCTTCAGAGCATTGTGGTCTGAAAATACGCAGGGAATGATCCCAATCTTTTGGTACCAGTTGATACCTGATCTGTGATCCAGGATGTGATCTATTCTGGAGAATGTTCCATGCACACTAGAGAAGTATGTGTATTCTGTTGCTTTGAGATGGAATGTTCTGAATATATTTGTGATGTCCATCTGGTCTAGTGTGTCATTTAAGGCCTTTATTTCCTTGTTGATATTTTGCTTGGATGATCTGACCATTTCAGTGAAGGGGTTGTTAATGTCCCCTACTATTATTGTATTATTGTCAATGTGTTTCTTTGTTTTTGTTTTTTTTTTTTATTAACTGGTTTATATAGTTGGCTGCTCCCATGTTAGGGGCATAGATATTTAAAATTGTTAGCTCTTCTTGTTGGCCAGACCCTTTAAGTATGATATAGCGACCTTCCTCATCTCTTATTATAGTCTTTGGCTTAAAATCTAATTTATCTGATATAAGGATTGCCACCCCAGCTTTCTTTTGGTGTCCATTAATATCATAAATCATTTTCCACCCCCTCACTCTAAATCTGGGGGGTGTCTTAGGCTCTAAAATGAGTTTGTTGCAGATAGCATCTTGATGGGTCTTGTTTCTTTATGCATTCTGATACTCTGTGTCTTTTGATTGGGGGCATTTAGCCCATTTACATTCAGGGTAACTATTGAAAAATATGAATTTAGTGCCATTGTAGTGGCTGAAGGTGACTGTTACTGTATATTGTCTCTGTTCCTTTCTGATCTACTACTTTTAGGGTCTCTCTTTGCTTAGAGGACCCCTTTCAATATTTTCTGTAGGGCTGGCTTGGTGTTTGCAAATTCTTTTAGTTTTTGTTTGTCCTGGAAGCTTTTTATCTCCCCTTCTATTTTCAATGATAGCCTAGCTGGATATAGTATTCTGGGCTGCATATTTTTCTTGTTCAGTGCTTTAATATATCATGCCAGTCCTTTCTGGCCTGCCAGGTCTCTATGGATAGGTGTTTTGCCAACCTAGTATTTGTACCATTGTATGTTACAGATCTCTTTTCCCAAGCTGCTTTCAGGATTTTCTCTTTGTCATTGAGACTTGTATGTTTCACTATTAGATGTCAAGGTGTGGACCTCTTTTTATTGATTTTGAGGAGGGTGCTCTGTGCCTTCTGGATTTTGATGCTTGTTCCCTTGGCCAAATTAGGGAAATTCTATGGTATAATTTGCTCCAATATACCTTCTGCCCCCCTCTCTCTTTCTTCTTCTTCTGGGATCCCAATTATTCTAATATTTTTTCATCTTTTGGTATCACTTATCTCTTGAATTCTCCCCTCGTGGTCCAGTAGTTGTTTGTCACTTTTGCTCGTCTTTTTTATTCTCTATAATTTGGTCCTCTATATCACTAATTCTTGTTTCTGCCTCATTTATCCTTACAGTAAGAGCCTCTATTTTTAATTGCACCTCATTAATAGCTTTTTAAATTTCAGCTTTGTTAGATTTTAGTTCTTTTATTTCTCCAGAAGGGGATTCTCTAATATCTTCCTCTTTTTTTTTTTTTTTGAGCCCAGCTAGCACCTTAATAATCGTCATTCTGAACTCTAGTTCTGACATCTTACTAATGTCTGTATTGATTAGGTCCCTAGCCATCAGTACTGCCTCTTGTCCCTTTTTTTGAGATGTGTTTTTATGCCTTGTCATTTTATCCAGATAAGGATAGATGAATGAGAGAACAAAATACTAAAAGGGTAGGAGTGACCCCAGGAAGATATACACTAATGAAATCAGAAGAGACCGAAAACTGGGAGGAGAAGAAAGGGGGAAAAAAGAAGAAGAAGAAGAAGGAAAAAAATATATATATATATACACACACACACACACATATGTGTATCTATCTATATAGACATATGTACTTATTTATTTATTTATTTGACTGGTGGATAGAACAGAGCCACACACTTGATTTGGGGTGTATTTTGGTGTGTTAGAAGAAAGTACTTCCCAAAATTTTTAAAAAAGCAATATATATATATATATATATATATATATATATATATAATGGTAAACATGATGAAGGGATGGAATATGACTGTAAAGATGAAAATTTCAAAAAGATTATGAAAAAGGAATTGATAAGATAAGAAATTGGTTGAAAAAAAGGAAAAAAAAGAGGAAAGATGATATCAGGCTAGAGACAGGACAACACTATGCATTAGATTTAGGATATACTTTGATTTATTAGAAGAAATATCCCAAAATTTCAAAGAGAAAAAAAAAAACCTATATGTATACAAAAAATAAGTTTAAATACAATGAAGGGATAAAATATAACTATAAAAATAAACATTTAAAAATTTTTAAAAAGGTATTGATAAGATAAAATAGTTTAGAAACATTAAAATAGGAAAGAGGAAAAATTTTTAAAAATTGTATAAGAAAAAAATAAAATTTAAAAATTTAACTGAAATACTAAAGGATCATGAGGAAAAAGGCATGAATTCTATGAGTTGCTTTCCCCTACCTCTGGGTTTCCACAGTTCCCATTGATTGGTAAACTTGGTTTTGGCTGGATGTTCTTACTGATCTTCTGGGAGAGGGGACTGTTGCAGTGATTCTCAAATGCTTTTGCCTGAGGTGGAATTGCATCACCGTTGCCAGGGGCCAGGCGAAGTAATCTGCTCGGTTTTGGTCTCAGTAGCTTTTGTTCCCTGCACACTTTCCGTACAGCTTTGGAGGAGGAGAATGAAAATGGCGGCCTCCCAATATCCAGCCTGGAGGAGCCAAAATGTCAGGGCCCCACTTCACAGTGCACCTTCAGAGAAAAGCAGTCAATCCCTCCTGTCTCCCTGATCTCTGGCTGTGCTTTGTGTTCACCCAGCCTGTGGCCAAGTGTTTCTTTCTCTGGTGCAGGGCTATATTTGTGGTCTCCAAACCCAGCATATTCCTGCAGTAGGAATCCTTCGTTGGTCCTCCCAGAGGAGGAAGGTGAGTCTCCTTGTATCTGCCGCTTGTTGTGTCCCTTCTGGAAGAAGAGTGGCCTTATTGTGCCTAGGATCTCGGTTTAAGGTAACCCTGAGCTGAGAGCCCACTTCTCGGCTCTGTCTCTGCAGCTGGCTTCCCTGCTCGAATATCTGTGAGCTCTGCCACACTCAGACACCCCTAGTCTTATTGTGATCCGATGGGTCCTGAGACCACACTGTCCCTGTGAGGGCTCCACCCCCTCACTTAGCCTCTGGAGCGATGTCCCTCAGTGGAGCAGACTTCTGAAAGTTGGGATTTTGTGCTCCACTGCTCTGTCACTTGCCAAGAGCCAGCCGCTCTCCACATGTTCTTTCTTCCCAAATGTTGCCTTAGATTCACTTCTCCACATGTCCTACCTTCTGGAAAGTGGTTGATTTTTTTTTTCCTGGAATTGCTGCTCTGCTCTTCTCTCTTGTAGTTGTTCAGAATGGTTTGATAACTATCTAACTGAACTCCTGGGACCTGATGATATCTTAGTCTCCTTCTCTTCTGCCATCTTGCTCCTCCCTCTCTTGCCTACAGTTTTCCCTAGGCACATATATTCTTTTTTTTTTTTTTAAAGATTTTATTATATTTATTTGACAGACAGAGATCACAAGTAGACATAGAGGCAGGCAGAGAGAGAGGAGGAAGCAGACTCCCTGCTGAGCAGAGAGCCTGATGTGGGGCTCGATCCCAGGACCCTGGGACCATGACCTGCACTTTAACCCATTGAGCCCCGGCACATATGTTCTTAAATAGTATTATCAAGCCTATTTCCAGCATAAGGATTATTATTCTATAAATAAAGATATCATCCTATAAAAGAATAATACATCATGATCAAATGAGGTTCATTCAAGGAATTCAAGAGAGGTTCAACATCCAAAAATTAATGAAATTCACCATATTAACTAGGGAAAGAAAACCATTCAATCATCTCAGTTGATGCAGAAGAATACATTTGTCAATATTCTACATCCATTCCTGATGAAAATTTTCAGCAAGTGAGGAATAGAAGAGATATTCTTTAACCTGATAAAGGCATTTACAAATATATATGTAGATAACTTCACACTTAATGGAAAGACAATGGTCCTCTCTAATACTGTGAAGAGAGCAAATGTCCTCTCTTACTACTCCTATTTAACACTATACTGGGAGTTCTGAACTGTGTAATAAGATAAGAAAATATATAGATCGGAAAAAAAGAGAATGTTTTATTCATAGAGGACTGAATTATAACATAGAGAATCCCTTAATATTTTCAAAATAGTTCCTAGATCTAACAAACTAAAAACTACTTTGGCAGGTTTACAGAATGCAAAATCAACATACAAAGATCAATTATATTTCTGTGTATTAGTGAGAAATAATTGGATTACAGAATTTTAGCTATATATATTTATACATTATACACATTGTATACATTATATACACTATTATATCATACTACATAGTGACATATGAATCTCATATAGATCATGTAATTTAAGATAGTATTGAGTAAAATTAAATAGGTATAATTATAAAAAGCATGTACAGTATATGTATGCTGAAAACTACAAAATATTGCTAAAAGTAATCAAAATAAATGGACAGATATGCTGTGTTCATGGATTGGAAGACTCAATACCATCAAGATGTCAGTTCTCCCCAATTTCATCTACAGATTCAGCATAATCTCGACCAAAATTTTAGCTTAGCTTTTTGGATATTAACAAGCTTAATCTAAAATGCATATAGACAGGTAAAAGAATTAGAAAAGTTAGAATGTTTTGGAAAAAAAAAAAAAAAAAGAAGGAAGGGGCCCAAGTGCCTGATTTCAGGAACTACTAAAGAATTATAGTAATCAATCATCTCATCAACACTGTGGTGTTGGTGAAAAGTGATTACATCAATCAATACAACATAATAGAAAGTCCGGAATATTCAACAGATTTCACAAAGATTCAAAGGCAATTTAATAGAGAGAAGACAATCCAACAAATGATGCTGGAACACTCATACATTAATATGCAAAAGAAAAGAGATTATTGCCCTATACGTCACACATAACACAAAATTAGCTCAAAATGACCCAAATGTGAAAATAAACTATAAACTTTTTAGAAGAAAACAAGAGAATATGCTTTTCTTTTTCTTTTTCTTTTTTTTTTTAACTTTGAATGTGATAATACAACACCAAAAGAGGTTTCATTTACCAATGTAAGTGATGTGTCAGTCATCCTTCCATGGGCTCAAAAGTCAAAATGCAGCAAGATGGGGCTGGAGAATGTTAGTGTCTTTTAGATACTAGCATTACATTTACATACTACATTACTACATTACATACTACATTACATTACTACATTACATACTACATTACATTTACATACTACATTTACATACTAGCATTGTTTTGGATTCTTTTTTCATGATGTTTGCACTCCCTGTGCTTTCTACCTTTTATACACTCTATTGACAGATACGAGATCTATCTTCAGGCATTCTTCTTCTTTTTTTCTTTTTTTTTTTTAAATGATTTTACTTATTTATTTGACAGAGATACAGAGAACGAGGGAACACAAGCAGGCGGAGTGGGAGAGGGAGAAGCAGGCTTCCTTCAGAGCAGGGAGCCTGATGTGGGACTTGATCCCAAGACCTTGGGATCATGACCCAAGCTGAAGACAGGCCCTTAATGACTGAGCCACCCAGCTGCCCCTTCAGGGATTCATTATTTTTTTATTTTTATTTTTTTAAAGATTTTATTTATTCATTTGACACAGAGAGAGAGAGATCACAAGCAGGCAGAGAAGCAGCCAGAGAGAGAGGGGAAACAGGCTCCCCGCTGAGCAGAGAGCCTGATGTGGGGCCCTATCCCAGGACCCTGAGATCATGACCTGAGCCGAAGACAGAGGCTTAACCCCCTGAGCCACCCAGGTCCCCAGGTCACCAGGGATTCATTCTTCAGTATGCCCTTTTAAAACGACAAAATCCATGACCTTTTCACCATGACCAGACATTCTGCTTTCTACTAGTTTTCTGATTGCTATGTTTGTCTCCATTATCTTCCTCTGCCACACACGTCTTTTTTCCAAATCTTGTTTAGACACAGGCTCACAATATTCTGGCTCCTTAATTTTGCCCACAATGGGCAGAAACATCCATATCCTCTTCTCCTTTCCTTTGTTTACCTCAGTGCTGAGGTAGAAAAGTGGTGATATTGTTTCCCTGGTCTGAGACACATGAAAAAGCTAGAACATACTTATCTCACATATTTCCTATCTACAAAAACATAGTTTCTTTTAAGATTTCTTTAGTTACATTGATCTTAGAAAGTTTCACAATATATCTGTATCCTTTATGAATGGACATAGTAAATCATGCATTTTTATACTACCAGGTATATGTATGTATTTTAGTCAGTTCAACATTCAGCCTTCTTTTTGTGTAAGTGTTATATAACACATTGAAGGGTCTTCATTTAGCCTTGCTTTAAAGGTGTATGTTGCCTACTGGGACACTAGGGACTTATCTAATGCTCCTTGGGTATATGAGCCCAAATACTGCTCAGAAATGGGCTAGTCAAGGAATTCTCTGAAATTATATAAACATTTTTGTGAATTTTTGTATTCAGGGTATGTCTCTGTTGTGTTAGGCAAGGTGTTGGAGAAGGAAAATGTACCTTTATTCAGTTTCTTGGAGGTATCTGTGATCCATCAAAATTTGGAATCCATTAGTCTGAGGGAGTTAAGCACAGTAAACTAGCAGAATACTTTCTTTGAAGAAAATTATAAGCTACTTTATTCATACAGGGAAGTATAGACAAACCATAAGAGAATCTTAATCTCACAAAGCAAACTGAGGGTTGCTGGGGGGCAGGGGAGTAGGGATAGGGTGGTTGGGTTATGGACATTGGGGAGGATATGTGCTAGGGTGAATGCTGTGAAATGTGTAAGCCTGATGATTCACAGACCTGTACCCCTGGGGCAAATAATACATTATATGTTAATAAAAATAATTAAAAAAAAAAGTCGAAAGACCACGCACAATTTTTTTCACACCCAGATTTAACAAATGCTACCATTTTGCTACATTTTCCCCAAATTTTCTTAAGAAGGGAGACAGAGTTAGTCATAGAAAGCTGCACTGACACAATCTCATCCAACTTTATTTCAGTGAACAAAAATATAAATATTTCTTCTTTCATCCCTCCATTAACAGTCTTGCCTGTGTGCTGGATCTCTTTTCCTTGCTCAACAAACCAATCTCTTTTATTAGTTCTGCAAAAGTGGTAATGTCTTTCTAAAACTCGTTTGCAAACTTAACATCCTTTTAAAAAAGTAATTTACTATATATACATGATGGTTTTTCTCTTATTGTCCCCATCTTCACACCATGGCCATGTTCCTCCATTTCTGCCTGGCCTGTGCCCCAGAATGCTGTCCTCTGTGGATTGTATCCCCCAGGATCCCTTGCCAACTGACTTCTGCTTGGTTTTAGACAGGCAGGAAATCAAACAGGTAGGAAAAGACAGAGGTCAGGGTATTTCCTCCCTACTCTCTCCCTGTTTTGACATATCTTTAGATGAACTTATCTGTTTAGTCCATAACAACAATATCTGCTACATGACTTCTTCTCCAGAGTTACACTCCTCACTAAGCTACTGATACTCTGTTTCCTCCTCTGTCTCCTCAGCAATGCATTGCCATGCTATTGTTGCTAAGCAGTTGGGTGCTTACTGTAACTTGTTGGTTCACTTAACCCTAACCACTTGAAGCATCTGGGGTGAATTCTGTTTCTTACTAGAGCCCTAACTGACATATATATGGCAGGCAGCGGGAGATGGAGAAGCAGGCTCCCCTCTGAGCAGGAAGCCCAACAAGGGTCTCCATCCCAGGCCCCTGGGATTATGACTTGAGCTAAAGACAGACGCTTAACCAATGAGCCACCAGGTGCCCCTAATTTTAGTATTTTTGAAAGTCAGTTTTGCTGATCCTTATGATAGTCAGATCCTCTTTATAATCATACCTATAGTCATTATAAAGTTAATTCTATCTCCATTGTGATATATATTAGCACCATCACTGTAACTAAAATAGTTTGTGTTAAGCACTAAACACTTTGGTAAGTATTCCTTTCTTGGATCTTCTCATACAGTTAGATTCCTACAATAGCACTCTGGTGTAGGGACCATTATCAGTATTTTATAAATAGTGACACCGAGGCTTTGCTAGTTTATGTAACTTAATGTCAGGCACCTAGTAAATGACAGAACTTAAAATCAAATCACAAAGAATCTAACTCTGTAGATCATGAGTGCTATGACAGAACTGAATATAGAAAATTCTGAAAATACAGATCACCAAAATGAACCTTAATTCCTACCATAATGATGTATCTATTATTATTTTGTCACAAATTAGACTACTTTGTGTGTATGTGCTTGTATAGATGGATAGATTGAACATCTTTTTTTTTTAATTTTTTTATTTTAATAAACATATAATGTATTTTTATCCCCAGGGTACAGGTCTGTGAATCGTCAGGTTTACACATTTCACAGCACTCATCATAGCCCATACCCTCCCCAATGTCCATTTCCCTACCACCCTCTCCCGTCCCCCCTCCCCCCAGCAACCCTCAGTCTGTTTCTTGAGATTGAGTCTTTTATGGTTTGTCTCCCTCCCAATCCCATCTTTTCATTTTTTCTTTTCCTACCTCCCCTCAACCCCCCCCGCCTTGCATCTCCACTTCCTCATATCAAAGAGATCATATGATAGTTGTCTTTCTCCGATTGACTTATTTCGCTAAGCATGATACCCTCTAGTTCCATCCACGTCGTCGCAAATGGCAAGATTTCATGTCTTTTGATGGCTGCATAGTATTCCATTGTGTATATATACCACTTCTTCTTTATCCATTCATCTGTTGATGGACATCTAGGCTCTTTCCACAGTTTGGCTATTGTGGACATTGCTGCTATAAACATTCGGGTGCACGTGCCCCTTCGGAGCACCACGTTTGTATCTTTAGGATATATACCCAGTAGTGCAATCGCTGGGTCATAGGGTAGCTCTATTTTCAGTTTTTTTGAGGAACCTCCACACTGTTTTCCAGAGTGGTTGCACCAGCTTGCATTCCCACCAGCAGTGTAGGAGGGTTCCCCTCTCTCCGCATCCTCGCCAGCATCTGTCATTTCTTGACTTGTTAATTTTAGCCATTCTGACTGGTGTGAGGTGGTATCTCATTGTGGTTTTGATTTGTATTTCCCTGATGCCGAGCGATGTGGAGCATTTTTTCATGTGTCTGTTGGCCATCTGGATGTCTTCTTTGCAGAAATGTCTGTTCATGTCCTCTGCCCCTTTCTTGACTGGATTATTTGTTCTTTGGGTATTGAGTTTGATAATTTCTTTATAGATTTTGGATACTAGCCCTTTATCTGATATGTCATTTGCAAATATCTTCTCCCATTCTGCCAGTTGTCTTTTGGTTTTGTTCACTGTTTCCTTTGCTGTGCAAAAGCTTTTGATCTTGATGAAATCCCAATAGTTCATTTTTGCCCTTGCTTCTGTTGCCTTTGGCGATGTTCCTAGGAAGAAGTTGCTGCAGTTGAGGTCAAAGAGGTTGCTGCCTGCATTGTCCTCAAGGATTTTGATAGATTCCTTTCGCACATTGAGGTCCTAGATTGAACATCTTTTATCCAACTTTCCAATTAAATTTCCATTCTTACCCTTTTTTTCTGTTTTCTTCATATGAAAAATATTTGCATCATCTTTAATCAACATATGCCAACCCAGGAAATCAAAGTATCATTGTTTTAAAAAATGAAATATGTTTATGTCCTTATTACAAAAATATCATATTTGGCCTTTATAAATATACAGATAGATATTATAAAACATCATTTTTTAAAGATTTTATTTATTTATTTGACAGAGAGAGGAGATCACAAGTAGGCAGAGAGGTAGGCGGAGAGAGAGGGGGAAGCAGGCTCCCTACTGAGCAGAGAGCCCAATGCAGGGCTTGATTCCAGGACCCTGAGATCATGACCCAAGCCGAATGCAAAGGTTTAACCCACTTAACCGCCACCCAGGTGCCCCACATTATGGTTTTTTTAAAGGATGGAAAAGACAAATATTATTAATTTTTTTAAACTAGAAACTTAATATATTGGGCATCATAATGACCCCATACTCATAACTATATTGCTCTTTTAAAATTTATATTACCTTTGAAATTGTTTAGACAAAGCCTTGGTCTAATTTTCTAGTAGATGGTGTTTTCTCAGGGTCTATATGGGACCCTTTCTCTTTACTATAAGAAAATGTGTGTGTGATATTATCTGTGGTCTTCAAGTTTTATTTCTGTACTATTTTGTGAATGCCCTACAGTATTTTGCACTTAGGTATTTGAAAGATTGATAGATAGATAAGGTGTTCTTTCTTTAGATGGATAGATTTTGCTTCATATTTAGATTTTGCTTCATATTTAACTTAGTATTTTTTATTATTCATATGACCTTATCAATATCCCGTGTTTTAGATCTTAAACTGTTAGAATGAAGTGTCTGCCTCTGTTTAAGTAACTTTTTGTAGCACTTAATTCCATGAAATGCATACGGACAAGTAAGTATTTTAAGATAATGGAAATATTATTACATATTATTTAAAATATATGTTGATTCTACTAGCTTTTTCCTTCTGCTAAGTTCTGTCCAAGACAAATCAGTAAAGATTTCCCTGCCTCTGAAGCCAGCACAATTAATTGGGAAGCATCTGTTCTGTGTTAATTATATGTAGTTTAATGAAAGTCCAAATTGATCTGGTCCTTCTCCATCTCTCAAATTTTTTTCCACTTACCTCGTCAATGTGCAGAACTTGGAGACATTTGAAACCTGATTTGTAATTGAACAATTGACATTAGGTAACGATGGAGTCTTTAGGGAGCTTTCAAGAGGATTTAAGTCATAATTGACCATCTGAGGGGTTGGGGTGAGACATTTCATCCCAGTGGAGCTGACAACATTAGGAATGCTTATGTGGCATTATCTGTAATTCCAATTCCAAATCCATCTGGAGTTTTTCAAGGAAAATTGCATAGAAAATGTGCTCATTTTCAATAAATGTTATATCTAATTTCTTGTCTTAGGATGAAGATTTGTTTCTGAGGCAAGGTTAGCAAATGCTTCTATTTCTCATGTTTGGCTCTATTCATAGATTCCTACCACAGGTATTTATCAGGAATTCATAGGCATATGTTGTTAATCTTTAAAGATTTCTTTTTTTCCCCTCAGCCTCTGAAAATGGTGGTTTGAATTTGGAGCTCTGCATGCACAGTGCCCTGTCCCTCCTTCCCCCAGTGCGGTTCCAGGGACAAAGTTGTTCTCAGTTGGTCCAGTGAGGTCCAGCAGGCTCAGTGAACTGGACAGGGCTGTGCGCTTGGGCCAGAAAGGTAGGAGTGAAGAAGAGTGAAGTATTTACTTAGAAGTATGATGGGAACTTAATTATGTAGGGATAGGGAGGTTATTTGGAGGAGGTGGATGGGTAAAATCATTCGAGAGAGAGAGCAGTGCTCATGTAAAGGTTTGGGGATGAGTAACATGGTGTAATTGAGGAAGTAATAGACTTATCACTGGACTGCAAAGCAGGGGGAAGGTGGCAGTGAGGCCAAGTATGCCCCCTCAGAGTCATCTCAGAGTCACTGAATGGCTCAAGAAGGAGATTCTTATTTTAGCAAGATCACTTTGATTACTATATACAGAATGGTTTGGAGGAGGGAGAAACTAGGGGCTAGCCCAGTACTTGTGAGTCTGTTGCTCTAATCCTATTAAAAGATGACATGTGAGACAGACAGAGAAATACAAATGCTGTATGATCTCTCTCTCTTTAAGCTTTTATTTATTTCTATATTTGAGAAAGAGAGACACAGAGAATAAGCAGGAGTGGAGGGGAAGAGAGGGAGAAGCAGGCTCCCAGCTGAGCAGGGAGTCCCACGTGGGGCTCCAAAGCAGGACCTGGGACCATGACCTGAGCAGAACATAGACACTTAACTGACTGAGTCACTGAATGCCCCCATATGATCTCTCTTGTGTGTGTGTGTGTGTGTATGTGTGTGTGTATACATATACGTATATATGTGTATATACGTATACACACACACAAGTATTTTTTTTAAAAGCTCATAGACACAGAGACTAGATTGGTGGTTTGGGCAGGGGAGGAGAAGGTGGGTGAAATGTTTTGATTTTTTTTTTTTTAGTTTAAATAAATTAAATAAAACAAAATAACATGTGACTTCTATCGAAGGAATTCAAATTAAAATAAAGACTTGGTTCAGTCTGTATAGGAACTCTAGTTTTTTGATAATGTTTACAAATATGAAACTTGCATCCATGGCATTTCTAGCCTTAAAGCAGCACACTTCATGAGTAGGAAAAAACTCAATGACATACGTATTTCCTGTATTTTTTTTTCAGTATTTTCCAGTATTTCCAGTATTTTCCATTTAAAGATATTGCCAGGGAATTGATCTCTATTTAGCTGAAAATAATATTATCATTTTAACTAATAGAAGAACTAATACAAGAACAATGGCTTTGGGGAGAAGGGGATTTTTTTCTCTTAGTGGGAATGGTTTTTATCATCTGAAAGTCTCATCTAAACTCTTTCTGTCCTGGCCCTCAAGTCCAGGGACATTATTATGAATAAGTGGTAAATCTTACTAATTTGGGGGGATATGTAATGATATTATTCTTGAAAATCCTTTCTCTTGAGTATTGAGGGAAAAAGTAATCAAAAAGAACTTTAAGAAGCGAATGGAGGTAGGCCACCTGAGCCAGTCTGATCATTCTGTGGGGTCAGAGCGTATCAATCATTTCTACTATGTAAATTTTCAACAGTTTGAAGCAGATCATCACCTAAGAAATCAAAACTGAATGAGTAGTCCACCGGGAATCCAAGACATTAAAACAGGGACTTACAGCTAATAACATGTTTTACAAAAGAAAAGAAAGAAAGAAGTAGGAAAAATAGGAAAGAGGAAAATAGGAAAAAGGAAAGAAATAGAGCTAGGTATCCCTAAAATGTGTCTGTCAATCTACACTCAGGTCAGACTTAGACTAAAATAGAATCAGAGACTTTCCTCTAATGAACTAGTTTATTTTTCTACATTTGCAAGTATTTTTTTTTTTTTTTTACCTCACCTTGAATATAAATTCATTCTCTTTGGCTGAACTAAGTGAAGAGTTTTCCATGCTTTTGGAAGGATTGATGGGGCCTCAGGTCACTCCTAGAAAGTATGGTGATGGCTTTGAGGCTGAGATTCCAAATCTGGAGAAAGTCCAAGTTAAACCAATTGAAGAGGGACAGGAAAAAAAATGGTAACCCAAGCGAAAGAGAAAAGACAATAGTCAACTATAGACATCAGAGCCCCTTTCAGCTTAGACACCAGAACTCCTTTCATCTGGACTACCATTCAAGTATAATAACATTGCCAGATGAAAAGAGATTTGATTCCATAGAATTATTGATAAAAAGAAAATTAATAAAACCTGGAAGAAGTGTGTGTCACTGAGTTTTTAAATGTTAACACAGTTACATTGCTGTAGGTCTGGGTTTATTGTGTGTGAATTTCAAATTTACATAATTATAGGATTGCACCACCCTAGATAAAATTGTTTCCTTTCATACTTTATTGAATAGGAGGGAGTGAGAGTAATGTGTGATGAGAGTAGCCATTTGCCCATGACATTTGCCAATCAGATGGATTCTCATTTATATTTGGGAATAAAATTTAACTAAAATCTCAATCTCACTACCCCTAAAAAGACCATCTACTCTGAATCCAGGTTCTCCAGTTATACTTTTCTTAAACTATCCTAGGCATTTGAAGAAGATGCATGTTTGGTTTTATGATTTCTAAAGATCCCAGAACTTGCTGTTGATAGCTATTTCAGTGCCAAACAAACCTATTACTTGTAGCAAAATGCATTTAGCATTCAATTGAATCTAATAGCTTTCAAAATGACTCAGTGCAGTCATATAGCAATTATCCCTACTAATGGAGCAGAACAGTAGCATCAATAATTCCAAAATACAGGTAATACAAAGATCTTTTCCATTTGGCCTAGAATTACATTGCACTAACATCTATCCTTGAGCATTAACCTTCAGTGCAACATTTCAGATGATGGAATACTCATCCAGGAATCAGGAAAAGTAAATTTGAATTCTTACTGACACTAACTAACATCTTCCTTATTTCTATCAAATAGTGGACTTACTAATTATTTAAGACTATGTTCCAATGTTACCTAATCAGGTAGGAGCTATCAAATGGGAAAGTGGAGGTCTCATCAGGTAGACCTTAGGGCACCCTCTTTGAGGAGTCCCCTGAGAGCCGTGTTTCATGACTATGTTTTACATATGGTAAAATATATAAAAAGAGTTTTTTTTCCCTTGAAAAAGGAAAATCGCTGTGGTAGACAGTTTCTAAGACCCTCTTTAACTTGAAATTTTTGTTTCTATGTATTTATTGAATATCTAATATTTTTTTAACACAGTATGCCCCCCTAAGCAATTGCCACCAAGTGAAGGGCTTTGATTCCGGTTGTATGACTGTAAGCAAACATCTTTTATTACTCTTCTACTCTTCTAAAATATAGATACAACACCAATCAAGAGCAAAAGCACAATATTTTATGTTGTTTAATACGGATATGACACCCATTGGTTCACAAAACAAATCAAGTAATTTTACTTCTAGAGATGTGTTATCTTTGTTAGGTAAAAGGTTTGTATATTTTAAAGGCTGTCAATGGGATATAACAAATTGTAACCTCTTCTGCTGCAAAAGGATAATCTAATTTCCTTGTTGACTACAAACAAAGCTACTGCTGAAATTCATCATTTTTCAGGCTTTCAGCAATGATTAATTTATATGGGTTTTGTTGTTGTTCTTCCGTCAAATTGTCCTTAACCCATGGGCTGGCAAGCACATTCAAGAGAATTATAAATAAAGTATTTTGCATTTGTTATAAAACTTTATTTTTTATCTTCCCTCCAACAACACTGAAAAGAGTGACTCACGTGTCAATCGTTTTTTTTTTTTTTTTTGAAGATTTTATTTATTTATTTGACAGAGACCACAAGTTGGCAGAGAGGCGGGCAGAGAGAAGAGGAAGCAGGCTCCCTGCTGAGCAGATAGCCCACCTCGGGGCTTGATCCCAGGACCCTGAGATCATGACCTGAGCTGAAAATAGAGGCTTTAACCCACTGAGCCACCCAGGCGCCCCATTTCAGGACATACGTGAATTTGAACTTTCAAAAAGCTGAATAGTATAGATTTGGTAGCTGTTGTCTAAATGGTATTGCAAGTAACAAGTTTACTGAGCTGTCCCAAATTTCTTGGTTTACAAAAACTGGAATTTTTAGTACACATTATTAAGACCACATCTGTACATTTTATAGGAATGAATAATAATCAAAGGCTTCATCCGACTTACGTGTTCTTTGTAACAAGGCCCTTACTTATCCTGCCAAAAGTGAACCAAAACTCAGATGGATGAGGTTAGATTAATTAAGAGAAAAAATGTAATTGTAAAACTTGGCAAAAAACCTAGAGACCATGTGCATTTCAAGGTCCTTAGCTGAACCACTTCGTATGTTATAAAATTGATTTAATAACATACACACACACACACACACAGATAAAGGTCACAATGTCTCTACCACAAGCATGTATGTATTATTTAAGTGTTTTAAGAGGAAATATCTGGAGACTTAGTGACTGCAAGTTGAGTAGTTGAGTATTAAACAATCATATAATATGACTTGGCAAAAATTGCCATATGGAAACAAATTTTATTTATAGAAGCATAGCTGTGTAACTTGGTGTTTAAGAAGAGCTTGAGTCTAGGGGCGCCTGGGTGGCTCAGTGGGTTAAAGCCTCTGCCTTCGGCTCAGGTCATGATCCCAGGGTCCTGGGATCAAGCCCCACATTGGGCTCTCTGCTCAGCAGGGAGCCTGCTTCCCCCACCTCTTTCTGCCTGCCTCTCTGCCTACTTGTGATCTCTGTCTATCAAATAAATAAATAAATAAATAAAACCTTAAAAAAAAAAAAAAAGAAGAAGAAGAAGAGCTTGAGTCTAGAGCCAGATTGCCTAGATTCAGATTCCAGAAGAAACACTCACTAGCTGTGTCACATTAGGCAACTCTTTGTTCTCTCTGAGATTCAATTTCCTCATTTGGAAATGGGGATATTGCTAGGATTTAATCTGAAATTTAAATTGGGGTTAACTGGATTATTCTATGCCAAGCATTTGCTTGATGAAAGCTCCCAGCCACATCTTAAGTCCTCAACAAATACTATATTTTTATATAATATACATTATTTGGCATTATGCACTTTCTAAATATATTATTATATAATCACAATGTCTTATTTTAATCATAGCATTTAAATCTAGGGCAATAATAAGTTGATCAAGATATATCCGTATCATTACTACAGAACACATTTCAAAAGAGCATTGTAGCAACTGTGTAATTTTCATAGGAAAAAGAGCTAGATAATTAAAAATGGGTAAATAATGTTATAAAAAGAGTTTCTAAAGAGTCTAGAAAATTAAGAAGGCGGATTGAAAAGTAGCATACCTTGAAATATCAATAAGGATAATCCATCTGCAATAATTAGATTCATTAAAAAAAAAAATCCAGGATCCACTATGTTGCCATTATGTCACTATGACAAAAGCCATAGAGAAGAAGGAAAAAGAGTGTATATTAATTACTTTATTTAAATCAATATAGCTGAATAACCTCCTGATTTCTTTTTGCCTGACATAATTAAGCATCCTGCTTTTTTTAAGCCACTGTATTAATATTTTCTGTTACTATCAGATAAACATAATCCTAAACTTTATATTATGCTGACGAGGAGAATACAGAGCAGATCAGATTATCCAAATGAAGAGCATACCACCGAGAAATATATACATGTTATTCCTTTCCAGGGTATATTCAGGCTGTTCCAAAGTGTGTTTTGATATATAAATAGATTCTTAGCCCTAGTCTCACACTAAGCAAATGGCTAGTGTTTATTTGGCCATATCACGGTCCAGTTTGATATAATGGCATAGCTATCAGCAAGCAACAAAATCAGCTTCCAGTGAAGAATGTGATAAAGAAATGTGCTGTCTGATGTTACAAATCAGAAAATCTATGCAATCTACCGGTACCTAGTATCTCCCATTGCTGTAACATTGAAGGTCTTGGCAATCAGGCAGGAAATCTCGATTCTGTGAAATTCTAGGAAAAGTTGTGGATTCCAAAATACTTTAGTGAGAACCCGGAACAAGGAGTTGGGTCTAAAAGTAAAAATAGAATTTCACACAAGCACTTCTAAAGGCATGAGTGTGACACTTTCAACCTTCACTCTCTTACATACTATTCACATATTCATTCCAATTCCCTTAGCTTTCCACCATAGAATCTGAGTTTTGGAGTAGTAAGGAAACTTACAGATCATCTATTTTAGGATGTTGAATAACATTGTCTTTTCTTAAAAGTGACAGATCACAGACATATCCTCAAATTGACTAATTAGGTTTTTTCTTAAATCTCCCTAAATTCTAAATTTCAGAGATATACACATGTAAAAAATATTTTAGTAGAAACTCTTAGTAGCACTATCCTATGAAAAAAATGTATTTATTCCAGAATTTTAAAATAATGATCTGGGGGGTGCCTGTGGCTCAGTCATTAAGTGTCTTCCTTTGGCTCAGGTCATTATCCCAGGGTTCTGGGATCCAGCCCTGCATCGAGCTCCCTGCTCAGTGGGAAGCCTGCTTCTCCCTCTCCCACTCCCCCTGCTTGTGTTCCCTCTCTTGCTGTGTCTATCTCTGTCAAATAAATACAAATAAAATCTTTAAAAAATAATTCTCTGCAATAGAGATTGTTCAAGGTGCTTGGAGATATAAATATTAATATTTGAGTAACTAGAAATTGGAGACAGACTCATTCATATATAAGAACTTGACATATGATAGAAAATGATGAAAAGAGAAATTATAGAGGAATTAGAAGACAGTAGATTGTCTCACCAAGTAGAAAAATTATAAACTTTTTTTTTCATTTAACAATATCTACAGATAAAAGCTTTAGAAGGATTAAGGACCTAAATAAACTTAGTAGTTTATATATTAGAATTTCTTGTGACCTATGGTTAGGAAAGGACTTTGTAAACCAATCCCCCACAGCAAATAACAACGGTGGGGGGGAGGTCTGTTTGTTTTTATTAATATTAAAGATTTTTATTCAACAAAGAATGTCACTGACAAAGTTAACAGCCAGAAAACATTGGAAGAAAATATTTACAGTGTCTAAAAATAAGGAATTAATATCTGGTATACATAAAGAACTTGAAAATCAGCAAGTAAATGAATAGAGAAATTCACAAAGATTACAATGTGGTAACAGGGAGAAATCTATATTACTAATAATTTTAACACATTAGTTTGTAACAGAAAGAAAAGAAAAAAGAGAGAAAAAGAGAATTTTAAAATCCATAAAATTACAAAATCATACAAAACTGATTGAGGAGCTGGAAGGAGTACAAAGATACAAGAACCCTTGGCCACTGCTGGTTGAAGTTTGCTGTCAGACTGAGTTATGTGTCACCTGTGACCCAACAATCTCACTCCCAAGCATATGGTGCAGAAAAGTTTGCTCACCCCTCACCTCCACACCACATCTCTGCAGGGAAATGTGTGAGAATGTTCACTGTAGCATTTCTTCCAGTAGTGGGAAATTGATGGCAATCTAAGTATTTCTCACAGGAAAAGGCACACTGTGGAATACTTTTCAGAAGTCAGAGGCAATGGCCAAGAGATTCATACAGTATCAGTAGTTCTTAAAAACAGTACTGATTGAAAGAGGGTGAAACACACAACATATAGCTGGGATATGCCTTATTGCCCAACCTCACAATTTTTGCCCTTTATATTTTCTGCTTAGAGCTTTTATATTTTGATATTACCAGATTTAAATCTACCGTCTTGCTATTATTATTTTTCACTTTTATATTTTTGCTTTCTTATTTTCCCATCTTATTTTACATTCTTTTATCCCTCTTCTGACCTTTTAAAAATTATTTATCTCTATAATTGCATTTTGCCCATATTATTACTTAATTAGTTCAATTGGTTTCTTAATTCCCATTACAACAAACTACCACAAACTTAGTGGCTTAACACATCACAAATTTATTTTCCTATGTATCTGGAGTTCTGAAGTATAAAATCAAGGTTTTGGCAGGGTTGCATTCCTTCGGAAGACCTCTGCTTCCTTGCCTTTTTCAGTTTTAGAGATGACCTACATTTCTTGTCTTGTGGCTACATACCTACTGCTCACTCTGACTGCCCTTTTTTCTTTTAACAACTCATATGTTTACATCAGGCCTTCTTGGGTAATCCAGAATAACCTCTCCATCTCCAGAGTTTAACAAAATCACATCTTCAAAATCCCTTTTGCCACACAAGATACATTGTTGCTCCAAAGTTTTTAATATAAATTATTTACGAAAGTCTATCTTGAAATAGTACGATACCACTTCATGGTAAGAAGTTTGTAACAGTATAAATTTTGCATCCATTTCCTCCTTCCCATTCTTTTTGCTTCTCTTATTTTGTGCATTTCACTTCTCCCTATGTTATAAACCTCACAATATATTGTTACTATTTTGTATTAAGCACTCAGTTATCTTTTTATATTTGCCTACTTGAAAGTGGGGAAAATAATACCTTCTATATTTACCTGCATTTTTTACTATTTCTGGTACTCTTCTTTATATAGATCCAAATTTATATTTATGTTATACTCTTTCTGCCTGAAGAAATTCCTTTAATTCTTGTAATGCAGATCGACTGCCAATGAACTTTTTTAGCTTTTCTCTGTCTGAAAACATCTTTATTTTGCCTTCTCTTCTATAAAACATTTTCGCTGGGCATAAAATTCTACCTTGATAGTTTTGCTCTATGTAGTCTTGTTATTATTTTAAGATGTCACCCCATTGTTTTCTGGCTGGTATAACTAATGATGAGTCTTCTGTGGGTAGTAAGCATCTTTGTTCCTTTATATATATATATATATATATATATATTTTTTGTTGTTGTTGTTGTTGTTGTTGTTCTTCAAGATTTTCACTTTATAGTTGGCTTTCCAAAGTTTAACGAGGATGTGCCTACAATATGTTTACATTACATTTTTGTTTGGTACACACACACACACACACACAATATATATATATATATGGGTATATAGTTTGTATTTGTCCTGCTTGGTGTTCTCTTGCCTTTTTTGATCTGTGGTTTGTTGTATTTGATTAATTTGGAAAATCCATAGTTTATATCTCTTCAAAATCCTCCTATAATTTTCTTCTTCGGGAACCTCACTTACCTATATGTCAAACTATTTGTACATGTCCTATAATTCTAGCATACTCTGTTTTTTTTTTTTTTTACTCTTTTCTCTTTTGTTTCATTTTGAATAATTTCTCTTTGCCTCTCTTTAGATCAAGTCTGTTGTTTCTTTCCTCACCTGTGTCCAGTCTATTTATAAGGCTATCAGAGGAATTCTTGATACCCAAGAGTGTTTTATAAATTGTACACATTTGTATTGGACATTTTTAAGGTTTCCATCTCTGCTGAAATTCCCCATTTGTTCCTGCATAATGTCCATTTTTTCCCACTGGATTCTTTGATACATTACTCAGAGTCAATTTAAAGTTACTGATTATTTTAACATCTGAGTCATTTCTGAGTCTGCTTCTGTTAGTTAATTTATCTTTTGAGAATGGATCTTTTTTCATCCTTTTTCTTGCATTCTCCTAATTGCAGTTGAATGCTAAACATCATATTTCACAGAAATCAGTTGAAATAAATAGTATTTATGCCTAGATATGAGCATGTCTCTTCTGCTGTCAGGCTGCTAATGTGGAAGATTGAGTCCATCCATTCAGTAGTTGAGCAAACTATAGATTTTGTGGTTGCTGTTGTTAACCATCAATGTACCACAAGTTTCAGACTTCTTCAATGATAAATCTTTGTCATTTTGTGCTTAGTGTGAAGCCTTGGATGGCCAAGGGATTTAATTTTTTCCTGCCCACCCCCTACAGTTTTCAGTAGATCCTAGATATCTATATCACACTGAGTGTCTTTCTCTACATTCACAGTTACTGGCCATGCTCCTTTAAAACACAAACTATGTTGCATTGTTACTGCTTGGTATCCTCTGCTAAGCTTGTGATTGGAGCAGTGAATCTCTATTCTCCTGGTCCAGATTTAGTCTCAAGCAGAGTCTTTATGTCTGAGCTTTGGGTCTCTTCATCATCCCTGCCTCTTCTTCCCATAACAGCCAAACTCTGTCATCTATCTTTGACAGGTCTTGAGAAGAAAACAGTTTTCTGTCCCTCCCTCAAAAGTAGTAGACCCCTGATTGGTATCAGTCAATTTGATATCAATTTCGGAGATTACTGGGGGGATTTTCTGCCCTCTCTGCAAGGGGCAGACAGCTTTTGTTTCTACCCATTCTCCAGAGGCAATGAATCTTTGCTTGGCTGCATAGGCAGAAAGGAGGGTTTCCTGCCCTTCCTCCAATGTTTTTGCTTGTATCCCTCCCAGCAGGTGGAGGAGGAGAAAGATTTGCTGCCTCTTTCTTAATGGCTTAGGGTTTTGCTTCTCATGAAAATGGGATCTGTTGTGTATCTATCCCTTAGTGACAACCTCTTTTGGATGTGTGCCACCGCAGGGAGCTCACTCTGTTCTCCTGCCTTGCGCCCATTTTTCTTATCATTTCCTGGTGGAGGCCCATGGGAGTGAGCGAGTGAGAGGTACTTCCTTCTTCTGATTGTGAGAGGGACTTTGTGTGGGGGCTCTCAGTTATTCTAAACTGATGTGCTAGCCCACATTCAGCCTTTTAATTTTATTATAGTTTGGGCTGATTATATATTACTCACTTCTCTGGCAGTCGTCTCTTCCTTCCGTAGTCTCCCAAAGGCGAAATAGCCCATGGGTCCCATTCTTATCAGAGGTCTTGTCACTGCTTGGAATTCAGTTTGTTTGATTGTCTTGCTACCTCAGAGCTCCAATGAATTCAAGAAATTAGGACTTTGTAGATTATTCACCATTTTCTTGCTGTTAAGATAGGAGTGATGTTCTGTTGTGACTATATCTTAAGCAGAAGTGAAACTGACCATGGCTTTTTAAAAAAGCATTTGGTAAGCAGCACCCTCATACACACATATATACATAGTTTATCTTTCAGGCAGAATAAAAATTTTAAAGCGTACATTTTGTCTTGTCCCTTTTCTGCTTGAAACATCTACAGTGGTTTCTCGGTACACTTAAAGCACAAATGTCATACCACAACCCGTAATTCTCTTCATAATCTGCCTGCTGCCTACCTCAGCACTCTTAGCTCGTAACATTCTGCCTCTAGCTCCCTCTGATGAATCCTATAACATGGGTAGCTCCTATTTTAATTTACTAGACTTCCTCCTGTTTCAGAGTTTTTTCACCTCTAGCCGGAATGTTTGCTCTCAAAATTTTGTATGGTTGGCTCCTTCTTCATTCAGTTCACATCTGAAATGCCCACTCTCAGTTATTCTCTGATCTCAAATACCATTTTTTAAAATATGACAATTTTTGATCTATTTCTATCACTCTCCAAAGAAAATAAACACAGTGAAAAAAATGGGAAATTTCCTGTGGTATTCATGTCAATATTCTTAGCACCGAGACCATTACTAGGCACATATTAGAACTGCAGTAACTATGTCCTGAAAGAAGGGTTGGATGAATGAATAGTATAACTGTGTGTGTGTGTGTGTGTGTGTGTGTGTGTGTGTTTGATATCATCAGAGTCTAAAATGATGATTTGCACATAGGAAAAATTCAATAGATATTTATTCAGTACAAAACCAAAACCAAAAAGTTTTATCTAACAACAGGAATATAGATCTCGATATGATATGGATTTCTTAGGTTTAGCCCATTAAAAAAATGATGTTTGCTACAAAAACTTACTTTTTTACTTACCCAATATTTATTCTTTTGGTAGCACCATCTCTTTCAGGGCCATCCTTTTCTTTTTTGTTAAAATAAACTTTTACGGGGTGCCTGGATGGCTCAGTCATTAAGCATCTGCCTTCACTCAAGTCATGATCCCAGGGTCCTGGGATCGAGCCTCATATCAAGCTCCCTGCTCAGGGCGAAGTCTGCTTCTCCCTCTCCCCCTCCCCCTGTTTGTGTTCCCTTTCTTGCTTTGTCTCTCTCTGTCAAATAATTTAGTAAAATCTTTAAAAAAAATAAATAAACTTTTAGGTTCTTCTCTCACATGATAAGTGATTAAAATAGCATAAGTGATTCCCATCCTAGGGAGAGGAGTGTTTTACAAAGGAACAACAGCTTCAAGTGAAAGGATAAACTTAACACACGGAATTTCAAGTTCTAGTCAATGTCAAAGATAGAGCAGTTTGTGGCCTGACTCACAAGCACCACACACATTCAGTATTCCTCTAGGAGCAGCAGAGTCCAGGTCTCAGACATGTCAAATTAGTACAGTTTTAACAAGTACATTCTGAAGACCAGATCTTGTTAGACTATCTTTAGGTTTAACTTTCAATAAAAGGAAGAATAAAGTCTTTTATTTCCTTGCCTTCATGTCTACCTATCTACCTTCCTTACTTCCTTCCTTCTTTCTTTCTTCCCTTCCTTCCTTTGTGAATGTTTTGGAAAATATTCACTCAGTCTGAAATTGTAATTTGCTTCCTTCCCACCTTTTATTTATAAATAAAACTGAGCCAGAGAGCCTCCAGCTACATTTCATAAAGGACCAACCCATTGACTTTAACATTTACAATCAATGTGGTAACAATGCAGTCACAAATAATTTTGTATTGCAGTTGTTGAGAGAATTCAATCAGATTTTTTAAATCCTTTTCCAAATAGATGACCAATTCTTTAAGGATAACCAAGGGAGAGAGAAAAACAACTATGTTATATTGTTTCTAGTTTGCAAATAATAAAAAAAAACTTGACTAATGTAACATGCAAATCTATTATTAACTTTTCCAAGTCAATGTGACTAATTACTTCAATATTCCTTTTTAGGACTATAGTTTTTCTACATTTTTGCATGTTATAATCTTCTAATCTCTTTATACCACTTCTTCATCATAAGTATAATTCAGTTTAAATAAATACATTAGACTTATAAAGATGGGTTTTATTAAATTATTAAGCTGCTTTACTTCACAATTTGAGGGAGGAGATTTTAATGGAATTTTTGCAGAGCTAAGAAAATTGTTAATATTGCCCTGATTAGAAGCAATATAATACAAACAGCCATTTTATGTTTGCCATTGTTTCTTCTTAATTTTCTTCACAGAAAAGTTGTATTGTCTTGTTTAAAGTCTTAAATGTGTATTTATTTAATACTCATTTAAGCACTAGGGCACTGTTGAAATCCCTGATTTAAAATATCCAAATTTCTGATCACATAACAAAACCTCAAATATTTGGCACTTATACAGTTGGCACCTTCTAACAAATGGAATTCCAGCTAAAGCAAGATTACAGGCAGAAGTTAGGAAGAGCTATTGAGAAAAGCCAAAGGCATTGAGTTCAAAGAAATGCCATAGTTGGTCAGGTCTCTGCAAGATCAAAGAGTTCTGGGATTGGCTGGAAAGATAAGCATGCAGTTTAGTGCACGCTGGCTGGTATGGTCACAGTGCAAATGAGTGTTGAAGCTGAGCCAAAGAGAAGAAGGAGAACAGTGATGAGATGGCAAGAGGAAAGGCAGCAGGAGGAAGATAACAATAAAGGAGGGGAAGAAGGGTTAAGGTACAAGTGGTGTAAGATGGACCCGTAGGAAAAAAGAGGAAATGAAAGAAGAGGGGTAAGAAGGAAGCAGGGAGACTGTATGGTGTGGAAAAGAGGAAACAAATATGGAAGATCCAAACCAAGAAAAAAAAAAAAAGGAGTCTTATCCAGAACATCCTATTATATTACAATGCCTGAAAATTAAGAAGTAACTCTATTTAATTTGTATTAGTCCAGATTAGCAAAAAGAACACTTATTTTGGCAAGAGCAAAACTCGAATTGCCTACTCAATTGCAAGATCCTTTTCCACATGGATTATCCCAGTGCTCCTTAGGGGGGATCTGTTAGTCACTGTTATCATGACTGAGTTTATAGATTAGAAATTTGAGCCGTAGATATTTTAAGTAACTGGCCAAGATGTTAGCTGTAGAATGAGAAATCAGGTTAATATATAGCTGACCTCAAAGACCATGGTCCAATTATGTCATTTTGCTCCTATCTTTGTTTATATTTTATCATAGATGACATTAATATAGCTAAACTTCCTTCTAGTTAATTATCTCGAATTCTATGTGTAATAAAAACAACTATGTTTACCTTTGGTAATAACCTCTCCTCTTGCCTCACATAGTACCAGGTCAGTAAGACTCCTTGCTTATTAACAGTCTTGGCTTTCACTCTGGGCTCATTTCCTTGATGAGGGAATTCCTGTTGATTTTGGCCAAGAAGTAAAAATTGAAGTCCTCTTTCCATTAACCCAGTTCTGGGCTTTCCAAAACTACAGGTGAATGTGAAACTCTCATGTCACACCTAAACACTGATTGCAACTTCATGGTAAATGTCATAGTGATAGCTGTCACAGAAATTGACCTTTTAATGCCCACATCATATTATACTAGCCATTTTAGCTAACTTAGGTCTTTTATCATGGCTTCCTTAAAATTTTGTGAAACCAAGATCACTAATTGAAATGGCTAGCAGTAGATTTATAAAAACTGACTCTCATTAGGTTGATTTGGATAGATTTCAGGGGCTTTGTATGTATAGCCTGTATTTGTGTTTAAGGTTAGGTACATAAATAAAAATACATATTTTTTGAAATTAGAAAGATCATTTTATTTTCACATTTTCTTTTTATTTATGATGAAAGTCCTTGGTCCGGATTTCCTTTCTCATTCTGTATTAGAAAGTTACCTTAAAAGCAATGGTTGCTGGGAGTGGAAAGGGAAAATTGGGTATGGAATAAAATGTACTTAAAACAAATATTAAAGAAATGGAAGACAGATCTGTTTAATATCTCAAAGATAATATCAAAACTAAGATTTCCCTGTTCCAGATATAATTTCTTTGAAAGGTGTTAAGCCTGTCAAAACAATTAGAACTCTTCTTCAATATACAGCATAATCAAACCAAACCAAATAATCATGAGAAATGCATCAGATGATATCAATAGTGTAAAAAGACTTATTTCATTTTATTCAACCTGCTTAGTTTTTTATAGAAAAGTAGCATGCCAGGGTGGTTGATGTAAAGTAGATATACTTTAGCTTTACAGTATAAGTGAGGATATCAGTGAGTCATGTAATTTGTCAGAGGCAATCAAACAATTGAGAAGAAGATCCAAGAGCAAAACCCAGCACTTTTGATCCCTAGTTATATTTTTCCCATTGTTTCTATTGTTTCTGAGAAGACAAGAGAAGGTGTTTCTGTATATAAATAGAAGTTAAGTGATGTACATACTATTTATGTAATATTTTCAAAGCAGTGGTGGTTGTATGTTGCCATGCGCCCTGGTTCTACTGCTTATTCGTATCTGACATCTAAATCTTGTGATGGAAGCCAACTGTAAGTGAAGTCAGGATATCTTGGCAAACTGAAAAATCTTCATAGAGTTTATCCTGCTATCAACACAGATTCTCTTTAGAGAAAGAAATGGTATAGTTATCTGGAATTCGAGCTCCCTAGAAAAGGCTCAATGGAAGAAAAAAGTGCTGTAAGCGAGGAAGCCGCAAGCATGATCATGTATGACCCAGAGTTCAGGGATGTGTGAATTTATATGGAAAAACTTGCAGCTTTGTTTTCATACACATTTAACTAAACTTCAGCATTTTCTTTAATCATAAATGTAGCACCAACCACAGTAATATTAGTAGTACCTTGTTACCAATATTAATCAGATATTTCCATGTTATATTACAGCTTGTACAGACATTTCAAAATTTTATTTATACTAAATCGTGTTATTTAATGTATTAATCACACATTTAAAATACTTACATAATTATATTTTAATATACTAGTTCTTTTTAATTCTTTACATTGTATTTTATGCATTTAAAAACAGTTTGAGAGGTCTCCACAGACTGGCAAAATGATCCATTGCTAAGAAATTTCAAGAACCTTTGATCTATTCTAACTGCCTGAATTCAAAACCATCTAATCCACTCCCGGTAACTATTATCTTCCTAACTGGTTTTTCTCCCTCAATTCTTGCTACTGAGAGATCTAATCTGTACTCAAATTAGTCTTTGAATGTGTAACTACCATTTTACTCTCCCATTCAAAACCTTGGATATTTTACCAATCCATTTAGGCTCACATCCAAATTCCAAACCTTGGTCTAAATACCATGTCTCTAGTTTCTTCTTTTTTCTCCAACCTAACCACGTTCCACACTTGCTTTTACTCATCAGGCTTACCGTGCTGTTTTTCTTGTGGTTCTATCACACCGAGTCCAGTCCTGGCTGAGTCCTTTGGCTTAGTTCAGCGCTTTGGAATTCTCTCCTCCAACTCCATCCCACACCACATCTTTGCTAGGCTTTTCCTCCCCCCATCAGGTGAGATGATCCCTGATGAAAGTAGTGCTTTTCTCCCCAAGTCACTGTCACATCATC
Source organism: Martes martes (assembly GCF_963455335.1). Lineage (NCBI taxonomy): Eukaryota > Metazoa > Chordata > Mammalia > Carnivora > Mustelidae > Martes > Martes martes. Next base: position 20,873,748 of record NC_137900.1, read on the forward strand.
TTTATTGTTTGTTTCAGAGTCTATACCACTATCATGTTTACCTCTTTCCTTTGCCAGATTGTAAGTCCCAAGAGGGCAAAGACTCTGGCTGGCTCACTACTTTAAATCCTGTGGCACATAGTGGGCGCCCAATAAATATTTTTGCCTGAGTGAATGAGGCCCATCATTTTTTTGTTGAGGAAACTAGGGCACAGAAGGCTTAACTAGTTTCCTTGTCATTTCACACAGAGATATAGACACTGAAAGCATCTGTAATTAAACTTTTAATGACCTGTTGGCATTTTATTTTTGAAATCAGTTAACAAATCCATCCATTATTGAAAAATGCAGTTTTTCTTATATTGAATGGATTTTTTGAGATTTGTCATATTCCTTCCTAAAAAGATAAATCATCTAAGCACAAAGTGTAGATTCCTTTTACAGCACTGAGTAATTTTCTCTAAAATTATACCCCAAAGTCCTGATTTTTAGAATTATATCTTCTTAACATCTCTCTTGGTGCTTGGATGGTTTTTATACAACAGTGCCCCTCTATGTTCAACCAACATATAGGCCACCTAATACTTCATAGGTTATTTAGCCCATAGTTAATTTTTAATGTAATTATATATTATAATTAATAGCTTGATTTCAAGATCAGACTCATTTGGTTGCCAGGCTTTGGGAAATCTATGAATGTGGGTTAAATGTCATATTTGATTAGCTCTCAGTTCATCAAGATTTACAGAAATTAGAATTTCTTCTACATGGAAAGAATCTAGTCTAGTAGATCTAGTTTGCTTATTTTCTTGAAATAGTTGAGCATCCACTGATACAAATAAACAGTCTAGTTGAAAACAGGACCTTGGCTGGTCTTTAAGAACCAGCTGAACTAATAAACCAACTTGTCAGTGCTGTTCTCCCCAGAGCATTCTTTTCCTTTGATGCTGCTAACCTGTAGGTACTCTCATTTATTATAGGATTTGCATTTGTGATACTAGTCAAATCATCTGAAAACCTAGATGTTTGGGACAAAGCAATAAACAGATGACCTAAGTGGGATTAAACTTTTACAAAAGAGCTTTCTCTGCTTTAGTTCCAGAATCTGTTGGTGTTCAGCCCGGCGGTGTGATCAAAGCCAGATATGTCTGGAACTGAGTAAAGACAAATTGTGACTGCCTGGCAGAATAGGAAATTAGCAAGTGAGGCAGGTATGCAGAATTCTCATGGAAGCAGTGATGTTTATGTTTCATGTTATGAAAATAGTGAGAGTGAATCTGGATGGTAAAAAACCAAGTCATGCCAGAGCACGTGAGTCAGCTATGTACAGGCTTGCTAGGGAGTTTTCCTTTGTTCTTTTTCGAGGTGGCACTTGGCTTATTTTAATGGCTTTTCCTTGCATGGCATAATCACCAGCTATGTGATTAACCATGTCTAGTTAAGTTATTTCATCACATCAAAAGTAATGTAAAATAGCTTTTCTGTTGACTGGGAAGCTGAGTTTGGTGGCTACGGAAGTACCAGACATCAAAGAGCTCTATTATCCACAGCCTGCATGGAAACAGGCCAGCAACATTGCAAGTTTCCCCTCTATTGCTCTTTCCCTTCAGTGGAATCATCACCCACTAGACTGGAGGGAAGGAGGTGATTTTTATTATAACCCATTCTTGCACTCTTTATCCAAACAGGAAGAATGGTGACCAGCTGTTTTGTCTCCACCGAAGGCAGATAAAGGGGGAAAAAATGTTCAGATTGTAGCGGGAAGACACCACCGTGTCCTGGCTAGAAAAAAAACACTACAGAGGCTTCTCATTTTAGCTTCTACCTCTAGCCAGTCGTTCAATTATGGGTAAGCTGTTTAATTTCTCTTAGGCATTTATAAAAGGCTGGGACTAATTTAGTCTGAAAAGTGCTTTGGGGCACTAAATCATATGTCACTTTATAACCTAAACTTGAAACAAGAAAATGAGAGATATCCAAATTTCAGCCCCAGAAAAATTTCAATAGAGAAAACATTAACTATATTATAGTATGTCTCAATTTCTTTTAGTGAGATGATTCTGACAGGTGAGGAAGTCTTTGCCTTGAGGGGATGCCTGGAAATTACATTTTCTCATGAATATCTAGTTTATCAGCAGGAATTATATTCTGATGGTAGCTTCCAAGTTGGATCACCACTATGGGATAAGAGCAAGATGTTAATATCATTGTAGAATTTCTGAGAACCCAACGTGCTCTGTTTAGTTTTATATAGTATCAAAAAATAGTATCATGCAAAAAATGAAATTAGTATTTTGTATGCTATTCTTCCTTTGCTCCCTGTAGACATAAAAATATGGCATCCCAATTCTAAGGAATTTAAGTTAACTTCCATAAAAAGCTAGTCTGATTCCCCATCTTTTTTTCCTTGCTATATCATATAAGAATGGCTGAAATAAACCTTTCTTCACTTATTAATAACATCTATGTACCAAAAATACACTTAAAATGATTCCTTGATTAGTTACATTTGTGCTGTAAGAAGCTTTCCTAACTATAATGGCCAAGGACAAGAGAAGTCAGAGAATAATACTGCGCTTACATGCCTAAGGATGGCAACTCAAGCAATTGTTCATTAAATTTATACCAAACTTTTATTTTTAACCCATTATCTTCATACAGCTTTTAAAAGTTGAAAAGAATCCCACCCACCTTTGCGTTCTCATCTTCATTTTAAAATTCAACTCTTCCTCTGGCTACTGACATGAAAATGCCCTTCTCTAAAATCCTTCGAGAACGGCATGAGCAGCTCGTTTGAAAAGCAGATGTAGCAAGTCAAATGAATATGACTTAGGTGGCAGGTGAATCCTGAGAGGAGGAAATAAAAGAAGAAAATGACAGCCTCTGGGATGCCCACTATATAAATGTGGAGGGGGCAATGTTTTCAGATAGGTGAAGCAAAGGAGGGGCAGGATGGTTGTTGTTATACCTATTTTATTGTTGGTTTAACAGTATTGCATCCAAACGTATATTTAAGTAGCTATTTTTTTTATTAATTTTTTAATTTATTTTCAGCGTAACAGTATTCATTGTTTTTTCACCACACCCAGTGCTCCATGCAATCTGTGCCCTCCCCAATACCCACCACCTGGTTCCCCCACCCTCCCACCCCCCGCCCCTTCAAAACCCTCAGGTTGTTTTTCAGAGTCCATAGTCTCTCATGGTTCACCTCCCCTTCCAATTTCCCTCAACTCCCTTCTCCTCTCCATCTACCCTTGTCCTCTATATTATTTGTTATGCTCCACAAATAAGTGAAACCATATGATACTTGACTCTCTCTGTTTGACTTATTTCACTCAGCATAATCTCTTCCAGTCCTGTCCATGTTGCTACAAAAGTTGGATATTCGTCCTTTCTGATGGAGGCATAATACTCCATAGTGTATATGGACCACATCTTCCTTATCCATTCATCCGTTGAAGGGCATCTTGGTTCTTTCCACAGTTTGGCGACCGTGGCCATTGCTGCTATAAACATTGGGGTACAGATGGCCCTTCTTTTCACTTAAGTAGCTATTTTTAGCTTGAGAACGTTCCTTATTTTCTAAGCGTCAATACTTTACCCTCTAAAATGGGGCTAAAAATATTTACCCCAAAGGGTTTTCATTAGACTTACATAAGATAATATGCACAAAGTACTTAGCACATCTGAGACATTCAATACATGGTAGCTTCTATTTTTAATCTCAGCCATGGAATAAGTACTTGGTACCTCATTTGTCAAGATTTTGTTGTTTTTTGTAGTCCTCCTGTTTAGAAGAGTGTAAAAACAGGAATGTTACCCTACTGATCAAAAAAAAAAAAAATGGCACACTTTATCAACTACAATTCAATGCTTATGAAAGTGGATATGGCACAAACTAGGGATTTAAATTGAAAAGATATTCAAATGGGTCATAATCCAGTGTAATCAACAGCTGAGAAAACTATTATCAGACAACCAAGATGTGAATTTTTACTTTGTCAAAGACCTGTCTCAGGTCCCAGGTCTCATTCCTTTAGGAAATGGCCATCATTCCATAGATCTATAAATCAAGTTTACTAGCTATATCCTATTAATTATGGCAGATAATTGTATCTAACACCATCCTCGTGATTGCTTTACAAAGTATCTTCCTGATTTGTTCTGCAAGTTCTATGAAATTTAAAATAGTGTTTTGTTAATGAGTCGTGGAAGCGTTATTTCTTAATGTAAGAAGGAGAAAGGATTCCAATTTGAAAATGCATCCAAAGAAGAATTTTAAAGTGTTATTTCTAGCTCTCTCTTCTGTTTTGGGTGTTGGCTCCTAGTAACCTTGGGGCTTTTGCTCAGAGAGAGAGGCAGTTTGGAAGGACTGAGACAGAGCAGAATTGCTGAAGGATTTGGGGGATATTTCAGAGTAAGGTAAAAGAAGTCATTGTCAGTGAGGCCAGAGAGACTTGGGAGAAGAAATATGCTGGTTTTGCTAGGAGTTCAGTTATTCTGTCTCATACAATCCTCACATCTTGCAGAAGATGAAAGGGATGCTCAAGCAGCTAAGTAAGTTGCTGGTGGTGTATGGCTGTCAGGATTCAGTCCCAGGAGTGTTTGACTCCAAAGCCTGTATTTTTTCCTCTAGATCATTCCTGCACTTCCACTTTTAAAAGAATTTCTTACTTTAAATGTATTTAGCTCTGCATTTTTAGATATGTTTGTATCCCTGGAAACCAAATGACAGAGGGTTTGTCTTTTTGAGGGTACCGTTTTATTCTGAGACATCAGGGGAGAACCCTGCTCATACATTACTGTCACAAGTCTTTGGCAGGTATGCCAAGTTATCTTCCTTTTCCTGAAGCACGGGGGGGAAACAAAAGGCTGTGGCAGGTTAAACAGAGGCAAGAGAGCCAGAAAAGAGAAGGCAACTGTCGGAAGCAGGGTAAGACTGGCAAATGGAAAGAATTACATCGTAGTTGAACAGAGAGTTGAAGAACATAAATTGACGCTAATAAGTATAGACTAGCAGGGGTTATTAGACCCTTGGTGCTTTTTTAAAGTCAATCATATTTTGATCAATTGGTGGAGAGAATTTTTATAAAATGGTCCTTCAATGGTTCTGTGAGCGAGGCACGTCTCACTTGCTAGAGAGTGTGGGCTTACATTGACGTATAAGGACGCATGGCATCTCACCGTTGCCCTTATTCTTTTTTTTTTTTAATTGATTTATTTTAATAAACATATAATGTATTTTTATCCCCAGGGGTACAGGTCTGTGAATCGCCAGGTTTACACATTTCACAGCACTCATCATAGCACATACCCTCCCCAATGTCCATATCCCCACCACCCTCTCCTGTCCCCCCTCCCCCCAGCAACACTCAGTCTGTTTTTTGAGATTGAGTCTTTTATGGTTTGTCTCCCTCCCGATCCCATCCTCTTTCATTTTTTCTTTTCCTACTCCCCCAACCCCCCCCCCCCACATCGCATCTCCACTTTCTCATATCAGGGAGATCATATGATACTTGTCTTTCTCCGATTGACTTATCTCGCTAAGCCTAATACCCTCTAGTTCCATCCACGTCATCGCAAATGGCAAGATTTCATTTCTTTTGATTGTTGCCCTTATTCTTGACTCACTGGGAAAGTCAGTCCAAAAAGTCTTGTCAGCCGTACCAAGTATCTTTTACTTCCATCCTGCTACATAGCCAACCAGCTCAAAACTCAGTGGTGCGAAACAATAAACATGGATTTAGTTCACAAATCTGTGGGTTAATTGGATGATTTTACGTATCTTGTGGAAATTATGCACGAATTATGGGGATGGCTGGCTTTTTCCTGCACTAGGACACACTTGCTTGGAATGACTGCTGTGACTTGGCTTTGTCCCTCATGTCTCTCATTGTCAGGCAGGCATGCTCTCTGAGTGAAGGCAAGATGCAGAAGCTAGAAAACCTCATTATACAAGCATTTCCTGAGTCTCTGCTTGTGTCATGCTTGTTAATATTACTTTGGCCAAAGTGAGTCACATGGCCAAGGCCAAAACCAGAACCAAAGTGGGAGGGCTCTGCACAGAAACATAGCCAGGACCAGAGAGGGGGAGGAATCTGAGTCATTGCCGTAACCTGCCTGCCTCATGACCTTTGTCTATACATTAGAGGTTTCCGCTTAGGACACACACACACACACACACACACACGGACACACACGTGTACACACATACACCACAAAACCCCCAAGCAAACACAAGAAAAGAGGAAACAGAACACATATATTTAGGGGAAATAAATGCAAAACAAAGATTTCAAAAACCACATTAGCTGTTTTTAGCAGGAGCACTGTAATTAATTTTTGAGTTTTTCTTAACATAAAAGGGAAGGAGGCTGGGTTGCTCTGACTTTAAATAAGTGAGTTAGCTGTATTTACATTTATTGTGGTTACTGACATATTTGGACATTTTTCTATCATCAAGTATTACTGTCTCACATTTTTGTTATTCATTTTCTTTTTCTTTTTTTTTTTTTTAAGATTTTATTTATTTATTTGACAGACAAAGATCACAAGTAGGCAGAGAGGCAGGCAGAGTGAGGAGGAAGCAGGCTCCCCGAGGAGCAGAGAGCCCGATGCGGGGCTCGATCCCAGGACCCTGGGATCATGACCTGAGCCGAAGGCAGAGGCTTTAACCCACTGAGCCACCCAGGCGCCCCTCATTTTCTTTTTCTTGATGAACTTTTTAATGTTCCTTATTTTTTGCATCTCAGGTTTGGAAAGTATAGTCTATTTACTTTCTTTTATTAACTGCCTGAACATTTTTAGCAACCATCCTTAACTTAATATTTTAACCAAGGTAGAATTACACAAACCACATCATTCTCCTTAATAAGTCATCATCAGTCCCTTGTGAATTCACCTTCACAATGTTATTACTTTTATTTATTTATTTATTTAATTTATTGTCTAAAATTTAACATTATGTTTTTAAAATTTCCAAGGCTTTTATTTTCAGTTGATGCTGATTTACCTTTATTAAATTTGCATATTTAAAGTGTTTCATAGTTTGAAATTATATTCGTAATTTAAAATATTTCCTTAAAATTTTTAAAGTGAAAAAAAAGTATATGGTGAAAAGACTATGCTCCATTCTACTCTGCTATAGAACCCAAGCCCTGTTCCAGAAGCAAACAATTAACATTTTTATATATTCCTATATATTTTATGCAAATACAAGTGTATATACATATTTATGTGTGTGTATGTATACTCACTTTTTATTTTGATTCAAAGTAACTATCATATGCAGTGTCTGAATCTTGAGCAGTCCTTTTCGTAGTATTTACTTTACATTTTTACTCTGCGATATTGCTTCCTCCTTAAATTATGGTGACAAAGTTTTCTGGTAGCTCATTTCAAAGTAGCATATAAAATTAGTTCATTCTTTTGATTGGCTGCTCAGTGTTCCATTATAATGATACACCATATTTTATTTAACAAAGTACCCTATTAATGACTACTTCATTTGTTTCCTATCTTATACTCACAGACTGCAATTATTATCTCTGCCCCGATGGTATCTTATCAAACTCTTTGATCTTTGCCAGTTTGATGAGTAAAATTTGGAGCTTCATAGTTCTCATTTGCATTTTTAATATGGCTAATATTAAGTAACTTTTCATATTTTAATATGCCCAAGAGCTAGCTGCATTTCTTTTTTTTTATAAGTTCTTTTTCACATTATTTGCCCATTTTAGTATTGAGTTATTGGTCTCACTGACTATAAATTGTGATATTGACTAAAAATAAAATCAGTTAGCCATTTTCTATAGTATAAATAACATTATTTTTCATTTTAACCCGTGTCTTTGGCCTTTCCTTATACATGCTTGGTAGTAATTTTTTTTAAACTTCAAGTAGTAAAATTTATCAGTATAATTCACAATAATTTCTATATTTTTTGTGTCATATTTAGAAAGGCCCTACCCATTTCAAAATTATTTTATAATTTTTATAGCAAATTTATACTTCCTTTTTCATATTTAAATATTTAATATCCCTATGTCATATTTAAATATTTAAATGTTTTCATATTTAAATATTTGAAAATATTAAATATTTTCATATTTAAATATTTGAAAATATTAAATATTTTCATATTTTCAATATGAAAATATTTAATATTTTCAAATATTTAAATATGAAAATATTTAAATGTTGTCTGAACTTTTTGTGGTATATAATGTAAGACAGAGATCTAACCTTTTCCTCTAGTTAAAATAATGTACTAAATAATCCACTTTTTCTGAATGGATGTGAAATACTACCATTATTAAATATACACAGAGTTTTCTTCATGGATTTTTTATTTTTTCCCACTAATCTGTTATTGGCAAACTTCTGACATCCTCACTTTTTTTTTTTTTCTAAATATTCATCTTACCTTCTTGGTTTAAGCGCCTTAAATGCATTTCTTCCCTGGGAGCCCTCTCAGGTGATCACCATTTTTATCCTACCATCACTTCTAATCCTGTGGGGGAGGGACTCTCCATTTCCTCATTGTCGCCATGCTGACTGGTTTCACTTTACATTCATGACCACTCTCTTCATGTTCTTTAGTGCTACCTGGGGTTCATACCTGCTTTCCTCTTCTCAGGTCTCCAATAACTTCTACACTACCCTCACCCTCATACCATAACCTTGTTTTGTGTTCCACTAAAAACAGAACAATCAGAAGAGAACTTCTGTGCAAGTTCCCTATCCTTTGAAGGCATCTATGCCCATACACTCCCTTCTCCTCTCCTACCGTGGAAGTATTATCTGTGCTCTTTTCCCAGGCTAACCTCTAAATTATGCATCTAATGCAGTGCCTTACATATGCTCAAGGGTAATGTTCAGTCATTGTTCTTGCCATTACTTACCTCATCTGTGTTTTCCCTCCAATGGATTATTTCCATCAGTGTAAACATTCTGTAAAATCTCCAATCTTAAAAAAGGAAAAAAAAATCTTAATCCCACATCTTCTACCTCCAGCTAAAGCCACAAATATCTTCTTCTATTGACAGCAAAACTCCTCAAAAGGGTCATCTGTACTTGCTAACTATAATTCATCTCCTCCTATTCTAGATAGAATGCTCTGCAATCAAGATTTCACTGCCTTAACTCTATGGAACATTCTGTTTTCAAAGTCACCCATAGTTTCCACATTGTTGAGTAGAGACCTCCATTCTCAGTCTGCATATAACCTGATTCCCATAATCACTACCTGCTCCCTGACATATATTCTTCCACTGGCCTCTGCAATGACTTCTGACACCAACTATTCAGAGTTGAGCCAAACATTAAGGGTGCAGCCCTCTACAAGACTGCCATGAATCTAGGGTTTCCCAGGCCACCCTCACCTCTGACCTCCTGTCTACAAAGGTTCTTACTACCCTCAGTAATTCACCAGAATGACTCATAGAACTCAGGAAAGGTACTATACTAACTATTACCATTTTAATAATAGGTTTTTATTTTAATACAAAGCAATACCTGCCAAAGGGAGATGTACACAGGGTGAAGTCTGGGAGGGTCCCAAACATTAAGCTTCCTTAGCCTCAGGACTCACTACCCTCCAGGCACATTACTGTGCAACAACAGACAGAGTATTCCCAACCAGCAAAGTTTAGTCTAGCTTTAGTTTCCAGAACTTGTAGTGGGGTTTGTTTACATAGGCGCACTTGACTGGATCCCTGGCCACTCTGTTGAGTTCAGTACCCAGCTCTCCTCCTCTCACCAGAGAGCAGGCTGACATCACATGACTCAACCTTCTAACCACAGGGTTGGTGTTTCTGCTATGGCTTGTCCCGATCTTGAGTCATCTCATTAGCATGAACTATCTGGCAGTCCTCCATAAATTACAAAGATGATCCTGTCTTTCAGGAGAATTGAAGGACTTACAGGTCACTTCCCAGTAACCAAGGATAAGGGCCAGCCAAATTTATTACTCAGCTTACCACACTTAGTTGTTCTACTCCACTGGCAACTCCTCTTCTCTGTCCTCCTTATAAGTACTTTCTAATCTCCTTAATCTTTAGCGATGGGCTGTCCCAGGATTTCTGGGTGATCTCATCAGTTTTATATCTTCAGATACCCTCTGTATGCTGAAATATACCCAAATTTATATCTGCGGCCCACATTTTCTCCTTCTAATCTAGAATCACACTTGAAAGTACTTACATGACATTTCATGGGAACGTCTGATAGGCATCTCCAGTTTTACAAGCCCGAAGTTTAACTTCTCATTTTTCCCCCATGACCTTATTCTACTTGCTCTTATAACCACCTCCTTTTCACATTGCCTATTTTGCTACCAACTTCATTTATACAAAATCGTATTATTATCCTAACCCACTTCCTTGCTTCTGACTTTCCCCTTCAATAGTTTATTCATAACACAGAATCCAGAGGAGTCCGTTTTATGCATGTCAGATTATGTCACTGCTCTGCTCAAAACCCTCCAATGGACTCCCATCAAATTCAGATGAAAAGCCAAAATATTTAAAATGACCAACAGAATTTTAGATGACCATGACCTCTTAATTCTCTGACCTCATTGCTTAGTATTTTCACTGTGGTTTTCTCTCTCTCTTTTTTTCCCCCACTGTGGTTCTCTTAACTCCTGGTTCTCTTCCAAGTTACTGTGAAACACCCAACATGCTCATGCCTCAGAACCTATTCATTTCATGTTTCCTGTGCTTAGAAAATTTCCCCCAAGTATCTGCATGGCAAATACCATGATTTGTTTCACTCCCTTGTTAAATATCACTTCATCAGTGAGCTTTTCCTTAATTACCCTATTGAATATTTAACATCCCTAACATTTCTCATTCCCCTTCCTGCTTTTTCTCCATCCCACTTATCAGCATCTCACATATTTGGTATTTTACATATTAATTTTTTGAATTGTATGTCTTTCCCAATGAGAATATAAACTCCATGGGGACAAATAACTTCTTTTTTTTTTTTTTTCTGATTTATTCACTACTCTATAGGTGCACATTAAGTACTTACTGAATGGATGAACCATTCTGCTTCCTATCATGCAGTTTTATTTACTGTACTTTTTGTTATGATCTTTTAAAATGTGGTAGGTCTTGTAAAAATAATTAAATAAGGTAGCCATTAGATTGATGTTGATCTAATGCTGCTGTGGCCTAAGTATGCAAATGAAAATCTAAGCCTGTAAATGCCTGAAGGTTATAAAATTTAATCCTAGGGACAACCAATCACAAATAGCCAGGTAGATTTTAAGCTACTTTAAAGAGTATGGTTGAAGAAAAGCTTAGAAACTATAGCGAATCCACAGTTTCCTTACTCTGCTTCTACCTTTTCACTATAAGAGTCCCTCTGCAAACCGTTGGTGGAGCACTTCTAACTACTTCCAGGTTGGTGTTGCCCAGTTGGAATCAATTATTCTCAAATAAACTCTTAAAATTTTGAATATACTTTAGTTTATCTTCTAACAATCTAGATTCATCTGCCTTAAGCTTTTGCTTTAGAATTTCATTTTCCATATCAATTTTAGAATAAACTTACTCCCTTTTAAGAAATACTTTTTTAAAAATTTTATTTATTTATTTGACAGACAGAGATCACAAGTAGGCAGAGAGGCAGGCAGAGATAGAGAGGGAAGGAGGCTCCCTGCTGAGCAGAGAGCCCAATGCGGGGCTCGATCCCAGGACCCTGAGATCATGACCTGAGCCGAAGGCAGAGGCTTTAACCCACTGAGCCACACAGGTGCCCCAAGAAATACTTTTGGCACTTTTGTTGGAATTATATTAAATTTAGAGATTCCTTGAGAGAGAATTAACATTTGATTAGCAAGTATTTTTTTGTCTTCCTCATATGCATTTAACACTTCTTAATATATATTCCAATTACACTTTTTGCCACTTTCCTATAGTTCTTAGATGTTCTGTTGTATGTGATTGCCCATTCTGTGTGTGTGTGTGCATTTCAGTTTGGGAAGTTTCTATTGAACTTTTTTTTATATAGAACTTGCACATTTCTTATTAAGCTCAATCCTAGTTATTTTATTTTTGATGTTATTGAACTATATTTTCTAATAGATCACGTACACATACACACACACAGTTACTTTCAGATTCAGCTCTGACGTGTAAAGAGTTTGGAAGTTGTCACTCCTGTCCTAAAAGAAAAGCTGAGAAGACTGAAAATCAACAACTTTTCATGGATTCCTCAGAAAGTCAAGTTTACAGGGCAGACTAGCACCTTGAAATCTTGAGAGACAGGCAAACACAGAGAGTCACAGCTAAGATCTGTTTATATGGAACAAGTCTCTGCAGCCGTAAACTGGCAGGTGAACTTAGAGGATAATTTGGATGAATTGCTGGAGGCTGAGTGTGAACCATTGTGGGTGAGAAATTCCTAAAAGCCTCGGTCTTGAGGGAGACTCCCATCCTCCCATGGATTTTTACCTTTGGGAACTCTACCTGGTTCTCATGGTGAAGAGTCAAAAAGGTCCCTTCATGGCTCTGATGGGAGGAGGGAAAGAGTAATCTTTGTGAAATTCATGCAGAGCACTCTCCTTAACAAAGAGCTGCTCTCCAAGGGAAAAAGACTTGTCCAGAGTTTGATCTCATTTGCTGTAGGCAGCATTTCCTCTCTAGTCCTTTCTAGTCTTCCAGGCTTGTCTGAGGGCCTGGAGTGGGGAGGAGGTGACTAAGAAATACTTGTGAAGGTCATAGTGCAGGGACACAGGCACAGTAAAAGACTGAGATTTAATCATAAGACTATAACACTTCCCCCTCCCACATACATCTTACCACCACACAGACAAGGCCCCAGCATAGAACAGTGGATTTCAGCTAGAAGATATGCAGTGAGTATACTCTCTAAAGAGCACTTCATGGAGACCAAAGTTAACAAGAAAGACAAAAACAAAGATGCTAGAATTTGAAGTATCTAGCACCTACAGCCATGGCAAACATTAAACATAGCCAAATTCCTAGCAAGATTAACAAAATACTCACACTAAAAGCCTATTACTAGAGTTATCACCCAATACAACACATCTGACTTTAAACAAAAAATTATGAGGCATGCCAAAGACAAGGAAAACCACAGCCTGAAGAGGCAAGGTGAGCATCAGAACAAGATTCAGAAGACCAATGCTGCAAATATCAGACACGGGATTTAAGAAAACTGATATTTATTAATTAATATTAGTAATTACTTTGCTAAGTGCTTTAATGAAAAAAAAGTAGATCACATGCAAGAACAGAAGGGTGATGTAAACAAGGAGATGGGAATCCTAAGAAGGAATCCAAAGATGATACTAGAAATAAAAAACACTGTGAGAGAAATGAAAAATGACTTCTGTGCACTCATCAGTAAATTGGACGTGGACAAAGAAGAGTCAGTGAGCTTGAAGGTAGGTCAGTAGAAACTCCCCAAACTGAAATACACAGGAGAAAAGAAGAAAAAATGAAATAAAAAAGAAGGAAGGGGGGGGGACCCTACACATAATAGAACATCCAAAAACTATAAGAAAATTTGCAAAAAGTGTAATTGGAATGCCAGAAGGAGAAGAAAAGACAGAACAAAGCAGAGGAATATGTGAAGTAATGGCTGAGAACATTCCAAAAGTAAATGACAGACTCCAAACCAGAGATCCATGAAATTCAGAAAGCCCTAAGCATGGTAAGTACAAAACAAAATCTATACCTAAGCCTAGCATATTCAAATTGCAGAACCAAAGACAAAGAGAAAATCCTGAAAGAAGCTAGAGAAGGAAAATCACCTTATCTACAAAGAAGCAAGGGTAAGAATTTCAGAGGAATTTTCTTCAGAAACCAAGCAAGCAAGAATAGAATAGATAAAGTGTTGAAAGAAAAAGACTTTCCAACTAGAATTCTATATCTAGTGAAAATAATATTTAGTGAAATCAATCTTCAGAAGTGAAGGAGAAATAAAAATGATTGAACTCTGTGTATTATCCGTTCCTAGCTGCATTTATATGGCTTTTCACTTATGTGTGTCAGGTTTTCCAGATAAATTAGTCAAATCATCTATCATTGATTGTGCTTATCCTACAGCCCTATTTTTATCTTTTTTCCATTTTTTCATAGCATTGTCAAAAAGCTTAAGAATGATAAATAGTATTGGTGATGAAGAATATCTTCATTTTATTACTACCTTCAGGAAGATTATTTTTAGTATTTACCAACTGTGTATGATACTAGCTTTGACATTAAAAAATATATACTATAGTTCTTGGTATAAATATAGGTATAGCTATATCTATATATGATTATCAGCTTTTCTTGATACAGACTTTATCTTTCAGATGATTGATAAAATAACTAATAATTATTATTCTTAATTTTGAGCAATGAGGAAGTTCTAATTGACAAAATGTGAAGATCTTGGAGGTGATAACAATAGTATAAAAGAATGTCTGATTGCCATGGAAGAGCTAATACTAGTTCCACATATCAAGAAATTGAAAAATGTATATATATTCAAAGAGAAGAAGGCTGATAGGCCTTAAAATTAAGTTTCTACAAATAGTCAAATATTATTCCATTGAGGAAATAAGGAGCACCAAAAACCAATATGGCTAGATAGGAAGAATCCTAGTTGCATTTGCAAGGGGCATGCATCCGAGAGAAAGGAAACTGAATAATCAAAGATAGGCACAAGACTTAAAAATGTATGTTCAGGTAGAATAAGGGAAAGTGCAGCTTTATCACTTGTGGCAGATGAGATAATGTTTATAAATGAGAGCTGGAAATCAGATACTCAATTGGAATTTTCCTTTTGAAATGCTCTATCAGACAAGAAGATTTTCAATCTACAATGGATGGAATAGAGTTGATTTTGAAAACAGAAACAAAGGATACTTGAAGAAAATGGTGATAATTTTCTTGCTACTTTAAATGTATCCACTCATTTGTTTGCTGAAATACTTATTTATTATGTACTAGGCCATAAAAAGAAGTAAATCAGCAGAGAGCGCGGTATGAGGAACTTATCATTTATGAAAGATAAGTCCTATCACTAAAGAACTGTAACACAAGGCATCAAGTGATTAGTTCCAGAAGAGAGGAATTAAGGGTCATGACAATTCAGAAGACTATTATCTATTTGGAAATAAGCAGATGTTTTATAAATGGAGTGGATAGCATGGGGAATAACTGATATGGTAAATGAAAGAATTAGAACTCAAAATCCTAACCATTAATTCCATTGATATGCTGAGATTGCACTATCATAAATTTTCTGCATTAGGTTAAAATAATATAGCTACTTAAATATAAATTAGAGGAGAACTCTTTAATGCAATGTGCTTTAAGGATTTTAGACTACTGAAAACTCAACACTAACTTCGTGTGATATAACTGACAAAAAGAATGGAAAGAAGGGAAGAAGGAATGAATGATCAAAGGGACCAAAGAACTGGGTAGGGATGAAAGAAGATAATGGAAGCTCAGGCTCTGCTAGTAGAGGTACAGTATCCGAACAAAGGAGCTGCTTCTTCTCGGCTCTACACTGGCCAGCCCACATCTGGAATGATGTGGGCCCCTACATTTTAAAAGTATTTACACACAAGTAGGGGCATGTGGGGCAGGCTCAGTTGGTTAAGTATGCTCTCTTGATTTCAGCTCAGGTCATGATCTCAGGGTCCTGGGATGGAGCCCCACATCACGCTTCGTGCTCAGCAGAGAGTCTGCTTGAGATTCTCTCTCCCCCTCTCTCCCTGCCCCTGCTCCTTGCTTGCACTCTCTAAGTAAGTAAATCTTTTTTTTTTTTTAATAAATGTATTTACACATGAGTATGTTTAGAAATGAGTGGCTAAGATGGAGAGATGTCTAGAAATCATACCATTTAAGAAATAAAGAACTGTGTTCATTTTAGAAAAAAATTCTAGAAAAAAATGAAGCTGTAGGGATGAAAATATAGCTGTATTTAAATATCAGAAAGACTGGCGTGTGGGAGATCGATTTATTTTTTTACAGTTCCAGCAGGAAAAATGAAGATCAAGTTACAGAGAGGCAGATTTCAACTTCCTATAAACATTTTCAGAAATAGATTGGCTATCCTGTGGAATAATGAGTGAGCTTATGCTGAAAATAACCAAATAAAATGTAGCCAACTCTTTCTTTTTTACTAGCACCATATCCTATTAGTTGCAAAATTCTACAAATTCTATAACCTTAATAAAATGAACTCTATCCATTTTCTTTCTAGAAACTCATCTCAGCTCTCCTCACTTTTCATCTGAATTACCTCTTACACCCCCTACTCCTTGTTTGAGCATCATTCCCTCGCTGTATCAGCTCCCACACCACAGCTTGAGCCAACTTTCTATTATTATATCTGACACTAAACTCTCCTGCTTGTAGCACTTTAATGGTCCTCAGGAAAATGTCTAAATTCCTTAGCTTTGCTTCATGATGTGTTCCATAAAGTCTTCGATCACAATTCCACTCCAAATATATACAATTCAGCATGCTTTCTCCAGCCACACAGACAGACATACTTTCAGACTTATTCTGTGCTATGCATTTGCCTTCATACCCCTTGTTTCCTGTGCCTAGAATGACTTCTACTTATTTAATCAGACTAATTTCCACCTGTTTTTTTTTTTTTTTTTTCAAAACACATGTATCTAGTGTCATTTTCTCAGGGAAGACTTTCCTGAACTCAGCCTAATTTTGATAATAAAATAAGTACGATTGAGTATCTACTATATGGTGGAAAGATACAGGAGACTTCATTCCCTATCTTGTCAGTGCCTATATGCTATTATTTATATATTTATATTGTCATATTTATAGTAGAAATATTTTCATATCTTAAAAAGACTTTTCTTGCCTTCCATCCAAATAAAATCCCCCTGGTCTCCAGAATCAGAGTCAAAGAGGAAGTTAGAGTGAGTGAAGGTTTCTAAGGGAGGACAATCAGCTCAGCTTGCATATCCCAGAGCTGATTCTGAAAGTAGGCCCTCTATGAGGGGTCTGAAAAGAACAGAAATAAAATCTGTTATATCCCAAACCTTATCCCCCAGTTAGTCCTCAACAGTGTGACCTAATCCATCCTACTCCTCCAGGGGCTTCTCAGAGATTTTATATTAATTTCCCAGATTCCGCAAAATACCATCCTCACCCCTGTGGCATCACTGGGTGGGTTACAAGCAGGGAGCCTAGAGTTGAGTTCTTCCTCCATCTTGCTGGGAGGTCTGTGTCTCCTTTTCCTCACCATTTTGTGTGTGTGTGTGTGTGTGTGTGTGTGTGTGTGTGTGTGTGTGTGTGATGGTAAATAATTTTCAGTATTTTTCATTTTTTTCCCCCAGTTGTCCAATGATTGTTTTTAAATGATCTCAGCTCTCTAAATGTAAATTGTTGGCAAAAGTATTCTCTAACACTCTGCCGATACTCAGTAACCAGTGACTCCACTTGGAAAGTTGCAACTTGAGTGACCTTTTGCACTGGCTCTCTTCATAAACTCTGCAGGAAAATCCAAGAAAATCATTGGGTCCACTGGATGTTATTCTCCAGGTATTCTACCATTTTTGTCCTTTTATACTACAGTTTTCCAACTGAATTACTCAGATAGTAAAGTGCAAGCTTTATTGCCTCCTCCCCAGATCTAATATTTTGGAAGTGTATAGTTTCTACATATTCCTGACATTAACTCATTGCCCTAAACCATAGCAGGGAGCAGACATCAGATCATCTGAAAATGACACTTCAGCAAACAGAAAAGGTAAGTAGATTGATTCAGTCTTCAGGTTCTAGGCAAGTAATTCCAGATAGCTACCTCAAATAATTTTTCCCTTTCTCAGGAATGACAATAACCAAAAAGCTACCTTGTACTAAAAGCAAACATCAAGCTTTGTGAGAAAAGATTAACCAAGCATTTTAGAGGCATCATTGTGAGGGCACTCTGCAAAGTTAAGATCACATAAAACTCTAATAGCATCTATTAATTGCTCGAAGCCTATTAAGTCTTGCAGATAGGGAGAGCAATGCACTCGCTAGCCGCACTTTATACACTCCTCTGTCTGACTCTTTTACAACTACCATCTCTTGCAAAATGCTTTGTTCCATCTTAAAGAACTGAAGCACGAATAACTCCTTTTTTCTCCCCAGCTGAGTTTTGGCAAGTAGACATTAAGTTACTTGCACGCTAGGGAGCAGAACACTAATGAAAGCGAATGAAAAGTAATGTACCTAAGGAAAAGGTAAATGATAACAACCAGTGCACAACTTTTTATGACTTGGGCCTTTAAAGTGAGAAGCACTTTCTATAACAATAAATGTTCTGTGTTATATAATGTTGCAATAACACACTAAATAACGGAACAATAGTTGTAATTTCTCCACTCTGCAACAAAACGTGTTCAAAATCGGAAAATTAAATTTTCTTTTTTCTTTTACTGTTTCAATTATGTGTGTATTAAGCTTTGACAGAGCCTTAAAAAATTATTGTCCAACTCCAACGATGAACACTTGAAGCCCTATTGACCCACAAGTCATTGTTAGATGTGTTTTCTCTTATTATTTGTTGTAGATGAGAATCTTATAGGTAGTGGTTATGGCCATTGGATGGAGAGTGAGGAATGACCTCAGAGACTCATATTTAATTCTGTTTGAAAAGTTGATGATGCTTGACATGTGGAAAGAAATTCTAATTATTCATATGAGAGTCTGTAGATTGGATCTTGGTACTATTGAAATCTTGGTTCTGTAAGTTTGTCATGTGTAAGACCAAATGCAGCTCCTTCATTCTGCTACTACAAACAAATAAAAGCTCTACAAACAAGTAAAAGCTCCCTATGCTCTAGGGAACATACTATTGTATCAACATGCAAACAAAATACAAACAAACAGCCCCAAACCTCTTAGATCATACAAGAAAGCATGACAAACTCCTTCAGGGCAACTATCACTAATTAAATCATCAGTGTGATCCCTGTCCATGACAACCAGTTTATTTCACACAACCCAGTTACTTTCCTAACTACTATATGAGCATCAAAGATAAATTGGGGTGTGTGAATGCATTGATATTTCTCAAATGCAGTGACATGAGAGGGTGTTGGTCACCTCCACTGTCCTCATCAGCATTCCTCAGATACCCCACGGAAACACATAGGAAGTAAAACAGCATTGTGCTTTGCAAAAACGCTTGAAGACATGTCATTAACTACCACTGACAAATCAATCCTACCTTTCTAATTCTGAAGCTGCTGTTTCTTAATGAAGTCTGAGGTCTTGACTATGAAATAGGGCTAAGGTCACAAGATAATTATTTGTTCTGAAGTCAGGAAAAGGTAGTAGTAATAGAATCTTTTGCTCTTAATTTCCAGAGAAAACTACTGTTTATTACCAAGCTATTAGTATTTTTAGCAAATGTGATTTTATAATCATATTGGAATTTTTTTACTCACTTGATTTATTATTTGAAATTTTTAAAAAAGAGTATAATTGACATGTAGCATTTTATTAGTTTCAGATGCATAATATAATGGTTTGATACTTGTATATATTGTGAAATCACCATAGTAAGCCTAGTTGACATCCATAAGTATGAATAGTTAAAATTTTTTTTTTCTTGTGATAAGTATTTTTAGGATACATTCTCTTAGGGGCACCTGGGTGGCTCAGTGGGTTAAAGTCTCTGCCTTCGGCCCAGGTAATGATCCCAGGGTCCTGGGATCGAGTCCCACATCGAGCTCTCTGCTCAGCAGGGAGCCTTCTTCCCCCCTCCCTCTCTGCCTGTCTCTCTGCCCACTTGTGATCTCTGTCTATCAGATAAATAAGTAAGATCTTAAAAAAAAAAAGATACATTCTCTTAGTGGGGTGCCTGGGTGGCTCGGTCAATTAAACGTCTGCCTTTGGCTCAGGTCATAATCCCATGGTCCTGGGATTGAGCTCCGTGTCAGGCTCCCTGCTCAGTAGGAAGCCTGTTTCTCCCTCTCCCTATGCACCTCCACCCTGCTCGTGCTCTCTCTAGTGCTCACAGTCTCTCTCCCTTTCTCTGTCTCAAATTAATAAAATCTTTTTTAAAAAAAGATTTATTGTCTTTCAAATATGCAATATAACATTATTTTTTTAGAAACAACATTATTAACTATAGAACTATTAACTGTGTAATTAATGCTATACCTTACATCCTGTATCCAACAATGGATGAATGCATGAGGAAAATAAACATATAAATGTAAACATCCCAATGACTTATTTATTTTGTAACAGGAAGTTTGTACCTTTTGACCCCCTTTGCTCATTTTGTCTACCCCATAGCCTCCCCTCTGGCAGCCACCAGTGTCAGTCTGTTCTCTAAAATTGAAGAATTGAGGGTTTTTGTTTTTGTTTTGTTTGTTTCAGAGTCCACATATAAGACAGATTGTGAGGTTGTTGTTTTTTTCTGTCTAACTTACTCCATTTAGCACAATGTCCTCAAGAGCTATCCGTGTTGTTGCAAATGGCAAGATTTCCTTTTTTTTTTTTATGGCTGAATAATATTCACTGTATGTGTATGTGTACATTTTCTTCATCCATTAATCCATTGCTGGACACTTGGATTTTTTGTATATCTCAGCTGTTCTAAATAATGGTGCAGTGAACATGGGAATGCTGATATCTTTTCATTATAGTGTTTTCATTAGAAATTTATGTATACCATGTTTTTGATGAGTTTCTTATGTAAGTGGAGCACCTGAAACTGAGGGGGAGAAGAAAGGTGAAAATAGAAAGAAAAAAGAAAAGAAAAAAAATAAATATATAGTACTGGCAAATAGAACACAGCCACACACTTGATTTTGGGTGTATTTTGGTCCATTTGATGGAACTACCTCCCAAAATTTTAAAGAAAGTAAAACTTACACATATATAAAAATAAGGGTAAACACAGTGAAGGGATGGAATATGACTGTAAAGATAAAAATTTAAAAAGATTATAAAAGAATAATTGATAAGAAGTTGGTTGAAATAAAGAAAGGAAAGAAAAAGAGGAGAGAATGTGATCAGGCTGGAGACTAGAACAAAGCTATGTGCTTTATTTAGGGCATATTTTGATCTACTAGAAGAAATTGTATCCCAAAATTTTAAAGAGAGAAAAAAACCTATAATATACAAAAAATAAGGTTAAATACAATGAAGGGATAAAATATGAAAATAACAATGAAAATTTAAAAGATTTTTAAAAAGGTATTGATAAGAAAATAGTTTAAAAACTTTAAAATAGGAAAGAGGAAAAATTTTAAAAATAATAATTAAAAAAATTTAACTTTGAAAGGCTAAAGGATCATGGGGAAAAAGGCATGAATTCTATGTGTTGCTTTCCCCTAACTCTGGGTTTCCGCAGTTCTCATTGATTTGTGAACGGGGCTTGGCTGGATGTCTTTGCCTGAGGCGGAATTGCCAGGGGCCAGGCTAAGTAATCTGCTCGGGTTCGCTCTTGGGAGCTTTCTTCCCTGAACGCTTTCCGTACAGCTTTGGAGGAAGAGAATGAAAATGGCAGCCTCCCAAAATGCGGCCCTCCCCAAGGAGCCAAAAGCTCGGGGCCCCACTCCTCAGTGCACCTTTAGGGAAAAGCAGTCAATCACTCCCATCTCCCTGATCTGATCTGTTCCTACTCCTCTGCCATCTTGCTCCAACACTTTCCAACATTACAATAAAAGTGAGTGAAGGAATCTCAATGAGATTATAAAATAGGGCCAGCATCATGTGGCATTCCTACCTCCCATGCTCATAGCAGCCATTGGTAACAAACCATACCCTTCTTTGCTTGTGAACCTAGACGAAACTTTTAATCTGTCTCAATCTGGTACTGCAGTCAATTACTATCAACTAATAAGAGTTGGTATTCAAGCTGAAACACTTTTGCTGTGTTCAGTGGTTAAAATTTTTTCATCTTCTTTACACCCATCAGAGATCATTCAACACTTACTCTTTGCTGAATACAGTGGCTTTTCATAGTATTTTACTTCATAAGAGATGTATCTTATTTGAGTAATTTTGAAGCCATCATGTATTAGATGGTGACATAACAGAGTATGTGCTCTGCAGGCAGTTTGGTAGAGCCAGAGGAAGAGAGAACAAAGTTTTATTCACAGCCATTACAAAACTTTTGAAATAGAAAATTCATAACGATTTGCAAAGAAATTCCATTATGATCTTAATCATAGACTTCTTAACA
This sequence comes from Martes martes, assembly GCF_963455335.1. NCBI lineage: Eukaryota > Metazoa > Chordata > Mammalia > Carnivora > Mustelidae > Martes > Martes martes. The sequence continues at coordinate 20,895,924 of NC_137900.1, forward strand.
GTTGGGCATATGTTTTAAGAACTTTGAGATTAACTTTTTTCGATGTAAATTTGAGTTGCAGCTTGCATTCAAAACATTTTGATAGCATTTAGATTTTGTTGCTTAAGTTTATAAAGTATGCATTATATCATTATTATAATGTTATGTAATATTCTATAGACCTAAAGATTGGTTGTGGCTCAAAAATGACTCATGGAGTCAAAACTGCAGTTATGTAATCTTTTTCACTGATGTGAAATTGTCTCTTAAGTATCAAGACAATTTTACAGTTATTTACTTTTTAAAAATACATTTGGTTCGGCTCAGGTCATGCTCCCAGGGTCCTGGGATCGACCCCGCATCAGGCTCTCTGCTTGGCAGGGAGCCTGTTTCCCCCTCTCTCTCTGCCTACCTCTCTGCCTACTTGTGATCTCTGCCTGTCAAGTAAATAAGTAAAAATCTTTAAAAAATAATAAAAATAATAAAAATAAAAATACATTTACTTAAATGTATTGGTTCATGTCTCTTCCAAATCTTTTGATATACAAATGTCAACTATTTGAGCAACATGGTGCTAAAGAATTCTTTTTTTTTTTTTAAGATTTTATTTATTTGTTTGAGAGAGAGAGAGCATGAGCATGAGTGGGGTTGGGAGGGGCCAACAGGGAGGGAGAGCAAGAAGCAGACTCTCCCCTGAGCATGGAGCCCGATACAGGGCTTGATCCCAGGACCCTGAGATTGTGACCTGAGCTGAAGTCAGATGCTTAACCAACTGAGTCATGCAGGTGCCCCTTGCGCTAAAGAATTCTTTGAGTACAATTATCTCTAAAATCCCATGGTTTTATATTTGATCTTTTATCAATTCAATGTTCGTTAGAATGTGATGAGATTTTTATATGATGGTATATTTTGGGGAAGCTATTAAAAAACTCTAACTTTTTGTAAAGCTGACATTCCACTCTATCTGGAATATACTTTATATAACAGTTCTTATCCTAGTATTCCAACAATATCTAATGTTTAGGGACCATACAATATAAATGAACTAGCTAAAGTACCTTTTTTAATGCTGCTAGTATGGTAAAGAGGTAGCTTGTTTGTTCTTTATTAAATAAAATAAGAAACAACACATGTGGACACCTGGGTGGCTCAGTTAGTTAAGCGACTGCCTTCGGCTCAGGTCATGATCCCAGGATCCTGGGATCGAGTCCCGCATTGGGCTCCCTGCTCAGTGGGGAGCCTGCTTCTCCCTCTCTCTCTGCCTGCTGCTCTGCCTACTTGTGCTCTCTCTCTCTCTGTCAAATAAATAAAATCTTAAAAAAAAAAAAAGAAACAACACATGTTTAAGAGACCCTCTGGCACTTGAGGATGGGTAATGGAGCTATCTGTTAAATTTGAGAAATAGTTAATAACAATTAAGTCTTATTTAGCTTGTCAGATTTGAGAAATGAAAGCTACTATTTGGATTAGGCCCCTGGGAATCTAAAAATTACTCAAAAATTTATTTCTCTGATAGTAACATACATATATTACACCATCTTTAAAAACTTTAAATACACTATGCATTTGCAACAAACCTATTTTGCATTGAAAATTGTTTCACATCAACTTAAATGAAAAACTCACTTTTTGCACAATGTGATTACCTTTGAAAATAATATTTTTGGGGTGTATACTCAAAAAGATTTGTTTCATTATCACAGAACTCATTTCTCCTTGCCAAAGGGAAGAGGAAAACAGTAAAGAAGAAGCAGTAAAATTTCAAATAAACACTTCTTAAAAGAAGATATGTAAGTAGTTCACAAACACATGAAAATGTTCTTAACATGCAAATGTTAACATTTATGCTGCAAAATATCACTTTACACCCACTACCATAACTAAAATTAAAAGACTGACAACACCAAATGTTGGTACAGATGTGGAGCAACTGGAACTCTCAGACATTGCTAGTTGGTGTGTAAAATAGTACAACCATTTTGGAAAACTCATTGGTAGTTGCTTATAAAGGGAAGCATCTACTTGCCCTAAGACTCTGAAATTCTACTCTTAACTATTTACCCAAGAGTAAGGGAAATAAATGTCCAGTGTCTTGGAGAAACAAGGGACATAGTTCTTCCGCAAGGGAGTTAAAGCCCAGTGAGGCTCTTTTAACCAATTCTGGGATTCACTTAGGCTATTCTGTTCATGCAGTTATGTTGGTTTAATGTCCCTTATGTTCGTCTTCCTTGGCTCTTTCTGCATTGACTCCTCATATTACTTCCTTCTTTGACCTATGTGTTAAACACACATTTCTGGTTTGATGCTTGTGCTCCGTTTCATACCTGAAGCTTGTTCTTAGGCTCCCCAAAGGCTACCATGAACACAGCTGTTCTTACCTTCTCTCTCAGCCACTTAGGAACTGTAGAAGCTGGATCACCTGATTTCCAGGCCAGGATAATAAGCTAAGAAAAGGAGAGGTGGAACGAATTATTGACTAACCTGTTTTTCTGCTTCTTTCTTTCTCTCTTAATTTCTAGCTTTTATTCTCTCTTTTGCTTTTTTTTTTTTTTTCATCTGTCATTCTGTTTGCCTTTATGGTACTTTTTTCTCTTCTTATGTTTATTATTTTCTCTCCTTTTTTTTCCCCACTACTCTTTCATTTGTACTATATTTCAGTCTGACCATTTCCATTTGGTTATTCCTTTCTACATTTGTCTTATCTGTATTCACCAGGTTCTTTACTTTTTAAGATTGCATTTTCTTAAGAGCTGTGGTTCTTCCCCAGATAAAATGTTTATTCAGGAATTTATTCCAGGAAGCACCAGTAGGGGGATGGGATAGTAAGACAGAGAAAGAAAGCCTGTTTGGAGTTAATAAGCAGATGGTCAACAGGTGCAATCCTGAGGGGGTCCTTCTGGGAGACAGCATAGAACATTTCTCAGAGAAATCTCAACTAAAGAGTAAGAAAGATGGTGTATTTATTTGACAGATTCCTACTCGTCCTTGTCTGTGGGCTGCTCCCATGAGTGTCAAGCATCTATCCTGCCTCCCAGCACTCTCAGTATGACCCACGAGTGAGCAGAGCTTGCTCCTCTATGCAGGGAAATCACTCTGGTAGAGAGTCACAGATGACAGAAAGAAGCATTTGACATATCCTAGTGAGTGAGGGCCGACGGTTATGACAGGGCACTGCTAGCATCTGCTAAAACAGCTTTTTCAATTCAACCTTTTATGGTTGAATGTTTACCACTTTATAAATCCACAGGTAACAGTTTGAAAGGTACTTTAGAGACATGGAAATAAGACCAATGGAAGAATAAAAAGAGCTCGAGTGTGTTTCTTTGTGTTTTCCTGAAATATGAACACCAAGATATGTCAGGATATGTGCTTCTACTTGTGAATACATGAAAATGGATGTATTCTTTATAGGTGAATAGAAATTGCAGATAACCATTTTGAACATTTTACAATACATTTTTGAGCATAAAACCTATTTCAGTTGCTTTCCAAATTATTCAATTTACTGTATTCAGTCATTGGCGGGGGCATGGTCACACTTCAAAACCTAACGATAATGTTAAATGTTTAAAAGTACAAAATGTTCAAATAGTCCTTGTGCTACACAGGATTAATCATGATAAAATATTGTAAGCCAAAATCTTGTGTTTTTTTTCTTACTAAAATCAGATATAAAATACAACCTAATTAAGTCATATAAAATTGAAGCTTTAATGAGAAACCTGTAAAAGTTCCCTTGAAGAGTTCTGTCTGAAAGCAGCTCTTCTTAACAAAGGCTGTTCAAAGCTCACAAATTTTTCCTCTTTCAGGAGTCCAAAACCCCAAATTGAATTCAAAGACCCACATTGAATTAAAAGGCCTTAAGTTTCACCAAAGCAAATATGACTTAAACTGCATGCTAGGTATGATATTTATCAAAGTTTTGGAGAAAAAAAACACAACAGATCATTTTATACTTAGAGGACTGAAAAATGCAAGTGAAGAATAGCTCAGTTTGTAGAACATCTATGGTCAATATTTTAATCCCTCTGTTAGTCATATGCTTTCTTGGAATTTGGCATAGTGGATTATGATACTTTGGTGCTGTAAACTAAGGACATACCCCCTTACACTTTATTCTCTAAATGCTATCACTCACGTAGTTCTGTAGTTCTGGGAGACCTTCCCACTTTTCAGACATATTCAGTGCTGAATCTACCACTGCACCAGTGAAGACCTTGGAGGCATCAGGGACATCCATGACAACATTTCGATATGTAGGGGTGCCAGTAATGGACTCACACCAGCTTTGTAATATCTGGGTTAGAGAAAGTAGGTCAGTAATGCACTTCACAATAATCCCGACAGTTTTCTTGAATAAACTTCATTTTTCTGAAGCTCACCTTTGATGTTTTGCTTCTTCTTTCCCTCCTTCAGTTATCTATTTTTTATTGGCTGCAGGAAGAAGAAATTGTATCTTCCCTTTCAACTAGTCTTAAATTTGAAGTTTCCTAAATTTTGCATCTACCATCTTGCTCTGTAGTTTCTTCCAAGTGCTTTTTTCTCTTCTCCCACCTTGGTGGTGACCTCCTCTTTGGATGTTTTGACATTTTGTGCTAAGAAAAGAGTGTTCAAGATTATTACACTGTAAAGAGCAGGAGCTCCAGGTTCTCCAAACCCCATAGCAAGCTAAATACTAATACAGTCAATCTCTATTGAACCAAAGAGGCTGAGAACTTTTCTAGTCAGTATGATATAGTGGTAAACCTGAGCTCATTAAGCTTGTAGTCTAGCGGATGAGACAATGGAAAAATAATTTTTAGTGTGATCGATAGATAAATGGTTCAGAGGGGCAGTGTAAGTATTCTAGTGCATATAAACTACGTAAGAGAGTTTGAGCACAGATCTGGAGATAGCATCTCAATTATGTGAAAGGAGAGCTGGGCCATTATCTAGACTCAAAATAATCTATTATGTATACATTAGTTTAAAAATGTATTATGGGGATGCCTGAGTGGCTCAGTTGGTTAAGTGTCTGCCTTTGGTTCAGGTCATGATCCCAGAGTCCTAGAATTGAGTCCTGCATCAGACTTCTTGCTCAGTGGGGGGCCTGCTTCTCCCTTTGCCCACTGCTCCTCCTGCTTGTGCTCTCTCTCTCTTTGTCTCTCTGAGAAATAAATAAATAAAATATTTCAAAAAATGTATTATATTTACTGTCTAAAATATAGACATCTTAAGTGGGTTGTTCAATTAAAATTGACCTATACAAAATTAATCTCTTTGCTTTTCATTCTTTCTCTTTTGTGATATATTTTATTCTTCTTTCATTTAATAAAAAAAATCTTGTCAGGGCACCTGGGTGGCTCAGTCAGTTAAGCATCTGCCTTCAGCTTGGGTCATGATCTCAGAGTGCTGGGATTGAGCCCTGTGTTGGGGCTCTGCAAGGAGTCTCCTTCTCCCTCTGCCCCCTCACCCCGCTTGTACGCCATCTCTTTCTCTCTCTCAAATAAATAAGTAAAATCTTAAAAAAAAAATCTCATCTTGTTTCATAATATTGTTTCTTACTTATAGCTAAGAAAATTGTGATTAAGACTATAATATGCTACAAATAGATCATTTTTCCTGCTGTTATTTTTCCCTTAAATAAAATATATCACTTAATACTCTAATCAGTAACAGAATTAGTGTGTATTCCTAATTTATTGAAAACTCACAGAAATAAAATATGCACTGACACAAATCGCTATTTCCAACCCTTTGAAAACTAGGGTTTTCAATTTCCTTGGGGCATGTAATACACAATATAAAACATTTCCCCTCCCATTCTTGTCCTTAAGGTTTAAGCATTATTTATTTATGTATTTATTCATTAATTCAACATGCACTTATTGAATGCCAGCTAGAAATTGTTTGATAAATTCTCGATATGTTGACCTTCTACAAAATCATGCAAGAGAATGTTCCCAGATTGTCATATGCAATGATGCAGCAAGAAGTAATGGATATTCACTTTTTTAATGATTCTTGTCATGCTGTTTTAATGTTGCTTTAAGCTGTTTCTTGAGCATTTTAATTTATTGTATTCTTTACTTATTACAATTGTATCCTGAGGCTAGCTAGTGAAGGATGCCATTTTGAAAATCTAAGAAATACATAAATAGAAGTTGAATTGCTAACATACTTGTTTTGTTTCTAGATCTCTTGGAAATAGAAATTTATGAGGGATCTAAAGAAACACTATTATGAGAGAGTATCTTATTCAACATTCCATGGATAAGACTTTTAATGTGCCAAACTGGTATTAAAGAAACCCAGTACAACATTCCCAAGTTTATTTACAATCTCAAATCTAGTGCATACTCTGGAAAGAAAATAATAGTGTTAACCACTGTTACTTTTCAGGTCCCTTTAATGTTTAAATTACTTAAGCATGGGAATTGGAAAAATATACTAGGATGGCAATGTTCAGTCATTTTCCACTATTTTCAATAAAGAATTTTCTCTGGCTTTTTAGGCAGGGGTATTTTGAGAACTCAATTGTTGTCACCCACACTGATTAATAAATAATTCCTTTTGACAATTAAATAGTAAATATGAATTATATGTTTTATCATTTAAGTGTTTGGTTAATAAAATCCTGGAGATGATAGAATTTTCTTTAAAATTCTCCAAGTTTTCTAATTCTCTAAAAGTTGAAATGGGTATAATAAACATCCTAATTCCATATGAAGATAATTCATTTATATTAATTTTTTTTCTGGCAAAGAGAAGCTGGGGAAATATATCTAGACACTACTAGGTGCTACAAAGAGTAGAATGAGTAAATCCATGGAGATCATATCAATTGGTTCCTACTATGATGTTTTTGTTTGAGAAGTAAGATAAAGAGGTAAACAAAAACCGAATACTGATTCTACCACTTATGATAGTCCCTCATACCAAATTAGTTACTAAGGATGACTATATATCTCAGTTTCTAAGGATAGTCTTAGTTTATCTTTTGTTAAGATTCTTAGCACTCTTTTTCATTTTTAGAGAAATTTTGCTGTTTGGGGAATATATTAAAAAGGTCATCATATTCATAATAAAAAATGGACATTTAACATGAGTTGTTCTACAGTAATATTTCCATGAAGAAAATTTAAAAAAATTTATTTCTTAAATAAATATTTATATATTTATTTTATAAATAAATTTAATCAGAGAAATAAATAATGCAGCAAATATTGGGGTGAATTATAAAGATGTTCAGTTTTTTTTACTACTCAGTCAAGTAGAAATAAAGCTCATTAAAACAAATTTCTATAAGAATTTTATTTAAATTTGACACTTTTGAGAAACAAAATCTTGATTCTAATAGTCAAGTAAGATAAAATGATGCAAAATATTTATGTGTATTAATTAAGGTGCCATGAAAGAAAAGAAATCTATGGTCATTTGTTCATTAATGAAAATTAACATTATTTTAAAAGTTTATACCTAAACAGATTTTTTTTTTTAGGATACATTGCTTTCTTGAATTTGGATTTATATATCTTTTGCCTATAAATTCATGCTTAAACTTAAGAAATTATGTAAATTCTTACTTGAATGGGTGTTTTACAGAATATTAGATGGGATCTGAGAATTTATAGACTTTAGAAAGCTGATACTGACCTAATGATGGAGGAGAAATTTTGAGAAAGATTTAGATTTCTGATCACACAGCTCTAACAGAATTTTGGAAAATGTTCTGATGATGTCAGATATTGTGTGGTGGTTTTATTTGTGATATAGTTTTACAGAGTGTTGATAGCCCACTGTCAGTCATATTGAGAGAGTTTAATCAAGAAATGATGACTTGAAAAAGTTAAAGGAAAAAAAATCTTCAGTTTTTGGCTTAGTTGAAGTTTTGTTTTTATTTTAAAATTACAGAATAAATCGAGCTTGATTTTTGATGCTAGCATTCTTTATAGTGAAAGTTGATAAGTTTGGCCTGCCACATGGCAGCAAGTCCAAGTCTGGGTAGGACAGAAGTTTGATTAAGTGTACGGTACTATGAGAAAGGTTATAGACCTCATTAGTTGTAAGATACTCTCTATTTTAGACTCTATGGAGAACATTTAATAGGCACTTCTAAATTTTGCAGTCAAAATTGTGGAATCTGAAATATTGGGTAAAAGGTTCAACTCCGTAACCAAAACAGAATAGAAGAGTGTTAGTGATCTAACTACTTTAAAAGCTAGAAAAATTTCTTAACAGTGATAGTCAGCAAAAGAATATGAGATAATGTAAACAAAAGAATATGAGGTAATGTATCCTAATAGTACACAAGAAAGTTACCTGACATACTCTAAAAAGAGGGCCGGGGGAATGTTTGGCAAGAGTTAATCTAGAAATCAGGACAAAGTGTATTCATATTATCATTACTTGGGCATTAAAAATTCAACATGGTGGGGCACCTGGGTGGCTCAGTCAGTTAAGCATCTGACTCTTGATTTTTGCTCAGGTCATGATCTCAGGGTCCTGAGATCAAGCCCCACACTGGGCTACATGCTCAGTGTAGAGTCTGCTTGAGATTTTCTCTCTCCCCTTTTGCCCCTCCTCCTGCTTGTGCCCTCTCTCTCTCTCTCAAATAAATAAATAAATAAATAAATCTATCTTTAGAAAGAAATTCAACTGGGGACTCTGCTTTCAGGCCAAATGGAGTCATAGAGATTGTATTTATTATCCTCTGTAAAACAACTAAAAAATTGCACAAAGTACAATGAATATGTTTCAAAAACTAGACATCAGAAAAGACAATGTTTTCTGAGAGAAGGAAAAAAAAATGGGGTGAGCCTATACATGCCACAATATAGTGTCTGAAGAATGTCAATGTTTCGGATGAGGGAAGAAGAACACAGTTGGAGCCCATTCAGAAAAATGTAGAAACAGACCGAGGAGTCTGGATAAACCAAGACAACTACAGTACACAGGGCAAAGTCCTAGGGAGGAAAAAGTTGCTAAAAACCAAACCAAACAAAAAACAAAAACCCCAACAACCAAAAAAACTTGGAAAGAGCCCTCCTTGAGTCTTTATTTGAGCACATGCAAATAAGGAAGCTCTCCAAGGCCGGGGGTGCGGGGTAGGGGTGAGGGGACGACACTGAAAGGATGGGAGGGAACATGCCCTGGATAACAGGAATTTTTTTATTTTTTTTTTTAGATATTGACAAACTGATTTTAAAATTTATATGTAAATACCAGAAAGAGAAGGAAACTTTATCAGCACGATAAAGGGAAAACCTTTAAATGTTATGAAACTGAAAAGCTATAGTTAACATCCTACTCAATAATGAAAGACTGAAAGCTTATTACTGAAGCAAAACAAGGATGCCTGCTTTTACAACTGCTATTGGACATTGTAGTGGAAGTCACAGCTACATTGGTTAGACATAAATAAATAAATAATAAATAAACAACATTCAGACTAGAAAGGAAGTAGTAAAACTATCTCAGTTTGCCACGGCATGATCCTAGATATAAAATAATCCAAAGAATCCACAAGAAAGCTCCTAGAACTAATAAATAAATTTTAAAAATTAGCAGGGTATAAATTCAAAACGCAAAAATAAGTGCTTTTCTGAACACATAAAAATGAACAATCCAAAAAGGAAATACAAAAGTAGTTCCCTTTATAGTAGCATCTAGAAGAAGAATAAATTATGTAGAGAGAAATTTAACCAAATTGATGAAAAACATATTCTGGAAACTAAAGAACATAAAAATGCATAATCTAGAAACTTAAGGAAACCTAAATAAATAGAAAACCTAAATAAATGGGAAAACATCTCATTTCATGGACAGGAAAATTTAACATTGTCAAAATGTCAATAATACCCAAATTAATCCACTTATTCAATGCAATCCCTTATAAAATTACAATAGCTTTTTTTTCCCCCCAGAAATGAAAATCCTGTCCTCAAATTTATATACAGTGCTAAGGGGCCCAAATAGACAAAACAATCTCAAAAAAGAAGAACAAAATCAGAGGACACACACTTTTCTGATTTCAAAATTTACCACAATTATAGTCATCAAAACAATGTGGTGCTGACATAAAGATGAACATATGGAATGGAATAGAATTCAGAGTCCAGAAATAAAGCCATACATATATGGCTAATTGATTTTTTACAAAGTACGAACTCCAGTGGGAGGAGGATAGTCTTTTCAACACATAGTATTGGAAAAACTGGACATCCCCATGCAAAAGTGAAGCTGGACAATTACATCATGCCATATACAAAAATTGACTCAAAATGGTCACAGACCTAAACTTTAGAGCTAAATTTATAAAACTCAAAGGAAAGCATAGCAGAAAGGTTCTGTGATGTTGGATTTGACTATATTTGTTTAGATATGACACCAAAACTACAGGCAACAACAATGAAAAAAGATAAATTGAACTTCATAACATTTTAAAACTTTTGTGCATTAAAGGACACTATCAACAGAATGGAAAGGCAGCCAAGAGAATGCAAAAATATCTGCAAATCATCTGACAAGGGTTTCATGTTCAGAATATATTTCTTTTAGTGCTCCTAAAACTCATCAGCAGAATTCCAAACAACCCAATTTCAAAACAGCAAGGGACTTGAATAGATATTTCTCCAAAGAAGATACAGAAATGACTCACAATCACATGAAAAGATGCTCAACTTCATTAGCCATTAGGAGAATGCAAATCAAACACACAATGAGATACTGCTTCTTACCCATTAGGATGGTAACAACAACAGCAACAACAACAACAACAGAACATAACAAGTGCTGGCATAGAAGTAGAGAAATTGGAACCCACAAACGTTGGGCAAAATGGTGCAGCCATTGTGGAAACCAATTTGCTGGTTCCTCACAAAATGAAACAAAATGAAATAGGTCACAGGGAACTACCCTGTGACCCATATGTGCCCAGAATAAATTAAAGCTAGGGCTCAAACAATTACTGAGCACCAGTGTCCACTGTAGCATTATTTACAAGAGCCAAAACCTGGAAACCACCCAATGATGGATAAATGGATCAACAAATGTGGCCTGTACATACAATGCAATATTAGTCAGCTCTAAAAAGGAATGAGGTCCAGCAATATGCGACACATGTATGAACACTGTAAACATTTTGTAAATGAAATAAGCCAGATGTAGATGGACATATACTATATAATTCAGAATACTTTTTGTCCTAAGTTGGGACATTTGGCTTAATCATCTCTTCCTTGAGGACAAAGAACATGTCTATTTGTTCACTGCTCCATACTCAGCATCTGATAATTAGCAGTTAGTGTGTTCTTGGGGCAGAGCCTGAGGGCACCACTGTTTTAATTCCTAAAGGCAGTGCTGTGGCCATGGGTTTTACTTCAGGACCCCGGATCTTTCTTCATCATTTCAAGGGATCCACATTGAGATTTTTCTGAAAGGAAGGTTTCTCGTGATGGTTTCTAGATGCGTGAGTGATGGTCCCCCAGGTCTCACTGAAGGATCCTTCTCTCCCCCCACCGTTTCTACCTTTGCAGGCAGAGACTCAGGGTCTCTCATGTCTATAGCCCTATGCTAGGCCATGCTTTCAGAAGATACTCAAGGGGTTGTACCTGGGAATGGGCCTTCCAGACACGGCCATTTAACAGAGATGATAATTTTTATGGACTGAACTGTGTCCCCACCAAATTTACATGTTGAAGCTCTAATCCCCAATGTGGTTACATTTGGAGGTAGAGACTTCGCTATGAAGTGAATGAATAAACAAATTGTGGTATATATATGCACTTATTTGAGACCCTGTTCTGAATTGTGTTGGGTATATATACCTAGTAGCTGGAATTGTGGGGTCATATGGTAATTCTACATTTAATTTTTTGAGGATCTGCCTAACTGCCACAGTGGCTAAACCATTTTACTTTCCCACCAGCAATGCAGGAGGGTTCTTATTACTCTACATCTTAGCCAACACTACTTCTCATTCGCCCTCTCTTTGACCTTTGCCCTTCCTCCTTCTCCTCCTCCCTCTCGTCTTCCTCATTATTAATTATTATTATTATTATCATCATCATTATTATCATTATTACCTATAGCCATCCTACTGGGTGTGAAGTAGTGACTTGTTAACCATTTGTATTTGCTCTTTGGAGAAATGTTTATTTAGATTCTTTGCCCATGTTTAGTTGTAATATTTGTCTTTTAATTATTGAGTTGTAAGATTTCTTCATCAGATATATGATTTGCAAATATATTCTTCCATTTTGTAAAGCTGCCTTTCACTTTCTCAGTAGTGTGCTTTGAAGCAAAGAAATTTTTAATTTTGATAAAGTGCAAATTGTCTACTTTTTATTTTGTTATCCATGCTTTTGGTGTCCTATCTAACTCTGTGAGGTAATGCATAATTAACCCAATTTTTCTTTCAAGAGTTTTATACTTTTAGGGTTTTTTGTTTAGGTTTTTGATCCATTTTGAAGGAATTTTTATATATGGTGTGAGATAAAAGTCCAAGATCCAGTTTAATTCTTTTGCGTGGGGCTACCTAATTGTCCCAACACCATTTGTTGAAAAGATTTTATCCCTTTTAAATTATTGTAGCTTCCTTCTTGAACATCAGTTGACCACAGACAAATGGATTTTTTCTGGAATCTCAGTTCTGTTCCATTGATCTATATGTTTATTACAATGCCAGTACCACACTGTCTTGATTAGTATAGCTTTGCAGTAAATATTGAAGCCAAAAAGTATGAGTCTTCTAACATTGTTCTTTTTCAAGATTGCTTTTGCTATTCTGGTTACATTCTAATTGCATATGGATTTTAGGATCAGCTTGTCAATTTCTATAAAGAAGCCAGCTAGGATTCTAATAGAGTTTGTATTGAGGTAATATTTTACCACTTCAAGTAGAATGTAGAGTACTTAACACCTTTTAGTTTCCTTTACCCTCCCTTTTATGATATAGTTGTAGTAAATACTACTTCTGCATATTGTTGAGAGCCACTGTAGACAATTTCCAATTTTTGCTTTCATCTATAAAAGTGACTTAAAATATTTAAGACTAGTCCATTTACCCATCTATCTCTCCTTTCCATTGTTCTTTCTTCATTCTGATGTTCTAAATTAGCTCCCATGATTATTCACTTTCTGTCTGAATAATTTCCTTCAGCTATTCTTTTAGAAGAGTTGATAAATTCTCTTAGTTTCACCTCATTTGAGAATATCTTTATTTCATGATCACTCATGAAGAGTATTTTTACCAAAAGTTGAATTCTGGGTTGAGCACTAGTTTTCTCAGCACTTGAAAATACTTTGCCATTTTTCCCTGGTCTCCACGATTTCTAGCTAAAATCTCTTGAATGCTTCCAAAATTTTTTGTCTTCAACTTTTATGAATTTCACAAATTCTCATAAATGTGATTATGATGTGTCTGGATGTGGATTTCTTCTGTTTAGAATTCACTCACTTCTGGAACCTGTAGGTTTACATCTTCTACCAAATATGGAAAGCTTTCAGCCATTGCTTTTTCAAGTGTTGTTTTTATTTCCCCCTCAGAACTCCACTTTCCTCTTCTTCTAGAATTCAGGTAACATGATGTTAGATCTTTTGTTATTGTCCCTGAGGTCTCTAACATTCTGTTCAACTTCTTAAATCTATTTTTTCTGTTATTTGGGTGGAGTACTTTTGATTGATCTGTGTTCAAGTTTATTGATTCTTTCCTCTGTCATCTTGATTCTGTTATTAAATTCATCCAGTGAGGTTTCTTTTTTCTTTTTTGGTTATTGTATTTTTCAGTTTTGACATTCCCATTTTGTTCTTTCTTATATGTTCTATTTCCTTGTTGATACTTTGTTTTCTTGTTTGCTTTGTGTTTGTGATCATTTGTTAGAGCAATTTTATTGTAGCTGCTTTAAATCCTGATTTGATTATTATAGCATTTGCATTTATTTGGTGTTGGAGTCTGTTATTTGTCTTTTCTCATTTGAGTTGATATTTTCCTGGTTGTTGATACGAAGAGTAATTTTGAATTGCATCCTGGAGATTTTAAATATGTTATAAGAATCTCTTTCCCATTATATTTTATCAGGCAGTCAGCTTACTTAAATCTAGAACACATGTCGCGGTCACTTTTGTGGGTTGTGGTTCAAATGTCAATTTAGTTTCCTAAACTTTTGCAGTGCTATTTAGTGTGTCCTGCTCATATGATACCCACGCTGAAACCTAGAAAGCAATCCATACTAGAATTCAGTTATTAAACCTTTGCTATGCTATTTCTGGCTGCATACACACATGGGGTTTCTCAGAGTTCTGCCCAAAATTCCATACAGACATTCAGAAAATCCTTTTTTTTTTTTTTTTTAGATTTTATTTATTTATTTGTCAGAGACAGAGAGAGAGAGAGAGTGAGCGAGCAAGCGAGCACAGGCAGACAGAGTGGCAGAGGGAGAAGCAGGCTCCCTGCAGAGCAAGGAGCCCGATGCGGGACTCGATCCCAGGACGCTGGGATCATGACCTGAGCCGAAGGCAGCCGCTTAACCAACTGAGCCACCCAGGCGTCCCCAGAAAATCCATTTTTAAAATTCTTTTCTTTCTACTTTTTAGTTTAGAGGTGAAGGGGCACCTCTGCCTCATTATTCAGGGAAGGGATGGTAAGCCAGACTTTGCCCGCAGTCTCCAAAGGTGCAGTGTCCCATGGGAAAGGGGAGTGGTGCCACTTTGCTCTTGTGGAGATGGGATGGTGGGCAGAGCTCTGCCTGTAGTCTCCAGTGGCTTAATGTGTGATGGGAGGGGAAAAGGCATGGCATTTTTCATACTGTTCACCTGGAATGGGGCAAGAATGATCAAAATGTTTTAGTCTTCTTGGTCTGCTCTTTCCCACCCCCACTTTTTTTTTTTTTTTTTTTTTTTGGCTAGTGCAGATAGGGTTTTCATGGGACTTTCTATTTGTGCTTCTTGATATTTTCTGATTGCAAGCCCCTCTAAGCAAACAGGCTGCCATATATAAAGTTTAAAAAAAAATAGGCAACTCAGAGAACTCACTGCTGGGTTAGTCCTGAAGCCCTACAATCCTTACCAATGTAGGTTTCCTCTGTCTAGCCACCCCCCCATCTTTTTATCTTGCTCCAGGAACTATCAATATTCTTAAGATAAATTAAAATACTTTTAAAATTACTCTTTAATAATTACAAAAATAATGCATCGATGAAGTACATCACCAAATTGTTAACAAATGTCTACCACCAAAATTTTAGAATATGGAGAGTTCTTTCTATATATTCTATATATTTTTGATTCATTTTGATCTTTAATATGACTCAATAACATAATATACTGGAGAAAAAGAAATATTAAAAATAAATACAGGGGCACCTGGGTGGCTCAGTGGGTTAAAGCCTCTGCCTTCAGCTCAGGTCATGATCCCAGGGTCCTGGGATCGAGCCCCACATTGGGCTCTCTGCTCAGCGGGAAGCCTGCTTCCCTTCATCTCTCTCTGCCTGCCTCTCTGCCTACTTGTGATCTCTGTCTGTCAAATAAATAAATAAAAAAATCTTAAATAAATAAATAAATAAATACATATTTAAAAATAGGAAACAAGTGATCTTTCAAGTCAGATAAAGGCTGGGGATTTCTAAGACATTTATTTATATATATACTTGTTACTTCTTATGCCAAAAATGGAACATACACCTTGGTGTTAATATTTTTATCAGGAACATATGAATTTAATTATACTATTAAAATATTATTAAGCCTTTATTTGCAAAAGAAACAGTGTTTTGCATTTAGTAATTAATGCAGCCAACATAGAAATTTGACCAAGATAAATGTTAATAACCAAATGGGACATTTGGTTCCAATATGTATGCACACATAGTAGACTATGTATGTGTGTTCTAATTCAGTTCAACAAACATTTATTGAATTTGCTTTACATAATTTTAATGCAAATGTGAAAAAAATTATATTCTCTGCAAATAACAATGGAATGCATTTCTGCCCAAAAAATTACACAGAAGATCTTTGGGGGGAAAAATAGCTGAATGTAGATTCATCAGACAACAAAGGATGAGATATCCATTTCTTGGAACTTCCATTAAGAAAGAGTTGCTCTTTATCAAAGATTTTCAATATCAGAAAATATTGAAAGTATACATCTTAATATTAAACTTTCCAGATTAGTAATGGCTGTGTTACTTTCCATCAGTGCAGGCATCTTCACCATTTAGACATAGAAGCTGCTCAGCATTTCCAGGTGTCCATTACAGTATGGAAATTTGGACAGTTACTCTGAGTTCCTTCTTGCAAATAATTTGTCCTGAAGTCTTAATGACAACATCCAAAGGTTACTCAGCCTGACATCCCCATCTTCTCCTGGTATCAGTGGGTATAATTTTAAATTGTCCAACTTACTTTCTCACCAAAATCATTGATTAGTTTTATGGTTTCTGTCACAGAAGCAACACAAAATTTATTCTTTATGATGATTTGTTTTTCCTCTTCTGTCAGACTCAGGATCTACCAATAACAATTATATTACTATTGTTGATATTTAGCATTAATCAAGATTTGCGAATATTTCAACGTACTGATGCCATCAGACCCATTACTCTTGGATCTCCTGCTATATAGAGCCCGAACTAGACACTGTATCTCTGGTACACACACCTTGGTTGGATGAAGTTTCCTTGAACCTTGCTATCCAAAGTGTGAACCAGTGGTCAGCAGCATTGCCATCTTTGGAGGGCTTGTTAGAAATGTAAATTGTCAGGCCCTACTCCAGTCTGAGTAAACCAGAATTTACTGCATAATAATTGAAAGGTGATTTGTGCCCACACTGAAGTTTGAGAGGTATTGCCTTTGACAAAGTTGTTACTTGACAGTCTCTGGTTGCATTTGGAATGAGAACGCAGTCAATAACCATTCCCTATACCTTCCCTCCAAGCACATCTATACAAATATATGTATACAGATAAATCACACTACTTGAGTTGAAGCAAGATCTGTGGTTACTGCAGCAAATCAAATCAGATTATTTTGTAAGGATAAATGGAACAATAAAATCCAGTATGAAGAAATGTGGGATGCTCCTGACCCACTTTCTCACTAACCCAGTGACTGATTATGTGTGAGTAGAATTAGAATGAGAGGCACTTTGTTTATATCTCAGGAGCTGAAGACTATTAGAGCTATATGAATAGTTATGGAGATAGTTTTGGTGTAGCATCTAATGTAATTGAGAAATTGAATGTCATACCGCCAGTCTGTGGAAAAGAGATGTGACTAGTTAATTTTTAGCTTTCGGTCAAACAGTGTATTAAAATTCTTTGGGTTCTAGGTAAGAGAGTTCCAACCAAATTAAAGAAAATTAGCTCATTTGACAGGATAGTCTGGTTATTGCATTGTTATCTGCTGTGTTTGTTTTGTTAATGTTCATTTTCATTTTTGAAAACTAAAGTCAACTAGACATCCACACATATACGTGTTCTAAAAGGCTGCAGTAAGAAGCGCTCTTGTGACTAGGTAATAATATATCATGTTTTTATTACTCCTAATAATAAAAAATTATTAATAAAATAGCTTACTAGTAGCCTATTAATGATACCTACTATAACATTTTATTAAAATAATCTAATTCAGTTACCTAAGAATATTATGAATAGGTTACAAAACTTCAACGTGTAGGAATCAGACAAAATTTTTAATAAATATCCCTCACTTTTTATGAATGCAGTTTTTAAAAGTCGTCATTGCAACATATGGCTAATTTTGTGTGTACTTGGTAGAGTTAAAAAGAATATAAAAAAACCTAATTACACAATCCATTAAGCAAATTCTGGAGTCATTATTGTCTAGTTGGGCAACAGTTAGTATAGTTGTACAGTGTAGTTGTCTAGCTATAAGCCTTAAAGCGTCTTTTAAGTGCCCCACCAGGCCATTTTTGTGAGTTACTCCAGGTAAGATTGCTTTAGGAATGTATTCAAGTTTATCTTTTATTCCTCAAGTATTCAATAATAAGTGCTGTCCTAGGAACTTTCATTTATATCACCTTGTTAGATTTCAGAAGCATTACTATTTACTACTTGAACAAAGGTTGTTCTCGATAACCTTCAGTGTATAAGGGCCTATCTTCAAACATGCTTTTTATATCCACTTACTAATTTATTTTTATGTACAATACATAGTGATAGTTTTGCCTAGAGTTTAGGTATGTTTTGAAATACTGTTTTTGAATACAAATGACAGCAAAAAAATATCTAAAGTAGAACATCATTTACATCATATATATGACTCTTACATACATGGGCTAGGAACTTCTAAGGGCTTTATTATTATTATTATTATTATTACTATATTAATATAAAGTATTATTATTAATTATTATTACTATTATTATTATTATTTATTTTAGAGAAACAGAGAGCATAAGCAGGAGGAGGGGCAGAGGGAGAGGGAGAAAATCCTAAGCAGACTGCACACTGAGCGCATAACATGATGTGGGGCTTGATCTCACTACCCCCTAGATAATGACCTGAGCCAAAACCAAGAGTCGGATGTTCATCCAGGGGGGCCACCCAAGTGCCCCATTACATATATTATTGTGGACAGTCCCCACAGCAAACCTAAGACATAGATGCTAGTATTATGCCTATTCTATAGAGTCACAAGGATGGCTGAGTAACTTGTTCAAGGTTATAAAACTGGTTAATGGTAAAGCTGGGACTTGAACCCAGCTAGTTCAGTTCCAGAGTCCATGCTCTAACCACTTTGCAGTACTACTTCCCAGCGTGGTTGGAGGAGACATGTAGGACAGTAGGGCATGGTGGGGTCAAAATACAGGGACTAAGACTCTAACTTTCATATGCTAAGACTATAATCAACTGATGGGACTGAAATGGCAAACATGCGGCCTACCATAGAATATCTTTATGGGCCACCTCAAATGAAATTCCTTTGAGAGGATTATCCAAGATAATCCTCAGTCTGTCAATATGCATCCTTAGCATATATGGTCATGAATTCATAACATTTTTGTATCTGCATATTTTAATAATTACATGAGAGGCAGTAGTGAAAAAAGATTATTGTCTGCTTTCTCTTCTCTCTCTGTCTCTGTTTCTGTATCTCTATCACTGTCTTTCTCTGCCTCTGTCTGTCTGTCAGTATGCCAATTACTTTTGAAGAAATCCAGGCAACATTAGGACCTATTAGCAGCCAGTGTTCTTGTCCTGTGGAGAAAACACTTTGATAGAAAAACAGAAGTTTGAGACAAAGGAACAGGAAGTAACATAATTACATCTTTTGAGTTCTTAGAGCTACAGGGAACCAGTTTTGTCCTGGACTTTCCAATTGTTTGGGCCAGTAAATTCCCTTTATATTTAAGCAAGTTTGATTGGGTTCCTGTCATGCACGTCTTTTAGGATGCTAGGACATTAAGCTCAACATAAGGTCTGAATCAAATTCATAGACCACGAGTCAACAAAATTTCTAGCATGTAATCCCCTGAAATCAAACAAAGTCATTTACTGTTTAAGTGAGTAACAAGCAGGGACCTGTGATTTGAAAATTGGACAACAACCCCCAGGCCACCAGTTGCCAAAAAGTATGGCTTAGCAAAGCAGTGCAGACCCCAGAAAGAAATTCTCCCCTGTACTTCTTTCAAGGATGACAATCTTTTCTCAACTGAAGGACCCAGGTGCTAGTTAGGTAGTCTTTGCCAACACAAGAGCAAGAAGTCCTTTTCATTCCTGCCCAGGAGTGTGCTTTTTTTTTTTTTTTTTTTTTTTTACTTTCTTCTCTTTACCTAGTGGTAGAAATTTAACTGCAAATTTTCTGCTTTTCACTTTAACACTGTATTTTATACGTGGAGGGATGGTTAAATTTTTCATTGTCATGTCCAGGTTCAAGGTCATGAACCTAAGCGTATTTCCCAGAGATGGATTTAGGTCCGAATGGAAAAATTATCATGAGTTAGATTATATCCTTCTGAGAAGGAAGAACATTTCAATTTTATTTGGAATTGTGTTAAGTTTGGCAGGAACATTCTTAAAAGTGTATATAGAGGAAACAAGATATATATGATTTGGGCAGCCAAGCCATGAAATGGACTCCCTTTGAGGAATTGTCCCACTTGCATTGCATTTGGTCCTCCTGCAACTTAAATCATGGTCTAAGCACAGTTAATAAATACCAATACTCTGGGTTGACCTGAAATGGAGCTTATCATCTTGTAACAAAGTATCAGCAATTAAAATTTCTACAAAAAGGATGTGCTGCCTAAATTTTCATATATTGTGTGTACTTGTCACAGTGCCTCATACAAAACCTTTCAATAAGATATTTGTTGAGTGAGTGGCACATCCATCAAATGAGTGAAGTTTAGATGTATTTTCTTAAGTCTTAGCATTATGGCTATTTGCTCATTTATTCAACATCTAGAGAATTTTATTCAGCTCAGAGGGTGTGGAATATAAAGAGATTAATAACATACTTTGTCTATCTTTAAGGATATCTGAACATCTGGGAAGAAAGACAGTAAGATATTTAAAAACATATTGCAATAGGCCCCATGGAATAAAGTATGATAATAGCATGATGTTTTAGAAAGAGCCCTGTATTCGTTTCCTATTACCACAAATTTAGTGGTTTAAAACAATGCGAATTTATTTCCTTACATTTGGAAGTTTGGAAATCTAAAATCAAGGTGTCGTCAGTAATGCATTCCTTCTGGAGGCTTTTGGGTAGAATCCATTTCCTTGCCTTTTTTAGCTTCTAGAACCCCTCTGCACTCCTTGGCTCACAGCCCCTCCCTTACACCACTCTAATCTTGCTTCCATTGTCACATCCCTTGCTGCTAATTCTGATCCTCCTGCCTTCCTCTCATAAGGGCTCTTGTGATCATATTAGTCTCACAGGGATAATCCAAGATAATCTCTCCATCTTGAGATCTTTAACATAATCACTTCTTCAAACCCCCTTATACCAGGTAAGGTAAAATATTCTTATGACCTGAGGACTGGGAGATAGATATTCTTGGGGACTATCATTCAGCCTGCCAGAGCACTTAACTGAATTTTAATCTAGATCCAGCTAGTAATAAGCTGTGTGATCCAGAGTATAACATGCTAGATTCCTGGTCCTCAATTTCCTCAACTGTAGAATATGGTCTACATATATTTCAGCTCTCACATTTTATGCATTACAAGTATAGCAACAAGGCTGAAAGCATATGATGTCGAAGATGTTCCCAAACCCAAAATCATGGTTCTAGAGCAAACTGTTCTTGTCGATTAGGGCTCTTCCTGCTTGGAAGCAATTTCTGGGGCAATTTACTGTGTCAAAGCAATATGTATTTGCTCTCATATATCTAAACAATTTGTCCCCTATGAAGAAAGTGAACAGAAATATAACCTTTTTTTTATATTAGCTCATTTGGAATCAAATAATCATAACAAGGTGTCACTGCTTCATTAGTTAATAAGGCAAGAGCTCTAAGACTCATCCCCCTAGCTTCATACATGGTCTCTGTGCTTTCCTAGGAACCAGTCTTGATTATGAGTAGGAGAAACGGCTCCTTCCTCATAGATGTTTTAGACAAGATTTTCCATTGGGGTCGCTTTTCTATCCATCTACCTTTCTGTGCACACATTGTGATGTCTTTTCCTGGCACATTATATGTGAAGCTTACATTAATATGAATTTCACTATGATATTGAGATAGCTACTTTAAAAGGTGCATGTGGTAGAAGGGACGGAGCTCACTCAAAATCCTCGTACTCACACTAACCAGCTGAGTGACCTTGGCCAAGACACATAACCTCTCTGGATATCGGTTTTCTCATCCATAAAATGAAGAGAGTAAAATAGAGTAATTAACTTTGAAGAAGTTCCTAGCTCTGAAATTCAAAGACTCAATTTCTTACCCTTTTAGGTTAGCTACTGTGCCAGCTTAATTGACTGTCTAGTTATATAGAATCCACTTTTATCCTCTAAATTTATCACACTTTTCACTTTCATTCAGAAGTCCGTATCAGTATTTCTTGAATAGCATACTGCTTTCACTTAGTCAAGTTCAAATGTGAAAGAATGTGGATATATCCTTTGACCTTAGGGAGCAAATACCAGATTCTAGTTCTTAGTCTGAAACCCCACATCCTTTTTTTTTTTTTTTAAACATATAGGCAAGATACCTTATATAAGTATCTTATAAGTAGTTAGTTATAAGACCAATGATCAGTATCTTTATGTCAGGAGTATCAGTGGATAAGTGGGAAAAAATTAAATCTCTTCTCTTTAAAGAAGTATGTTTCACTAGTCTTACATAGACATAGTACCACAAGGCCTATGTTTAATTGCCCCTGCATTTCTAGGACTTAGTACTAAGTATCTGGATCAAACAGGCAATCGGGGAATGTTGGATAAAATAGATGTCAATGGATTTGCCAGGGAAAGAGTTCAGAAAAGCCAGGGACTTCAGCTGCAAAATTATCTAACTTTTATGAGAACTAGATACATAAATTTAGAACTATCGAAGTCTTGAAAATTATTCTACTCTAAATCCCTCCCTTTACATAAGAGGAAACTGAAGCAGAGGTAAATAGAAAGCTGACAAAAGGACACGCTGATAGTTAATAGAAGATTTGAATTAAAATCCAGATCTCTGGCTACCCACTTGTGTCTTTTGCCAGGATTCATTATTCCAATGTCTTGCTTTTTTCAGAAATTAAATGGCATGGTATTTACACAGGAAACCTCAGCCTGGTGGTTTAAGTCTCCTGTGCTCTTTTCTTCCCTTATTTGCTCCCTCTTATCTGCCTTCTCTCTTTCTTATCTAAGAGTCTCACTCTCCTTATCAGAGGATTGGGGCACTGTTACTTGACATGTAATTTACATCCACTGAAAGCCTAGAGTTACACTGTATCAACCCTTCCTCCATCTTACAGATAAAAACTACCAATCAGGATAAGGCTTTAGTTCTTAGCTTGTACTATTAAAGTTTGCATCTGATTACTAACTTCAAATATGTTATTACATTTGCATATTTGCTGCTATAGATAAAATGCTTTGGTGAGGTATCTCTGGGCATCACAATCCTAAATCTGGTTTGAGACCTGAATTAAAAACCTTTTGCTTCTCTCTTAGACTAGAAATATGCATAGGTTTAACTACTTATTACAGAATTTTGCTTTTTGTATTGGTAGAATAACGAGAAATAAAATGCTTTCTCTTCATCCGAATAGTTTATTTTTAATGGAGCATTCTTTCTACCTCAATTGTATGATAATACTTTGATTTGTATTAATTAGTCCAAAAGAAAACAATAACTCTAGAATAAACATTACATAATACTAGAACTGGGTTTTTGGTGTTTTTTTTTTTTTAAGATTTTATTTATTTGATAGAGACAGCAAGAGAGGGAGCACAAGCAGGGGGAGCAGGAAAGGTAGAAGCAGACTCCTGGCACAGCAGGGAGTCCAAGGCAGCTCAATCCCAGGAAGCTGGGGATCATGACCTGAGCCAAAAGCAGACACTTAAGGACTGAGCCACCCAGGCATCCCAATATTAGAACTGTTACAGGATTTCTTTTCCTTTAGTGCCTTCAGTTCTTGGTCCCGCCTCTTCAAAGAATGAAGAGATGTGATGGGCAGCAAAGCACATTTTATTGAGCAATACTACAAAGCTCCCCAAAGAGGGAGGGACCACGAGGGTAGCATTTTGGCGTTTAAGTCTAGGGGATTTTATGGGCTTGTTGGCAGGCTGTTTTAATCTGATTAACCCTCCCTGTGCCAGTGGCCCCATCAGGTTTTTGCCCATGCACCCATCTACCTATCAGGTAGTTGCTCAACGTGGGAAAGGGCAGAGAGCTCCTTCCAGGGTGGCTTGAAATCCTTTTAAGGGTAGCTTCCTCTTGGCAGGGGGCAGGTAGGGGGGGTTGTCCGTGCCTGCCTTTCTTCCCACTATCTTTCACTAGAACCATGCACTTGTATAGAATCTAAACATGGCAGACACGGTTAAACTACCCACTCATAAATTGTATGTGAATATGACATTCTGCAAGTTGTTATAATTTTCGACTCTGCTGTGATTGTGAAGTTACACTTGTCACCGAAAAAGAACTCATCGTTCTGTTCATTTATTGTGAGAATATGTTTAAAGACTCACTGATGAAGCCTTAAAGTTAATTGTCTGTTTCATCTGACACTTTAGCTGTAGAGCTGGCTTCGTGGACACGCACCTGTAGAATCAGACAGAATCTGTACACAGAAGAGCCCCGTGCTTGGTGGAATGCTCCACCATCACTGTCTTGAAATTCTTTGTAATTTTTCAACAGAGCCTCCTAGGCTTTCATTTTGCGCTGAGCTCTACACATTATGTAACCAGCCCTGCTTGGTTGTGAGATGCACGAAAGAAACCCCACTAAATATCAGTGCGTAAAAAAAGGTAGCAGTCATTTTGGGTTTTGGTTAATGTTCTGCAAAGATGGCCATGGTCCCTTTTGCAAAACAAAACACAACAAACAAACAAACAAACAAACAGAAAATCTATATGGTTAAGTCCTTGAAAATATAAGTAATTCATGACTACCTGGAAAAGAAATCTCTCTGGTGAGGGGTCCCACGTTTTAAAACCTTCTGTATGGGGTTGGGGGGAAGAGAAGAAAGGGATTATGAGCAAGAAATACTTCAAGTGGTCAAATAGGAACAGTTAGAGACTTAAGGGAGATTTTCTTAAGTAAATCAACTGGAAATGGAAGTTCTAATATAATGCATTTTTAACTTTTTAAAGTTATATTAGTACTATTCACTATGAAGATATTTCAGTTACACAAATCTAATGAGAAACATTCAAACAAAAATTTTTAAATTCTAGACTTTTTATAAGTCTGTAGACTAAAGGGAAAAAATATTTAGAATTTAACAACCTAATCTTTTCTTCCACCTTTATCTACCTATTTTGCATGGCAAAAGAATAAGTTTTGATTTTTACTCCTGAAAAACCACAGTCATGAGTTGTTGTGAGCCCTAAGAATGAGAACTTAGGATAAAGGACAAGCTGTGGCCAAGTAAAAACCAAGTATGATGCCAGAAACCTTGGCTTACCTTGACCTTGGCTTTAAAATAACAAATGAGAGGTTTCTGCTTTTGTTTTTAAGTAGACACCTTTGGGAGTGTCTTCTCAGCTCACAAAACCCTTTAACCTTCCCACACGTATCCGCAGTGGCAAGCCGTGCTCTACCTGATGGCCCTAAGTGACCAGTCCAAAATGGGGTCTATGACTAAAGATGGGTAAATGAGAGTCCCTTTCCCTGGAATCTGTAATTGGTAGTGGGGAAGACAGAGAAAAAAACAAATTGATAGAGGAAATTTTTCTTCAGATGGATACGTCAACATACATAATAGCTGTTGTAGACCTCCTCTACCTATACTATTTTCCAGAAAAAAGCAGCAGCTGCTCTTCAGAAAGAGCAGAAAGAGGCAGACAAGCAGAAAAGGGCAGGAGAAGTCCAGACTTTGGTTTTTCATCTGATTGCAGTGTCTTCCGGAGACAAGTATAATCCCAATCCTTGACACATGTTTCCTTTATTTCAAGAGGCCATCATTTATAAGGCAAATTCATTTTCTACAATGACAAAGGATAATAAAAAATAACATCATTTTTGCAACATATATGATATCAGGAAAGTTAAAATGTCATTCTGAATTGGGAGAAATACTTGAATATCTCCGATGCTTTAATTTCCTGAGTTGGTATCTCTTACTGGAAATGAAGGGACGCCTGAAGTAGATTACTTCATAGTTCCTTCTTTCCCTCTGAATGTCAACAGACTCTTATGTTTGCAGGATGGAGAGGCAGAGTCAGGGCAAGGCTAAGTATAATGCCTAAATTAATAGAGCAATTCCATTTAGATTCAAAAGAGTGATCAGGTTTGTTGGTTTTCTTAGCTATTACCAGTTCCATATATATCCTTCTTTATCTGTTGTCTTCTGTCATTCTATCTGCGTAAGGGGAGAGTGAGTGACTAAGCCCATGAATTCTGGGCCAAGTTATCGAGGTTTGCATTCTAGGTCAGCTTCTTCCCCGTAATGGGACCCTGAACAATTACTTAATCTCTGTGTGCCTCAGTTTCCTCATCTGTGAAAAGAGGGTAATCATACCTCATTGGCAAGATTTATAGAAACGTGTTAGTATTTACAAAGTTTCTTTAAAAAAAAAACTTATCACATAGTAATGCTATGTTTTTTATATATGTTTTGCAAAATAAGTTAAAATAAAATTGCAAAATCCAGTAATTTTTTAAATGGACTTTGAAAATGGACCAGGATATTAATGCAAAAAACAGATCACAGTACATATAAAAAATGTATTTATGATAAAAAGAAAGACATCATAATCTAGTAGAGAAGGAATAACTTCTGAGATATTCTAAACATTCTATAGATACATAAGTTATCTATGGACAAAATATGATAATAAAGCCTCAGCTTACAACATACACTAAAATAAATTATAGTAAAGAGTTAAATGCAAATTAAGTAGCATGGAAACAGATGAAGGCAAATATTTAACTGATTTCTGGAGGAAAATGCATTGCCTATGCAATTGAAAAAACAATGATCAGCCAAGGAAGTAAAAATGAAAGAGAAGAAAATATTCTTTAAATTTTTTGTGAACATAATCCTTTACAATTTCCAGAAATGAAAATATCATACTATGAAAATAATTCTTATCATTAGGAGAGTTAATAAGTTAATATCCATAATGTTAAAATAATTCTTGCAAACCAAGGTAAGAATCCACATGTTAGAAAAATATGAAACAGATTGTGTTAACCAGAAATTTTTGGTTTCAAGTTACAGAAACAAGACACAATCTAGATGAGCAAAACGAATATATATATATATACACACATATATATGTATATGTGTATATATATGTGTGTGTGTATATATATACGTGTGTATATATATACACACACACATAAATATATATGTATATGTGTGTATATATATGTGTGTGTGTATATATATATATATGTGTGTGTGTGTATATATATATATTTTATTTATTTATTGGCTCCTGTTATTAGAAAAACCTATGTGGATTAAAACAGAGTTAGATCCCAGGGCACTAGCAAATTTATGGAAATGTTTTCTTTCTCCCCATCTTTCAGTTCCACTGGCTTCTGCTTGGCTTCTTACTCAACAACGATGCTTTTCAGCATGGCAGTTTGATGTCAGCCAGATGGGCATAGGCTGACCCACACTCTATTGTCTTTAGATATCAATAACAGAAAGCAGGAGTCCATCCCTCTTTCAATGTCCGGGTATCAAATCTTACATGGAGATTCTGGTTGCATCTACTTGGAACACGTGATTACTGATGAGCCGGCATCAGGGCTGGGAGTGGGAACAGGCAGAGCCACCTGGAGCTAAACCCTAGATTACTACTGATTAAGGGAGGGCTACTCCCGACTGAAAAGTACACTGCACAGATGAAAACTTCTTGTCCCTTATAGTATAAAGCAGGCAATCTGCCAATAAACCACAAATGGCTGATAAACATGGAAAAATTCAGATTTGTTATAAAATAAAGAAGTAAGCTTTAAGACAGCAGTAATGAACCATTTTTTAAATTTTCACCTTGGATAGTGTGTGGTATATACTCCTTAGAGGCACGGATGGGAGGTATTAAAGTTTGTACAGATCTGTGGAATACAGATTTTCAAAATGTTAATGAGTATTTAAAATGTTTATAATTCTATAATCCATGTCTAAAAATCTCTGAGGAATATAATTACAGAGTAAAAACATTTATAGACAGAGGTCTTCATTATATTTGTAGCTATAAGAGGAAAAAAAGGAAAAAAGTCTATGAAAATTCATCAGTAGAAAAAGATGAAAGGAACTATGCTTTATACACACACACACACACACACACACACACACAGATATGATGCAGCCATTCAATTTTTTATTTGAGGAATTTTTAAAGATTTTGATTATTTATTTATTTGAAAGAGAGAGCATGAGTGGGGGGAAGAGCAGAGGGAGAGGGACAGGCAAGACTCCATACTGAGCGCAAAGCCCAACGCAGGGCTCGACCTCAGGACCCTGAGATGGTGACCTGAGCTGAAATCAAGAGTCAGAGCCTTAACCAACTGAGCCACCCAGGTGCCCCATGTCTGAGGAATTTTAAATATTGTAAGATTATATAATTAAAGCACTGTCAAATCTTAACAGTTTTTTCTCTGGATTATACTATTATTATTTATTTTTTAATTTTCCCCCCATTTTTAAAGTTTATTTTTTAAAAAGTAAAATCCTGTAGTAGTAGAAAGTAAGTTTTTTCTTTTATTTTATGAACTTCATAAAATAAATGAACTTATGAATTTCAATAAATGAACTTATGAACTTATGAACTTCAACCCTGAATGCTCAAAACATTCCATCTGAAAGTAAAGCACACTTTATATCATGATATGTAATTACTATATATCATGCTAGTTTTGCTAGTTTACATGTAAGGTTGCTAATTGTGAAATTTTTCAGAAATGTTCTACATAACTATCGAGCATAGTTGCCATTAAGTACTTAGATATGTATAAAGTACAAAGGAATGACTGAGGCAGCCTGATACTGCATTCCATGTAACATAATGCAAGGACGTGTAAAAATACTAGAGAAAAACCGATATACTTCCAAATTCTGTTTTCCTAATCTTATAAGAATAAAATTCATTTTCACTTAGTTGGTATTTTCCTTTGCAGTATAATTTTGCCACATGCAAATTTGCCATTAAGGAATGTAACAGACATTTACTAATGAAATACATATGGCTAATAAACATCTGAAACAAGGCATTTAAATTCAGTACAAAATAAAGGCACACTAAAGCAACAATGATACAACATTGTTTAATTTTCACATTGTGAGGATATTGTTCTAGTAGTGGGTTTTACCAGACTATAATATTTTTCTCAATGGTGGCCATGCAAATTTTTCTCCAATTGCAGGCAGGAAGTATAAATTAATAAAAATAACAATCTTTGGTTCATAAGGCCCTTTGAGCTCAGAAGGGCCAATGCTTTTTGAGTAGAGTCATGAAAAACATAACAGGTTTCACCTGAGAATTAGCAGTGTATGTGCTTAAAAACAGCTGCAGGCATTTCTATTCTAATGGTAGATCAGCTCCTTTTAAAAATAAAAATTATAAACAACAATAAAAGATTTTTAAAAAGGGTACACTAGGTTATATTAGTAAGGAAAACAATTAGAACATTTCCAGATCACTGATTAGGCACCATGTGGCAGGTAAGGGACTAAGGCCAGCTAAAGCCCCTAAGGTCTGCTCTGATAACTGGTAATACATGTACATGTCGGGGTGTGGGGGTGTGTGTGTGTTTCCTGTATCAGTGCAGCGGCGACGTTTTCTAACCAAACTATTTCACTTAGAAGAATCAATACAGTGAAACAACACACCATTCTAGAATATCAAGTTGAAGTGTCCCTAGTAGGTAGATTCAGTAACTTGTCTTGGCCCCAGAATAATTACTTCAGGGTTTGGGGTACACAGTTTGAGTAGGCTTAACATGTTGTATCTATCTTCATGCCTTGGCACCCATGGGATAATTATAATTTATGGTGCATCCCAGGAAGCTTTTGCATAGTCTTTGTTCGTTTGTAGCAAGAAAATGTCCTCTTGATGCTTACTGGGCTGTTTCTTTTCACCTGCCAAATGATTTTATGTGGAATAATCTCCTATGCAATTGTTCAAATAATAAATAATCTATAAATGCATAAGGAACTTCCCTGTAGGAAGCTAGAGATAGGGCAATCACTCATCCCAATCTTTTTGTTCTCCTTCAATGAATTTTGTCAGCCTCTGTTTTAAAGGCTGATTTCATCTCTCCATGAGGCTGTCTGTCTCTGACTGATAAAGGGGTAGTTAGCAAAAGAAAATCCTCATAGTCTGCATGTTTCTTCATTAAAAATATTTTCATATTTGGTTGCAGGCGAAGGGTCAGAAACTTCCATATGATCAAAAGCAAAATGGTTCTGCTCTTAGTAAGGAGTGACCCACCCCACCAAGATACGACTTCTAGTTCAGCAGGCGGCACTGATCTGGGCTTCACGGAAAATACTGTTTGTTCTTTAATGTAAATGGCTTTTTAAAAAGCCACATATATTCGTAGATGGTAGCATCAAAGATTTTAATAAAAGGTATTAGGCAGTTTGGCTCAGGAGTTTTTAGGGGGGTTGTTACCACCCCCAACTTTTTTAAGAGTGCCCCATCATGAAGACAACACGGCCCTCCCACGTGCTGTTCTGGAATCTGTAATGACATTACAGGCAGCATTGACACTATCATTTCTTAGAAAGAACCCACCACGTTCTCTGTACCCCATCCTGACAGTGCTTGCAAACCTTTTTATAGTCTTCCAAGATACTTAAAGTCCTAGCAAAGGCGTTTTGCCCAAGTGGTTCCCCGAAGGCACACTGTCAGCCAGGAACATTTAACGTTCCCAGTGTTGTTCAGTCTGGGCAGTCTGGCTTTGCAGCTCTCCATCCCCTGGAACAGTTTGTGGCCAGAGGAGTGTTCCTGCCAAATTATAAAAGAGGCTGTATCTTCTCTCCCTGGACTCCTGGCCTTTTCCCATCAGTTATGGTCTCCTGACCACACAGCTTATGTCTTGAACTTTAAATCTTGATTTAAAAATCTAATTAGGCTTTTCTTGTCTCAACACGTTGGTTTGGGTCCCCTCTACCAGACAGTCTCCTCTCCAAGTTCTAATCCCCACACGCTCTGTGAACCAGTGATTGTGAATGAAAGGGCAAGAGCCAACATACTGGAATTCTTAAAAATTTCAAAGTGAATAGTAGTGTCTATCTGACTAGGGAGTGTGATCAGTTGAGAAAGTTTTTTAAGAAAACTTTTTTTTATTAATTATTCTTACTAACATATAATGTATTATTTGCCCCAGGGGTACACGTCTTTGAATCGTCAGGCTTACACACACACACACAGCACTCACCATATCACATATCCTCCCCAATGTCCATAACCCAACTACCCTCTCCATATACCCTCTGCCCCAGCAACCATCAGTTTTGTGAAATTAAGAGTCTCTTATGGTTTTTCTCCCTCCCAATCCCATCTTGTTTCATTTTTTCCTTCCCTACCCCCAAACACCCCCACCTCTGCCTCTCAAATTCCTCATATCAGAGAGATCATATGACAGTTGTCTTTAAGAAAACATTTTTATTTCAAGTTAAATTTTAGATGGAATCCCAGTACATGGAAAAAGATAAAAGTGGGAATGAAGTTCCATATCAATGGGTGCCTAGAGTTCTGTCGAAAACCCCTGCAGTAAGAAAATAATAGAGCTGTGAGCAGATTTGACTAACCAGTGCCCTATCAGGCCTAGGTCAGTGGTCACAAACTCAAATCTGTACAAGGAACAAGAAGTTGATATAAAGAAATGAAACCCTGTCCAAATTGATACTCCACCTCTAGGGGCAGCCTCTGGTGACATTCATCAATTGCAGCCATAGCCAACAAGTCTGGAGCATGGGGGTGCTTGTAAGCATTGCCCAATGTGCTAATTTTTCAGTAACAAGCAGAAAATGCAGGTTTTTTCATGTGAAATATCCTGATTTTTAAATATTGGCAAATAGTTAATTAAACTTGTAGAAAACTTCTCAGAATGTAAGGAAAACCCCTCTGTAAGCCAAATCTTAGACCTTGGGATATCAATTTACAATTCTTGTAGATTACTACAATTTAGGCTTCTAAAGCATTGTGCCTCTTTAACATGACCTTATCTTCCCATATTATTTCTAGTATACTCATCACAACCCTGAGAATATGCCCACTCCTGACCATTATCATAGTAGCTACTACCCTGCTCTAACCATAGTATCTCACCTGACTACATCCAGTGCCTCCTATCAGGTCCTGAGTCCTACGCCGCTCCTGTTCTCCCTTATCCATTCTCCATAGAGCAAACAGAGTGATCTTGCCAAAAAACAATAACATCTCTCCAGTGAATAACCATCACAATTAGACGAGAATGCAAATACCTTCATGTGACAGACATCATTCCATGGACCAGTCCAAGTCACTTCTTTGAATTTACCTTCTGGCACATTGCCCTTACCCTCTTGGCATATTCTGGTCTCCCTGCTGGTCGTTGAAAACGTCTTGCTCCTCATGTATTTGGAGTTTTCCTTCACCTGGTCCTTATTCCTGAATTTCACATCCTCAAGTGGGCTTACTTAACTTCCTTATTGTATTCAAGTCTCTACCTTCTGAGAGGTATCCTCTCTGATCTCCTTATCTAAAACAAGTGGTGCTCCCATTTTCCATTCCCTTGCCAGCTTTTTCTTCTCGCTTTGATTTATCACTACCGATACTATTTTATAGACATCTTTTATTTTCTAGCTCCTTCAACAGATCATAAGCACTAAGAGGACAGAAATTCTATCTATGTATCACTCATTTCCTTAAAGTTTTTATTTAAATTCTGGTTAGTTAACATACAGTGTGATATTAGTTTCGAGAGTACAATAGAGTGATTCAACACATCCTTGCAACACCGGGTGCACGACACACGTGTACTCCTTCATCCCCATCACCTATGTCACCCATCTCCCCATCCCCCCCTCTCTGGTAGGCATCAGTTTGTTCTCTATGGTTAAAGAGTCTCTTTCTTGGTTTGTCTCTGTCTCTTTTTCCCCCTTTGCTCCTTTGTTTTGTTTCTCTCCATCATATCTAGAAGACTGTGTGTTGTACAGCGAGTGCTAAGTAGCTATTTGTTGCAAAAAATAAATGAGGGAATTTGTCACCGCTATTACCGTAGCCCAGTGACACCAACCTTACCTCAAATGTGTTTATGGTCTGGATTACTCACTGGTCTTTCACTACACTCATCCTACATGTGCTCCATGACCACACTTCCTAAAGCACCAGCCAGCCATGTTCATTCCACATTTGGAATAGTCTATGCTAATTCCCCCATATGCTTTTAAGAAGTTCTTCTTGTGTATATCTGTGTACAATTTGGGCGAACATCTGTTGGAGCACTTGTCACGCTGTTCTAAATGACCCAATTCCTTGTCTGTCTCCTTCACTAGAAAATAAACCTCTAAAGATCTTATCTAATAAATATAATGGTTTATATTCCTGTAGCCCTTCAAAATTTTTGGAAGTGCTCATATGTGCATTGTTCAGTTTTATAAAGATGTTATTATAATGCCTTTTCATAAGAGAAAATTGAGACTCCGAGGAACTAAATGACTTCTTTAAATCACTCAACTTGAGTAAAGCATAATTTTAAGCCAGTTCTTCAAATTACCCCAGTATAACACAACTACATTCCACACAAGGAAATTTCTATGTTTAGTATTCAAGAACTTCAACAATTTGAATTTAAACTACTTCACCAAACCTACTACCACTATCTCCCTTTAAATACTCCAAAATTTAGTCACTGAATTTTAAAAACTTATTATTAATACAGATCTCTCACTTTCTCTCTGAGTCTTTTCCCCCCTTACTTTCTCCATAACTGTCAAACTTCTTCCCTTTTTTCCATATCTTAATTTTAGCTTTTATTCAAAGCTCACCTAAAAGACCATCACCCTCAAGATAATTTTTCTGATATAGTAACCAATATCTTCTTTGAATTAATATATATAATCTAAAAATTTCCTATGGAAATATTAGATTTCAAAATTCTGTATGTTCTTAAGATAAGTATAAACTTAAGTTCTATATATATATATGTAAAAGATATTGCTTATAACTGGATATCAAATTTATTTAGGCAGTGTTGAGTTCAGTTCATCTAAATTCATCTTTAGTTTCTCTGCAGGCCATATGTCTGAGTATCAGTTTAGTTTAAGCTCAGCTGTATATAGGAGAAAACTGAAAGAAGTGGCTTACACCCAAATGTAGATGTGCAAGGATAGAAAGGGGTTGTCACAGGTGCCATAAACCAGATTCCTTTGGCTGCTGCTGCTGTACAATCGATAGGACAGGGTCCCATTCTCAAGATGGCCCATTCTCATTCTCTTGATTCCTCAAGATGCTTCTGAATTTCTAACCATGCATTGGTGTTACGGAAAGGAAGACGAGAAAGATGGGAGGCACACTACAGCATCCATGACCAGATGGACATACCTAACATAAAAGAATGCAACAAGGTTGAAACTTAATATGCAGAAAAAGATAGAGCAGTTAATACTATTGTGGTTATGTTTACATGAGACAAAATAGATCTGAGAGCAAAAAACTACTAGAAGTAAAGAGGATTGCCACATAAAAATACAACTTAAATCCTCCTGGAAGATATGAAAATTTTAAAATTTCATATCCCTAATAATATATAGTGTCTCTTTCTCTTTCTCTTTCTCTCTCTATATATGGAGACAGCCCAGAAACATATATACATATATATGTAAAAGAATTACTTGGTATGTATATACACATAAAAGAATTACTTGAGATATACCAATCCTGAATCATAGTGGGAGATTTTAACATTACTTCCTCAGTAAAGGATATATAAGAAATTATTAATGAAATCATTGAAAACTTGGGACCACAATGTGATTATGTTAGAAAGAAATACAAAAGATAGGAAAACTCCGTTTGTTTAGATGTTACCAAAATATAGCTAAATAACCCATGCGTCAAAGAAGAAATCATAATGTAAATAATAATATACTTAGAAGTACATGAGAATGAAAATACCACGTATTTATATGTATGGGATGCAACCAAATCATGGTTTATAGATAAATGCATAGCTGTACATGCTTTTGTAAGAAAAGTGGAAAGGCTAAAAATCATTTTTATATGTCTCATTTTAAAAGTCTGTATGAATAATAAGAAAATAAATCCAAAGAAATTGAAACGATGGAGAAAACAACAAATAAAAGCATAAATCAATGGAACAGAAAATAAAATACAGTAGACAAAACAATAAAGCCAAATATTGGTTGTCTTAAAATTTAATATAACAGACTAATCCATGATGAGATAAATTAAGAAAAAGAGAAGAAAACAGAACAAGAAGTAACAGAACAAAAGAGGACAGTACTATAAATATCAAAGAGATTAAAAATAATCAGAGTATTTTGGAAACAAACTACAAATTTGACAGCTTCAATGAAATGGGTAAGTTCCTATAAGAACATAATTTACCATAACTAGATTGAGAAGTAGAAACCAGGTTACTTATTCCTATATTCACTAACCAAAATCTAGCACTGGTAGTTTTCTTACTAAGAACCTCAGGTATAGGAGTTTTACTGGCAAGTTTAATTGAAATTTTATTTTATTTTATTTTAGTTTAGTTTTTAGTAACCTCTAAACCCAACATGAGGCTCGAACTCATGACCAAGAGTTTCACACTCTACCAACTGAGCCAGCCAGGCGCCCCCAACCAAATATTTAAAGAACTGAATAATTCTGTTCTTACACAGTGTCTTTCAGAAAATAAAAAGAAAAAATGGAACAATCACAATTCATTTTATGAGGCCGATACCATACCTTGATGATGACAAGAGTGTGAGAAAAGAAAATCCTCATATTCCTGAATTAAGTCACTTACATTATATAAATTCGGAGCATAAGATTAGTGTAGTGCCTCCTGCAACAACATATAAATACATTATTCCATCCTGACCAACTTGGATTTATCCCAGCACTGGGAGGTTTGTTTAACGTTAGCAAATCAATTAATGCAAATTATATTAATGAATTTAAAAGAGGTGGGGAAAACATGAGAAAAAAAGTTGATATTCTTTCTTGATAAAACCTCCAACAAGCTAGAAGTAGAAGTGGTAGAAGATGACTGTGTTGCTCTGCTGCCCATGGTTTCTGACTCTTGATTTCAGGCAGCATGTAGTTTTTATCTCACCTCAAGCGTTTGGCTGGGCATTTCTGTGCTGTCCTGCTTTACAGCCTTCCCTTTTCTTTGCACAGACAGTCCAGAAAGCACCTGACGTATGGAGTCAATATACAACTAAATGGCTTTGAAAGTTTTCTAGAAAAAAGGATGAATGATGAAAATAATTAAAGAATAGAAAATTAATATATATACCCATATAACCATTATATAACATTCTCAGAGGAAGACCTCACTTTGGAAGAACATAAAATTTTTAACCTCTCTACTTTTAGTCAGTAGACACATTGAGCGTCTCCTCTGTGATGAGATGAGAATAAGTTGAACAAAACGCAGTCTGCAACCTCCAGGAGCGAAAAAGGCATGCAAAAGAGCAGCACCGGTAAACCAGTGAGAACGTATTACATGTAATACTAAAATAGAGATTGAAGTAAGGTGCTATGGGAACACAGAGAAAATGTCTAATGTTACCTGAAGGAGTCAGGGACACTATATTACAGGAGAATCTTGAACAGTGATTTGAAAGCGATATAGAATTCACAGCAGGCAAGGGGGTGGAACGGGCATTCCAAGAAGAAGGAACAAAGATCCAGAGGTTAAAAGAGCATGCTCTCATGAGAACTCAGTGGATAGTCTGTAGAGTAGGGAGCAGAATGGAAGAACGCAAAGACAGGAAGTTAGCGAGGCCATCAATAACGAGTACCCTATAGGCTCTGAAAGCTTTTGATGTGTTTAAAATAAGACAGTGACATGATGAGCTGTTAAAAATGATGAAGACCATTTAGTTGATATAAACAAACTTGAACACTTCATGAAGCAGTCAGTCTCTGTTCCCAGGGGTTCAGAGAACTGCAAAATGGGGCGGAAGGCAGGAGGCATTTATAGGGTTAAAATTAAGGAATAAGGGGAAAACGGAAAATGAATAAGGAACAAGGAAGGAAGTATAGGGCTAGTGCTGGGTTAGCATTTATTGATTGGCTGACTGGTTCTACTGAGTTTCTGGTCAGTTCTGACAGTGACAGGAAAGCTTATCTACATTTCGGTCTGCTGATGTGGCCCGTGGGAGGTGGGAGCAGCTCCAACCTGGGCCTAGACATTTATTTCGACACAGCTTTGTGTCACAAATGTCAACAAAAAATAAGTTCTGAATTGACAGAGGGAATCTACTACCATTTTCATACCAATAGTCTCATGTTTTAAAATCAAAAAGGACAAGTTCTAACACATTCTCCTCCTTGGAGAGAACATGGATCTGACATTTGTCCTTAAACTAAGTGGATTATAGCAGAAGGGGAAACTGCCCAATCAGCATTAACCATGCTTTTCTTCTTTGAGTATCTAAGAAAGCATAAATAAATAAGTAAAAATTTAAAACCTAGATTTGTTTGTTTTAAACTGAGGTACCTATATCAGTATTGCTTAGTAAACCTAACCTGAATTAAACATTGATTAATAGATTCTAAATTCCTCATCAGGTAATGCACATGCTTTTAAATAATTTAATTATTAATATTTTTTAAACTCAAGATTAGATATTAGAAAATGAAAACAAACAAACATACAAAAAAACAAAGGAAACCTAAAAACATTAAAGAACTAATGAGTAACATAGAGCATTTTCCTTCTCCAGTATGAGAAAGTACTTCTGTCCTTGCCCTCACACCGGGGCACCAAAAATGGTTTTTTAAAGTGACAAATTTCACTAGACCTTTAATAATGAGGTCATCTACCTCAAAGCACATTGTCCTTTCCTGTTGCTGGGATGGGAATGTTGGAGTGAACCAATGACGCTACCTGCAGATGGTGTGGTTTAAGTGGACCTGGAGCATTCTGAGAAATGCAAACAAGCATGGAAGACAACTCTCTATAGGCTGTGGGATCATTTTATTGGTTTTCTGAGAGATGACATGAACTGTAATCTTACAGCCTACATTTTGGTGGTGGAGAGATGACATGAACTGTAATCTTACAGCCTACATTTTGGTGGTGATGCACTGACAAGTCTCCCCACTCATTGCACCTGATGGCATCCTGTGTCACCAGTTTCTTTTCTGAATATTTGAGCCCAGATATTTATTCCTCTTTTATCAATATTACCTTTACTGTCAGAGTGAAATTTTGAATTAGCGATTTGGAAGTGTGTTTTCCCAACCACAAATATTTTGCTTGAAAAATGTACCTTAAAAATTATAAAGTATCTCCTACCTCTGACTTCTCTTCTCTGCGTTTTAATATCTGGCACACAAAAATGAAAATGAATCCTGGGGCACAACCACAGATATTGTCAAAGGAAGAAAGAAACGAGAAGCTTATCAATTTTTAAATCCTTTTAGATTGGCCCAAAGGCTAGCAAACTTTTTCTGTAAATGACCAGATTAGTAAAATATAGGCTATGTGGGACAGACATAGAGTCTTCACCTCAACTACTCAACCTTGCTACTGTAGCACAAAATCAGCTACAGACATAGGTAAATGAGCATATTTGCATTTCAATCAAACTTTCCTTTTCAACACTGAAATTTGAATTGCATATAATTTAATGTGTCACAAAATATTATTCTTATTTTCCTTTTTTGATGTTTTTTAAACAATTAAAAAAATGTAAAAAGACTAATCTTAGTTCATGGGCTGTCCAAAAGCAGGAAGCAGGCCAGAACTGGCCCATGGGCCACAGTTTGTCAAGCCCTAGACTGGAGGTATATGGCGGTATTAACCTTGGTACGTAAGTAAAGTGGACCAAAGACCTAACATTTTCTATTTCCTCCATGATACAACTTATTTTATATTGTAAGCCTCCCTTCTGAAAGATGAAAGAAATCATTTGTTTTGGCTTTGAGGTTAAAGTTTTAGCAAATTGCCGTTGGTCTGGATATGGGTTATGAGGTATCTGTCCTCATTGTCATCTGTCTATGCCAGCCTCACCTGAGAAGTTGATTCTGTTTGGTCCATGGTTGTTAATCAGAATAGGGAACTGCTGAGTATTCTTTGTTTCCAATAATAAGGCTTCTTCCTTCTTTTCTGTTTTATGCTTATGTTATTCTTGCTGTGCATCGTGCTCAAGCATGGAGCCCTCCATGAGCTGCAGAGCTTCCTTCTTAAACCTCCTGTGTAACCACATTGCTTTAGTGGCACTCTGGAGTTCTGTATGAGAAACAGAGTAGGGTTCCTGGGTGGCTCAGTGGGTTAAGCCTCTGCCTTTGGTGGAGGTCATGATTTCAGGGTCCTGGGATTGAGCCCTGCAGCAGGCTCTCTGCTCAGCAGGGAGCCTGCTTCCCCCTCTCTCTCTGCCTGCTGATATGCCTACTTGTGATCTCTCTCTCTTTCTGTCAAATAAATAAATAAATAAATTTATTTTTAAAAATCTTAAAAAAAAAAAAAAGAAGAAATAGGTGACATATTTTCTCTTCTGGCGTTTTCTCTGACCAATAATCTTCTCTCAGTCAGTCTGGGGAGTAGAGCACAGGACCATCCTTTCCCAGAGGCTCACCAGCATCTCTGCAGCCATTGATATGAGCACAAAATAAGACAGAGGTGGCCTGAATGGGGTTAGGTTAGGGGGAAGGAAGGATCAGAGGGCAAAAAGCAACAATAACGGCATTGTGATGAATACTTTAACAATGTCTGTCTTTCTAGCAACACAACTTTATACATTGTAGTTCAGTTATTAAATATGCATTGCATTGTAAATATGCATTGAGCCTGGGTGGCTCAGTCTGTTCAGCCTCGGACTCTTGATTTCAGCTCAAGTCATGACCTTGGGGTTGTGAGATCAAGCCCCATGCTGGGTTCCACACTGGTATGGAGCCTGCCTAAGATTCCCTCTCTCCCCACCTCTTTCTCTCTCCCTGTCTGAAAATAAATAACAAAAAATATAATAAAATATGTATTGTAACCCCTTTATGTGCCAGAATTATTTTAGATGCTGAAAATATGTGCTGGGCAACTTAAAAATGATTCCTTCCCTCAGGGGCACGTGGGTGGCTCAGTCATTTAAGCATCTGACTCTTGATTTTAGCTCAGGTCATGATTTTTCAGAGTTGTGATATGGAGCCCTGCCTGGGGTCCATACTGGGTGTGGAGCCTGCTTAAGATTCTCTCTCTCCCTCTTCCTCTGCCCCTTCCCCACCTCTCTCCCTCTCTTGGAAAAAAAAAAAAAAGATTCCTTCCTTCATGAAGCTTACAGTGCAATGGAAGACAGATCTAAGTACTCTGTCTTAAAATTAATAATTATAAATGGTGATCAGTCACATGGGCCAGCTCCTACTTTTGACTGTTGTATGCATTTATGCCAAATCAGACAGGATGGCACTAATTAATTTGAGCACATATGTTAATTTGGAGGTTAAACTATGCTGGAACACACTCTCTCTCTTTCTCTCTCTCCCTCTCCCTCACACACACACATATGTACACAGTCAAACGTGCATACCAGGACTTTAGAGAAACAGAGACAAGATCAACTAGTCATTAATAGGTGCAAAATGTCTCCAACCTTTTGATTCTGAAATTTAGCATAAAGGTACTACAAACTAAAGAAAAAAGCACCAAAGTTCCTTAAAGTAGTGAAGCTTTCCTGTATAAGCACATTTATAATTTTGTTCTCTTTTATGTGCAAGTGTAGATATAAGACTCCTGGAAACTTTCCAAACAAGTAGGGTTGAGAGTACTGCAGATATCCCACAGGGATTATTTGGTTTAGAATGCAATGACATTTTACAGCTTTCAAAAGCTGTATGAAGTTCTGAATTGAATCAGAAATTTTGCAAATCAGCTGCCTTATCAGGGCTGTTTTGAAGTCTTCTTGGTTTCCAGCTGGGCCAGGACTACATTGCAACAGAGAAAAAGCTTAACTATATTGGATTTATTTCTAGTAGGAAATGTATTTCAGTTCACAGTTTCAATGTGCAGGACTAAAGTATTTATTAGCTAAGTTTAAAATATTGTGGGGGTTAAAACAATGATTTTGAGACCCTCTGAGACGAGAGATAAGGTAGAGGGTGTGAAGTTTACTTTGGAGAAACTCTAGAAACATCTTCATTTTTTCTAAAACTAGGTTTTCATTTGTTACTCTGTGCATTTTAATGGTAATTATTGATTTTTCTGGCTAGAAAGGCAGATTGAAGTTAAATGGAAAATATTGGATGGAGTTTCTCTAAATTTTTTTTTAAAGAATGCTAAGAGTATCTATGACTGTGGTATTAGTATTCATTGTTGTTCAATGGGAGAGAGTAAAATCAATTTGATCTCCTTCCTGAAATCTCATTTAAATTAATTATTTTCACCCTGCAGAGCATGCATTTTTAATTGAACTGCATCAAATTTCACTTGAAAGCTAAACTCTCTGACCTGTTTCTAAACAATCTACCTTGACTTAATCCAACATCTGGTATCTTCTTCCCAAGATTCCCTCCTCTGTCTTCACACTTCACCAACACCAGAATTCAGCTCAGTCTGAGAAATCCCAGGCCACACCTGTGTCATCACTCGGAGAGGAATGGAAGATCCCAGAACCTAGGTCGGCCATGAAATAAAATGTGCATCTTGGTGGAAAATTAAGGATGAATTTGGGGAATAATAATACATTGTCAAGAGTACTTTTTCTCTGATTCAGGTGTCAACACTCCTGGCACCTCATGTTCTTTCATCCTCTTCCTTTAACACTGTCTGTCTGATTGATGGTTTAGGTCATCATACTTTGACTCAGGCCATTCCTTGTATGCGGTGGGTACTTGCCAAGGGCCAAAGAAGTTGGAGATGACAGTGTCTAGGATGGGATCTTAAAAATATATCTAATGGTGTTACATGTGCAATTAAGTGTAAATAATTTTCACGAAAACAAATCTACCCAAAAGGGTATGACCATGTCCACAATCCTTCCCTTTTCCACGTGACTTTGATGAAATCTCCCTTTGTGTTTCTTTTCCAGTTAAAAATTTAGTATTATACTCTTTGATATTTTAGGCTGGAGGCTTGCGTTATCAGAGAAAGAATAAGACCAACAAAAAGAACTCACTGTAGAGAACATTCTTCCATAAAACTGCATTGCAAAACTCCTTAGTAATTCAAACTTTATTATTTTATTTCTTAAATAGAAAAGTAAGTATTGGGATGCCTGGGTGGCTCAGTCGGCTAATGGTCTGCCTTCAGCTCGGGTCATGATCCCAGGGTCCTGGGATAGAGCCCCATGTTGGGCTCCCTACTCAAGGTGGAGCCTGATTTTCCCTTTGCCTGCTGTTCCCCCTGCTTATGCTCTCTCTATGACATAATAAATAAAATTAAAATTAAAAGAAAAGAAGTATTATATCTATGAAACTCTGCTGTAGATAGGGAAACATAGATGGGAGAAAACACAAAAATAACTAAAATTTAAATTTTGGTAGCAGGACTATGATTTTATTCAGCTATTTAAATCAGTGTCCTCACTCCTGGATAACTCTCCCCATCTCCACCTCCACGATTACAAAACAGAACTCCACATTTCAAGAAAGTAAGTGAAAAAAATAGATTAATTTTACTTAGTGTTTCTTAAATTGGCATAAATTTTAGATACATCAAACTTTTGATAAAATATAATTACATTTTGTATCTTATATGCACCTTACATAATGCATCAAATATTTTTGCATAAAAAGTGAACACACTCATTACTATATTGCTAAATAATTTCTCAGTATGGCTGGGAACAGGCATTGTGTGTTTTGGTGAAGTCTGTAATATCCACTGGCTGTATCTAATCTTGGGAAATAATGCATATGGGCCTCAGTTTTGTCATCTGAAAATC
This sequence comes from Martes martes, assembly GCF_963455335.1. Taxonomy (NCBI): domain Eukaryota; kingdom Metazoa; phylum Chordata; class Mammalia; order Carnivora; family Mustelidae; genus Martes; species Martes martes. The sequence goes on from NC_137900.1 coordinate 20,938,568, forward strand.
AGAAGATGTAAATGGATGATTTCCAGAGATCCTTCTAGTTCTTTATTTTGAAATACATTTTTGATCTTTTAACTGTTCTTGCAAATTTGCATATGTTTTTACATTGGATCATTACTTCACTGGATGCTGGATTCTTATTCAGAAAAACAAAGCTCATTTATAACAATTTCCTCAGGGAGTCTCTGATCTGCTGTGTGGTTACCTGCTTCACAATATCATTTTCATTTGCACATTTGGGTAAAGTAGTTGGACAATCAATGAGAGGAAGCTCTAAGGTTATTTAATCTAAGACTTAAGATCTAGGCCAACAGGCAGTTTGGGGTTGGTGTGGGAAGGCCCAAGAACAAGGGGATAGCTTAGCTAATTAATGAAGAACAATAAAGGACTTAGGCAAGTTTAATTATCTTAAATCAATCAGTAGAAGAATAAATTCTAGGGGCGCCTGGGTGGCTCAGTCGGTTAAGCGACTGCCTTCAGCTCAGGTCATGATCCTGGAGTCCCGGGATCAAGTCCCACATCGGGCTCCCAGCTCTACGGGGAGTCTGCTTCTCTCTCTGACCTTCTCCTTGCTCATACTCTCTCTGACTGTCTCTCTCTTAAGTAAATAAATAAAATATTTAAAAAAAAAAGAATTAATTCTAATGTCAGGATGGGTCAGCACACAAAATTCAGAATTAAGGAACACAGAGATCCTAGTAAGGACCAAAATTCCTACTAGGCTAGTTATGATGCCATAATAATAGCAGTTGGCAAACTTTTTCTGTAGAGTCACATACAAAATATTTTAGGACCTATAGTCTTTGTACAACTCTTCAACTCTGCAGGTGTAGCATAAAGACAGTCATAGACTATATATAAATGAATGGACACAACTCCATTTCAACAAAACCTTATTTACAGACACTGAAATTTGAATTTCATATAAATTTCACAAGTTAGGAAATATTCTTCTTTTGAGCTATTCAGCCACTTGAAAAGGCAAAATATTAATTGTGGGTCATTCCTCATACCAATCAGAATAGCTAGTATCAAAAAGACAAGAAAGAGCAAGTGTTGACGAAAATGTGGAAAAAAGGGAATCCCCCTTCCCCTGCCACCCCACTGGTGGGAATGTAATTGGTGCAGCCACTATGGAGGTTCCTCAAAAAAGAACTAAGAGTAGAACTACCATATAATCCAGTAGTTCCACTGCTGGGTATTTACCCAAAGAAAACAAAAACACCAACTTGAAAAGATAAATGAACCCTGTTTATTACAGTGTTATTCACAATAGCCAACATATGGAAGCAACCCAAGTGTCCGTTGATAGATGAATGGATAAAGAAGATGTGGTCTTATATACACAATGGAATATTACGTGGCCTAAAAAGAATGAAGTCTGGCCATTTGCAACAACATGATGGATCTAGACAGTATTATACAAAGTGAAATAAGTCAGTCAGAGAAAGACAAATGCCATATGACTTCACTTATATGTAGAATCTAAAAAACAAAATAAGTGAATAAACAACAGAAATCCAGACTCATTAATATACAAAAAACAAACTAATGGTTGCCAGAGGGAATAGACAAAACAGGTAAAGGAGGTTAAGAGGTACAAACTTCCAGGTATAAAATAAAAAAGTCACAGGGATGAAAAGTATAGCATAGGGAATATCATATAGTTGATAATACTGTAATAGCTTTGTATGGTGACAGACAGTAACTACACTTATCATGGTGAGCATTTTGTAATGCACATGAGTGTTCAATCACTGTGCTGTATACCTAAAACTGATATAATATGACATATCAACTATACCTCAATGAGAAAAAATATAGCAGGCTAGATATGGCATGGCTGTTGTTTGCCAACCACTGATAATAATGTTATAGTCAAATCAGAGACTTTTGAAATATGAATGCATTTTTAATGTTAATTTTAGGAAGTTACTATCAGCAAAAATTTTTATATTTTGAATGTTTTATTACTTTCAGTCATATGCCATAATTCAAACCAGCCCAGCAAAATTTTACTAAAGCTTAATTTAAGATATAGGGAAACAAGCTTTTTTTGGGGGGGGAGGGTGCAAAGGGAGTAGGAGAGAGAAAATCTTAAACAGGCTTCATGCCCAGAGTGGAGGCCCATGGTGATTCTCACAACCCTGAGATCATGACCTGAGGCAAAATCAAGAGTCAGACTCAGATGCTTAGCCAACTCAGCCACCCAGTGCCCCCAAGGAAGGCAGCTTTAATTAGCACTTGTATTGTTTGTGGAAATTATTTCATCTATATTATTTGAACACATTCCATTTTCTTGAAGTAGAACTTTCTCCTGCAATAGTAGTTGCATTCTTCGTTAGCTTGATAATCACATATGCTACTTATGGTTTATTTACAATGTTTCAGCCATAATCACCAACATTATTTCATATATCATTATAATTATTCTGATGTAATATTTACATTTTACATATAAATAAATGAAGTGAAAAGTAAATAATGGACATATCTAAGGTTTTACACCTATACTGTCAAATTGAAAGCCTGTTTGTTTTTTTTTTTAATCACCCTATTACATTAACTCAGGTATCATTTTTTCTTGACTAAGCACAGGAAAACTTTGTTCATATTCATATTGACCCAGATTCGGAATTGGTAGTAAGAGCTAATCTTACTTGTAATTTTTTAAGTCAGTAAACATTTTAAGGAAATGTTGCAGTATTTATGTGTGTTGGCATGACTTAAAAATGATGAAAAAAGAGAAAAATTAACATTGAAAAGAGAGATGAATACAATTATTTTAAGGCCATAATGATGTACAGAAATCATTTTATGATTATTTCAAGGGTTGGTATATTATCATACCCCTATTTAATCCAATCATAATATTTTGAAGGATCTTAATATGCTTAATAAAAACTAATAGTTCATCCATCTATTTATTTAATCAATCAGTAAATACTTACAAAACATCTACATATGCCAAGCAATATGCTCTTCTTGGAAGTATAACATGGAGAAAGACAGATCAATCCCCTCTGTCCTCAGCCTTGTGGAGAAACAGACATTTATTAAATTATTGCTCAAACATCTTTGATGTGTGCTGTGAAGAAAAGATAAAGGATGCCATGGGTTTGTTAAATAGTGTCCATTTAGGATGGGGGTGGTCAGGCTTTTGAGGTGAGATCTAACAAGGCAATGGTAATGGCCCAAGTTGCTGGAACCAGAACTCTATGTAGGATTGAGGTTGGAGAGAAAACAGTACATTCAAGCACCTGAATACTGGTGGGCTTGACAAGAGAGAGCAAGACGGACACTGGCCTGAACTCAGGCTATGGTGGTAGGCAGAGGAAGAATATGTAGATGTATGGGGTATGTTGAAGGTTTTGACCTTTATTCTAGGAGTCACAGAAGAGTTTTAAGCAAGCGAATGAGATGATCTGATTTTTATGTTAATCATATGGAGACTGGGGTGGAATGGGAATGGGAATGAAAGTAAACTGATGAGTCCAGTAAAAAGGCCAATGATCCCTGTGAGTGTTGATAATATTTTAAACACATGGCTGCTGAAGAGACAAAAAGATGTAAACAAATTCAAGAAATAAGTTGAAAGCAAGTAAATTTGGATAGCTGATTACATTTTTTGGACCTCACTTTGAATAACACCTCAAAAGGCTTTTTAGGGGTGCAAGGGTGGCTTAGTAGGTTAAGTGTCTGCCTTCAGCTCAAGTCATGATCCCAGGGTCTTGGGATTGAGCCCCACGTTGGGTTCCCCACTCAGTGGGAGCCTTCTTCTCCCTCTCCGCCTGGCTCATGCTCTCTCTTGCTGTCTCTGTCACTGTCTCTGTCTCCCACTCTCATATAAATAAATAAAATCTTCAAAAAAAAAAAAAAAGGTCTTTCTTGATCATTCTGTCCTGTAATTATTTTCTATTACAAGATATCCTTCCTGAGGCTCCTGGGTGGCTCAGTGGGTTAAAGCCTCTGCCTTCAGCTCAGGTAGTGATCCTAGGATCCTGGGATCAAGCTCCGCATCAGGCTCTCTGCTTGGCGGGGAGCCTGCTTCCCCCCCTCTCTCTCTGCATCTCTGCCTACTTGTGATCTCTCTCTCTCTCTTTCTGTCAAATAAATAAATAAATAAATAAGTTATAACTATTATAAAGAAGGATATCTTTTTTTAAAAAGATTTTATTTATTTATTTGACAGAGAGAGAAAAAGCGCATAAACAAGGGAGCGGCAGAGGGAGAAGCAGGCTCCCCACTGAGCAGAGATCCCAATGTGGGGCTCTATCCCAGGACCCTGGGATCATGACCTGAGCCAAAGGCAAACGTTTAACTAACTGAGCCACCCAGGCGCCCCAGTTTATTTATTGACATTTTCATTCACTTCTATCTGAAGCCCTATGAAGGGTGCTTCATGAAAGATGGGAACTGTGGCATTTTCCCTCAACACTATTTCTACCATAGCACTGTGCTTGACACGGAGCAGACACTCAATATATATACTCGTGAGATAATGCATAAATGAGCTGAGGTTTGTGAACAACTGCACTGAAACACAGGGTCTTTGATGACGTTTGGAGGAATAAGGGATGGAGTCACTACTTCTTTGATGGTTTGAGGACAAGCATTTATCACCCTTTGCCATGAAATGCAGGTATAGTTACCACAAATGTATTTTGTAGATTTTGTAAATTGAATGAAACTTTTTAATTTCAAAATAGAGATTCACATGCAGTTTTAAGAAATACTACAGAAATCCCACATACACTTTATCCAGTCTCCCCCATTGGCTACATTCAGCAAAACTATAGTAGTGTAATATCATGACAAAGGACACGGTCATCAATACAGTCAAGATACAGAACATTTCCATCACCACATGGATCCCTCATGTAACCCATTTATAGTCCCAACCCTGATTCTTTTTTTTTTTTTTTTAAAGATTTACTTATTTATTTTAGAAGGAGAGAGAGGGAGTGAGAAGCAAGGGAGGGGGGACAGGTGCAAAGGGAAAGAAACCCAAGCTGATTCCACACTTAGCATAGAGCCCAACATGGGACTCAATCTCAGGACCCTAAGATCACAACCTGAGCCAAAACCAAGAGTCAGTGCTTAACTGACTCCACCACTCGGGTGGCCCCCCTTCTTCCCCTAATATTTAACCCCTGGCAACCACTAATTTGTTCTCCATTTCACTCTTAAAAATGGATGTAAGTGGAATCATACAGTGTGTAATCTTTGGAGATTGGCTTTTTTGCATTTTGTATGATGTCCTTAATTTCCAGCCCAGTTGTGTATATCAAGAGCTAATTTCATTTTATTACTAATTAACATAGCATGTTATAGAGGAATGTTATTTATTTAACTGTTTTTCCGTTGAAAGGTATCTGAGTTGTTTTCAGATTTTGACTATTATGAATAAAACTTCTATAAACATTCAGGTACGTATGTTTTCATGTGACTAGGTCTTCATTTTTCTGGGACATATATGCCTAAGAGTACAACTGATGGCTTATATGTTAGTTACATATTTGTTTTTTTTTTTTTAATGAAAATGCCCAGTTGTTTTCAGAATGACTATACTATACCGTCTCACCAGCAATACATGAGTAACCTAGTTTCTCTCCATCCTCATCAGAATTTGGTTTTGTTACTTAAAAAATTTTTTTGAACAATTCTGTAATGTGTAATGATATCTCATGGTGGTTTTAATTTGCATGTATTTAATGAAGTTGAACATTTTTTCATGTGCTTATTTGCTGTCCATATATTTTCTTCAGTGAAAGATCTATTCATGTCTTTTGCCCATTTACTAAATGGATTATGGGGTATTTTTATGGTTGAATTTTAAGTTCTTTAAGTATTTTAGATACAACCCTTTGTGAGGCACATGGTCTCACAATCAGTATTTGTCTTTTTTTTCCCTTTGGCAGAGCAAAGTTTTTAATTTTGATGAAGTTCAACATACCAATTTTTGCTTTAATGGGTCATGCACTTGATCTCAAGTCCAAAGACTGTTCGCCTAGCTCTACCTCCTAAAGATGTGCTTCTATTTTATGCTAAAATTTTTATATTTTCCATATAAGTTCATGATCCATTTTGAGTTAACTTTTAAATAAAATGTGATGTTGAGGTTATTTTATTTATTTCCTTTTGAATGTTCAGTTATTCCAGCATCATTTTCAGAAAGGCTATCCTTCCTTCACTGAATTTTGCTTTTGAACCTTCGTAAAAAAAATCAATTGAATATGCATGTGTGGGTCTCTGGCAAGGAAAGGGGGGTTGCCTTAACACTACCAGCTGGGAGTCAGATTCCATGTTCACTCCATGACCTTCATTGACACCAGAGTGTGTGGGGGGGGTCTTCTGGTTATGGATGAGTGGGGCTAGGAGTCTGGTTTCCTATTAATCTTCTACTGATATGACCCTGGCTGGAAGGGGCAAAGGGTGTTTTATTTCTGCTTCCCATATGACCTCCATAGACAAACACCATAGGGGATGGCCATGTTACAGCTGGGCTGTGCTCAATGTCCTGAGTCTCCATTGGCTTCTTCCAAAACCTTACCAGCAGGAGTGGGGAAGAGCACCTCTTTACTGTTGGGTTGGGGAGGGAATCCAGGCTTCCCTCATAGTTTCCACTATGAGGGGTTGGGGGTACTTTATTACCACCTGACAAGGGTGAAAGTCTTGATCCCCTACATGACCTTCTGTGATCCTACCTAGCCAGGCAAGAGCTGGGGCTAGTGGTGTCTCATTAGAGCATAGTGGTTGCAGAAGCCCTTGTCTTTGTCATAGGGCTTTGTTGACCTGGGTAGGGCAAGATCACATTTTATCTGGTGTTTGGCTTTAGTAGAGCAGTAAGTTTTCTGTCTTGCTAGGCTGCTCCTTTCATAGTATTTTGAATAAAAAGAACAAGTTTTCACTGGGGCTTTTCTTTGTCTACACTTGTTGGCTTTTCTGGATTGTCAGATTCTTCAACTACAAGTCTGGGTTATAGTAGGATAAAAGGAAATCTAGGGAAATCACCAGCATGTCAATCCTTGGCTCTGTGTCCCAGAACTGGTCTGCCTTCTTCTCTTTACCTTTCAGAGCCATCTTATGTTTTCATATGTGATTTTTACCAAATTCTATTAAAGAGTCCATATAATCCTTATATTACAACAACAAAAAAAAAATTCTAAAAACTAGAAAGAGATAAAAAGTTCACAGCATGGGCAAAACTTAACATCAAAATAAATAAGAAAGGTATTAAAAATAATTATACAGTAATCCTATTTGTAAACACAGATAAATGTTAAGTAAATTACTAACAAATAGAATCAAACAATTTACAAGGAAAATAAACATTATAAAAATACTGTTTTACCCTGGAATGGATGGTATAATTATCTATTAATATATCTTACTACATTAAAGATCAAATGGAAAAATATGAATGATCTTATCAAAATAAACAGAATAAGAATTTGATAAAGTATAATACCTATTCATCACAATTTTTATCCTAGTCGTAGTAGAAAAGGACTTCCTTAGTTTGATATTGGTATAAAAGTTAGTTACCAAATTTCTAAGTTACATATTTTACTCAATGGTAAAATAAAATGTCATTATTATTTCATTTAAAATTAGGATCATGACCCAGATAGCTAATATTCCTATTTCTGTTTAACATTGCATGTAAATCTTAGCCAAACTTAAGTAAAGGAAAAAGTATACACATACAAATTTTTAAAAAAATAAACATAAATTTTATTTTTTAACATGTGCTCGGATACTCAAATACATTCCAAAAGAAACTACAGGAAACTATTAAAGCTAGGAAGAACATTCAAAAAACTTCCTTAATATAAATGGAATAAGCAAAAATCTTTATTGTTTATATAAACTAGTAACAAAAATTAGATTAATAAATAAAGGAAACATTTGTAAAATCACCACAAATGTACGTACCTAGGAATAAAATTAACAAAAATGTGGAAGATCTTTACAGAATAATGCTAAAGAAAAATATATGACAGCAATTAATAAATGAATAAATAAGATAAATTGTAAATTGTCAGATATACCATTTTTATGGATTCAATGCTTTAAATACTTTAATTCACCTCATTTTCGTTAGTGCAAATGCAAACAAGAATTCATCATGACTGACTTTTTTTTTTCAGTAACATTTCATAAACTGGTCCCCAAATTTATATATACAAAGGAACAAGAAATGTGTAATAAGTAAATAAGTAATTTTCAAGATTGAAAAATTTCAAGATGAGCAATATGGGTTGGGGTCTTCCCTCTCAGACATTAAGACCTATTAAAATTTATAAAGTATATTAGTAAGCAGACCAGTGGATTAAAATACAAAGTCTAAAACCATACACAGTGTTACAGGAGGAATTAGAAATTGCTGGGGGAGCAAATGCATTATTCAATAAATGGTGCTAGGATAATTGGCTGTTCATATGCAGGAAAAATATCTATATTCCTAGTTCCCACCATTCACAGATGGTTAAACTACTAACAATGAAAATTAAAACATTTAAAATAGTAGCATAAAATATAAGAGAATAAATGTTTGGCCTTAGAGTAGAGAAAAAATATTTTAAGTAAGGCACAAAACATATAAAGGAAAAAAATATTAATATGCTTATGTTAAAATGTTATCAACTATTGTTAGGAGTCCCACTGCTGGTAAGATATCATGAGGAGCTCTGTGGACTTGCTCTCCCAAGAAACTGGTGAAAAAAAGAAACCTTGAATCTATTAAAATGGCCCTATAAGCATATAGAAAATAAAGAAACTTATTTTCAAGACAATCTAAACTCAGTAAGAATTGCAAGATTCTGGTATTTCAATGAAGATTTATAGCTTCCCTTCCTCCTTCCAGCTCAGCAAGACAGAAACTCCATTCCAGACTGGTATCTATCTAACTATAGATATAGTTAGAGATGGCTTAGATATGTATGTGAATATTAATATGAAGATAGATATGGCTAGATATGGAGAAAAGTAGAAAAACATTCATGGGAAGGATACACTTAACTTCAGAGTAGGTGACTACTTTGAGGAAGGAATATAAAAGGTGTACCACGGATGCTATTTTAAAAGGCCTGGGGGTGCTTGGGTGGTTCAGTAGGCTAAGCACACAACTCTTGGTTTGGGCTCAGGTTGTGACCTCAGGGTATTCAGATGGAGCCTTGTGTTGGGCTTGATATTCTCTCTGCATTTCCCTCTGCCCTTCCCACTCATGCTCTCTCTCTCTCTAAAATAAATAAATAAACCTTTTTAAAAAGCCCATTTTTATGCCATTATATTTCTTTTTTTTTTTTTAAGATTTTATTTATTCATTTGACTGACAGAGATCACAAGTAGGCAGAGAGGCAGGCAGAGAGAGAGGAGAAAGCAGGCTCTCCACGGAGCAGAAAGCCTGATGCGGGGCTCGATCCCAGGACCCTGGGATCATGACCTGAGCTGACGCAGAGGCTTTAACCCACTGAGCCACCCAGGTGCCCCTATGCCATTATATTTCTTATTAAAATATATATATATATATATACATATATATGGCAAAATATCAACAGTTTTTTTTTAAGATTTTATTTATTTATTTGACAGAGAGATCACAAGTAGGCAGAGAGGCAGGCAGAGAGAGAGGGGGAAGCAGGCTCCCCACTGAGCAGAGAGCCCAATGCGGGGCTCGATCCAGGACCCCGAGATCATGACCTGAGCTGAAGGCAGAGGCTTAACCCACTGAGCCAGCCAGGCGCCCAAATATCAACAGTTTAAAAAAGCTCAGTCTCTGTGTGGGATATAATGACTAGTTTTTTTAATTACTCCATTTTTTTTTGTATGTTAAGAACTATTTCATAATAGAAAAGGGAAAATATGTCTAAAGAAAACAAAAATCAAATTAGAAGTAATCAAAGAAAAGAGGGAAGATTAGTCATGGCACATAATCACATGAAATCTTAGGCTGCATTATTATAAATATAAATGAAAGGAAACAATATTTCTACAGAAATTTTAGTCATAAAATAATCTATGGTATCATCTTTGGTTACAAATTACGTGTTTTAAAAAACAGCCCCAAACCCCCAAAATTATATAAACTCAAATCAGTGAGCAATATGGAAACCATGTCCAATAATAGCTGAGGAAAATATGAACATGAGTTTGGGCAAAAAAGTCTTTCTGGGGAGGGTTTGAAGAATATTTGAGGATTTGTCATGTAGAAGATAATGTTTTAAGTTCTTTGAAGTCTTTAACATTTTTAATTAGAAAAAAAAAATGGAAGGAATATGGGAAGCACAGATCTATGTTTAGTATTTGAAAGGATTGAGAGTAAAAGATTAAGAATTGAACACCTAATGGAATGGGCTGCTTTACAAAGAATATTCACTTTCCATCACTCTGTGAGCTGCAAAACCAGGTGGCCTTTTTGCAGAGTTCTTACACTAATTGGCATCTGAAACAACCCTAGTGGCATCTAAGGTTTTTCCTAGCTGAAGTCTCCATGATGTATTTCCTGGGACTGAATCATTCCCATTAAATAGAAGTGAAAAATAAATATTATTTTTCAAATCTTATAGCATCTTCTTGACAGCAGGGAATCTGGGCAGTCTACTTGCCTTCATGGCCCCTTAATACCATTTCTGAATATTCCAACACAGACAAGGGACATCTTTCACTACCAGAGGCTCTCACGCTCCAAACAACCTGAGACACCCACTGATAACAGCAAAATCAGATCCCAGATGGATAGTTCACACACTGGGCTGTCTGGTTCAATATGGGATGCATGGCAACACTACTATTTATAGAGTAGATAGATTGCAACAAAGGCCACTTCTCCATTACAACTGCCTGAAACAAAGAGCCCTCTTTGCTCAGAAGCTCAGGTACAGGTGGTCCGTGATGCTCTGTCTGTTTGCAGCGGGTGACTTCTGCCTTCACATTTTCCAGTGGGTGGTTAGGAAAAGATTTGCGAAATGCTCTTTGCTTTGCCACCATTTTAAAAACAATTACAGTGGGGGCGCCTGGGATAGAATTTTCCAGGACACCATTTCACAGATCATTGCTCCAGTCCCACTTACTGGTATAAGAACAGTGTTCTTGTTTTCCATCTCTCCTCACTGTGGGAATCCAGCTTTTGTGCCAAATATGGATGGTTCTTGCTCTGAGCATCAGGGATACCCAGAATGTTCCCATTTACTGTGGTTGCTGGCCTCCACTAGATGGGAAACCACACTTGAATTAAGATCATTATGCTGAATATCTTCTTCCTTTTTCACCCCCTCCCTTTTTAAAATATGAACCAGGGAGAAAGAGACACAGAAGGCAAAGAATTGTAGTATGCTTTTCAGAGCCAATAGCTCTTCATCATACTTCTGCTTTTCTATGGAGCTGCAAAGTAACTTCTACGTTGTGATACTTTGTGACTGTATCCTGTCTGATACAGTCAGATACTTTGTGACTGTATCCTGTCTGATACGTAGCCACTAGCTACCATGGAGTAGCTTACTGAGCCCTTGAAATGTGCCTAAGAAGAACTAAATTTCTAACTGAAGTGAGATGTGCTATTAATATAAAGTGCACAATGGATTTTGAGGACTTACTAAGAAAAATGCAATATTTCTCATTAATACATGTGCCTTAATTCCATGACATTTTGGATATATTTGGATGAATAGAATACATTATTAAAATAATCTCAAAAGTAACTTCTTTTTACTTTTTAAAATGTGGCTACTAGGTTAAAGTTACTAATATGTGACTCATATTAAATAGTGCTGGTCTATAAAATTAACTCTCTCTCTCTTCTTCTCTGTCTCCGTCTCCCCTCTCCCACCCTTGCTAAAGCACTTTAAGGCAGTTTATTATCATAAACATGTCAATACTATAATGATAATTGGGTAGAAGTGGAAAAATCTAAAGCCAGAAAGGAAACAAAAATACCAAGCAACTAAGATAATTCAATTACTGTGATGGTACATTAAGCTTAAGAATTTAATTTATTTTTTTTAAAGATTTTATTTATTCAACTGAGAGAGAATGAGAGAGAGCATGAGAGGGGAGAAGGTCAGAAGGGGAAGCAGACTCCCTGCTGAGCAGGGAGCCCAATGTGGGACTTGATCCTGGGACTCCAAGATCATGACCTGAGGCAAAGGCAGTTGCTTAACTGAGCCACCCAGGCACCCAACAATTTAAATTTCTACAAAGCCATGGCACCTTGAGAAGTAGGAAGAATCATAAAATCCATTGATTGAATTAATCCCTTTTTTGGTGTGTGTGCCATTACTGCATGTTAGGCCAAGAGAGTTCTGAATATGTTCTAGAAGACATGTTCTAAATATGTTCTAGAAATATGTTTGCATTCAGCCCTTATGGATTCTGTTTATGGTCATTTCCTTTTTCATCTGAGACCTCTAACTGCCTATGTACCCTTCCATAGAGACTTTGAATTTTTCTTTGTGAGGAAATAAGAGACACTTTTTTTTTTCACACTGTTTTCATTGATTTGATAATAATGCCCTGAATGGGGAAGCTATGGCCAATGAGTAGTTTGGGAATTATGGAAAGAATCATGTTCTATGGCAGGAAGCACCCTGCAGAAGCAGGTAGCATTGACACTTTAAAATCAGTAAGCTCTGAGCGTGACCCTGACAAGTTCCCTTTCCTAACAATCACTGGAATATATTTTCAACAAATAGAATATTTGATTCACCTAAAGCCTAAGAATAATGGTTGGAAGATACAAGCTATGGATTTATACTGCTTGGATCCCTCCCTCAGCTCCTCTACCACTTGTTAGAACGTGGAAAAAATCCCTAGCCTCCTTGTGCCTCAGTTTCTAATCTCCAAAGTGCGAATCATAAGAGAACCTCTGTCATAGGGTTGTCATGAGGACTGATGAGGACATAGAAGAGACTGACAAATGCCCAGCACATAGAAGGCAGTCCATAAACAGTAGCTGCAACTGGTATTCTCTTGCCAGTCTCCAGAATTCAGGAGCAATGGAAGAGGGAGCTCTTGAGATGAAATGATAGCAGCCATGGCAGAAAGTGACCAAACTCCCCAAAACCGTGGCGTTGGGTTAGGTGCTAGAGAAGCATCATTGAAAGGATAGTCACAGTCCCTGTCCTTATGGTGCATACAAGCCACTGTGGGTTCAGAGAATTAACCATAGACACTAAAATTCTATATTACACCTATGAAGGTAATGGCACTTCGGGTGTTCTGGAAGCATCTCAGAGGGCCCTCCAACCTAGATCCTACTGTCAAACATATGCAGAAGAGAGACATCTGAGCTGATAATTGAAAGATGGCTATGAATTAGTCAGGTAAAGTCCTGGGAATGAAAATGTGGGAGTTAGTGCTACAGGTGTGTTCTAGAAAACAAGGGGATGATCTCTGTGAAGGACCGGGAGTGAAAACATGGGTTGTATAAGAAACTAATAGGAAGATGAATATGGGTGGATAATTGTGGTTATCTAATGGAAAATAAAGAAACATGAAAAGACTTGGGAAGCAGATCAGCGGTGTTTAAGATACTTAATATTTGTGTTGGCATAGGACAGTCTCGTAGTTCAGTAGAGACTTTATTAAAAAGGAATTTGGCAGTATCTACCAAAAATCTAAAACATATATTTGACTCATGAAGTCCACTTCTAGAAAGCTGTGGTTTAAAGGAATCAACCTTGGGAGAAGATCTTAGTTGTGCAGAAACGTGCAAAAGCCCTGTGGCCCAAGCCAGTGGGGCCTGTTAGGGAAGCTAGAGCAATACAGGGATGATGCAGGTCTGTGATAGGAAAATGGTGTGAGAAGAGGTTGGAGAGATATGCAGGTACTTGATCAGGTAGGGTTGCTGGCCATGCTGAGGAGCTTGCATTTTATTCCCAGTGGAATAGTAATCCTAATGCATGATTTCAAGCAGAGAAGAGACCATGCAGATTTTCATTTTTTTAAAAGATCGCTCTGGATATATATAGAGAATAAATTGGGGGTAGGATTGGGGGAGATAAGCATAGATAAATAATTCTTGAAGCAATTTTGTGAAAAGCTAATTTATAAAGAGCAGAGCTTGTCTGGTTTACACAAATAACTATTACCTCTATTTTAGAGGTGGAAATCCTGCATGCAGCTTAGAGAATTAAGCTGTTAGCTTGAACACAGCTAAAAAGTAGCAGAGACAGAATTTGAGGGGAACTGTCTGGCCCCAAACTGATGCCATGTTGTCTGCCAAGGTGTCATTACGTTTTTTGAATGAGACAAATCAGTCCTACAGTAGTGTGTAGGATAGATTACAATGGGGAAGATGTGGTGCTAGGAAAACCTGTAATCAGAATATTTTAATAGAGCAGGCTGGGCATTTCTCTGACTCTGACCCAGAATAGTGGGAGTAGACAAGGACGGAAGAAGAAAAAATCCTACCAATGACATATGTGAATTTTCTAAGACTTGGCAATGGGATGAAAACAGGAGCTATGGGAATGGAAAAATGGGAATCCTCAAAGAGACAGGAGGTAGATGTCCTGAGTGGGTAGGAGAATGAAGAAGCCAATTACAACAGAAACCAAGTCTGGAAGAGAAGTTTATTTGAGAGGCTGGAGTTGGATAAGTGATGAACAATTTTTGGATATGTTGACTGGGGTGTTGGAGGGACAATTGGATAGCAATTAGTCACTCTGCAGAAATTTGGAGTTTGTGTGGCTCTAAACTTAGTAGCATCATTATGCTATTTTGGGGCAAGCTGGGTGTGTGCATAGCAAGCATGACGTTTTTATTTGAATTTGATGATTCGGGGAAGTCGTGTGGCTGATAGAAATCACAGAAGGTAGTTCCACCCAATCCACACTTTTGATGCCTTTGATCTCTGTAAGTCAAAAAGCAAGGTGCAGGTTAGGAAGTCATCTATAATATGTGATAGTTGAAATCATGAGCATACTCTTAGATTATTAAAGCTGAAAATAACAGGTGATGAGTTTCCTTAATACAAAACCTTGGGAAGCTCAAAGCTTGCTATGGATATTTTCTTCAATAAATATTTTTTCCCTTGCCAGTCAAAACATTTGCCTGAAGGACTCTGTCTAACCAAGTTTTTCTCTCCTTTCCTTCCTTCCTTGCTTCCCTCTTTGCTTGCTTCCTTCCCTTTTCTCTCTCCCTTCCTCCTTCTTCCCACCCTTCCCTCCTTCCTTGCTTCCCCTTCCTTGCTTCCTCCCTCCCTCCCTCCCTTTTTCTCTCTCCCTCCTTCCCTTCCTCCCTTTCCTTCATCCCTCCCTTCCTGTCTTCCTTCTTTCCTTCTCTCTTTCTCTCTCCCTCCCTCCTTTCCTCCCATCCTTCCTCCCTCCCTCCCTCTCTCTCTTTCTCCTTCCTTTTTCTTTCCTTCTTTCTTTTCTTTCTTTCCATGCTTTGAAAAAATAGTTTCAGCCTTCTTTACCCTACCTAGTTTCCAGTAGCAGCAAGAATTTCATACTATAATCTACTTTGATTCAGTTCCTGCTAAATGCATCATGGAAAGATCATGGAGAATAGGAAACAGGTACAACTGTTGGATTTCCTTGAACCTCACTAAGGAAAACAAAGGCTTATTTCTCCACAAGGAGAATATGATGAATTGGATTCTATTTTATGTCCACAATGTTTTTTTCTTTATTCAACCTCCTTTGTCTATACTGCATGTAACTAAATAAGATAAATTTTCAATGCCAAATTCTACAATGCAGTTTACTAAAGCATGTCTTCTTCCCTTTCTCTTCCACCTAATCCTTATCCCCCTCCTCCTCCACACCATCTCTTAGCTTAACCTAGCTCTCAGGTATTTCTCTGTGCTGACCCCAAAGTGTTCAGGATCAATATATTTATAGATAGTTAGCTAATCTGGAGAATGAAACTCTTTTAACTTTTGCATAACAACAAGGTAACCGAAATTGGTGAATTTCCTCTTACTGCTAATAATTTTTTAACAGGCCACCACCCTCTATTGGCAGTCTACAATCTGAAAATTTTTCTTGTCATATTCTTTTTTTTCTATTCTCCTACAGTGAGTAATTTTTTAAGCCTTCATACTATGCCAGGTGCTATTGTCAGCATCTTTATAATTCCAATACAATTTCTAAAATTTTTGCTCTAGAAATTGGTTTTGTGTGCTAGTTATATTTTTTGATGTTAATATAATGTTCTGATGATAGAAAATATGGACTCTATTTAATAGCTTGATGGCCTTCACCCTCAACCATATTTCGAAGTCATCTCTTTAGTCTGTAACTTTACTTCTATTCCAGTAGGCACTCCTAAACATGATGAAATACTATAAATTGTTATGAAAGTCTTTCTTTTCACTTTCTTATTTTTGTTTATTCTTCATATTGTGGTAGCTCGGCTTAAATTATTAATTTTTTTAAAAAATACCTATATTGGTAGCCTATAATCTTGAAATGTTTTCCTATTTTTTTCTGTTTTCCTACAATGAGTAAAAATCACAAATGAAGATTAACTTAAGAAATGACTCACACAATAATTAAAATAAGCACATGTTTCTTTTATTCTGAAACTACCAATACTGGAAATTTATAGAGTTTTGCCTAGAACATTCTGATTTCCCAAGCCACATCACAGAGATGTCAGGGGATGGAGAGCAATGCCATCTGTCAGTCCCTGGAGACATCTTCAAATAGGGTCAATGCAGGCCTAAGCGTTCTTGGCCGTAATGAGGGGAAATTCATGAAAACATATTTTTCTTCATTTAGCTCCCATGTTTTTGAGCTCGGGAAGCTTCAAAGGAAACGTAAAAAAGCATGAAACCATGCAAAATGAAATGATGAAAAATTCTGGTGAAATTTCTGCACACTGAAATCAGCAAGTTATCACACGCATGAAGAAGTTGTCTAATATGAGTACTATCTTCATTTTGTTTCTCTCCACCATTTCTGTTGCCTTCATTTGACAACCTTATTTACATCGCTTCTGAGAAACTCAAGGGCCTGGAGACTGTTAGGAATTATGGTGAGGTTTCTGAGAGAGTCACACACAAAAACATTACCAGAAGGAGAAATAAAGCACCACTTTATTAATATCAGGGCCAGAACTCAAAGACTCTTATGTAAGACTATTTGGCAAAAGTTGGTTCATAGCAGAGACTTTGAACTTAAGGCCCAATTACGGCTTCATTTTCATCCTTTCAGACCACCATACTTTCCATTCCCTAAATCTAAATCCTGAGGAAGGGGTCAGGTTTCAGAGCAAGGTCTGATGCAAACTATGCTTCAGTTTTAGTAGAGTAGAGCTGGGACGGGGAAGGAAGATGCACTGGACCCACGGGATCTGTTTGCTATAGGACATGGAAGCCAGAAATCACCTAAGACAGGATGGAACTTAGATTTAGGTTCTTTGAGACACCTCAACATACCACCAGATAGATTTGTTGCCCAAATACTATCTGGCACATAAAATTAGCAACTTCTTCCTTTCAGGGTGGGCGACAAAACTAGAAAAAGAGGAGAGCATATGAGTAGCTGAAAGGGGGTAAAAATGTTCATTCTTCAACTTATCTCACTTTACATCTATACTTTAAGAGTGACAAGGAATGGTGTCGAGGCTATTAATCTCCAGAAATCCATCTATCCAGGCAGCAAGATGCCAAATACACTCTGACAAATATATTCTGACAAGTAAAATATCTCAATATGAAGTATTTTAAGTTTCAGTTTTCTCTGGAAGAAAGATTTCTAAGGGATCATTACAACCAAAAAGCATTAATTACCAATGAGATAAGCTGGTTGCAACAGTTGTTCTAATTCTCCAGTCCTACCACACCCACACTCTGAAATGTTACTTGAAAGCAAGTCTCTTCAAGGAATGAAATCTACTTCCCCACTCCTGAACTCCAGACTGGCCATGTGACATACTTGAGCCAACAGGATGCTGGTGGAATTCACAGCATGCCAGCTCCAAGCCTAGGTCTCTACAGACCTTTCACATTTCCACTCACTCTCTTGGAACTCTGCCAACCCTGTGAGAACAAACTGAGACTAGCCTGCTCCAGTATGAAGGACCAACAGGAAAAGCGCTGAGTCATTCCAGGTGAAGCCATATTAGACGAGTCAGCCCACCTGCCACCTCACAGTGGATCAGCCAGGCATGACCAAGGCCAGCTGAGATTATCCAGGCCAGACCCAGATCAAAAGGATGACTGAGAAGACCCATGGACTTAAGAACAAAAATAAATGTTTACTGTTTTATGTCATTGGTTGTGTGGGTATTAGTTTAGTGGCATCATTATAGCAACTGATGAATTATACATCTTCAAGATTCAGGCTGGATGTTAGCTACTCCAGGAGACTGATCCTGAACCTACAGCCTGGGTTAAATCCTTCTCTCCTGGGTTTCCAAAAACACTCTGGGCATGCCCTTATCTTAACTCTTAAAAGTATATAGCAAGCAAATCCAGGGGTCTTCACTTTATCTCTTCCTCGTCTTCAGCCCATTTGATTCAACTTCCACAGCTCTTACTGGAATTTGCTCTTATAAGAATCTATCATTATGAACAAGTCACTGACTTGTCACTTGACAGTAACAAGTTCTTATCTCACTTGACCACTTTGCATACTTAGAAACAACTAAATACTCTTCTTGAAACATCTTTTCTTTATGGTACACATATGCAATTATAACTTGGCTTTAATTTCTGCAAATTTTTAGTGATCTCTCTTTTTCGCACAAACTGTAAAGTCAAGAGTGGAGCCTTCTCTCCTTTTTCTAGCCCAGAGTAGGCTTCAGTAAATAACTGAATGAATGCATCCAGATAACGCTTACCCTCACTACTACAAAGATCACTTTCATGCATTAATCTTAGCCCTAGAGCATAAGCTTCCAGATTTCAGGGGAAATGAGCTATTTTGTACCTTGAGTGTCTAACTGAGGGCCTGACTTTTACTAAAAATAATAGTTAAAATTTATGGAGTGCTATTTTAAGTACATGTAAAGTATATCTTTACATATACTATTGTATTTAATCCTCAAAATAACCTTTGGTATATAGAATTTTCCTGAATTTTATGGATAAGAAAAAATGAGGCACTAGAAACTTCACAAATATTCATTAAATTGAACCATGCGTTCTAAAGGCAGACATACAGAAAAATGAATAACTACTCATAGGTGGCTGGAGTTTTCTCAAGGAGGTGACAAATCCCATCCCTGTCCATCTCTAGGGGTATATTGTGTTCATTATGTGGTCTCTTCCTTGGACTAGTTCAGGTATATAGACCATTTTGTGTTCTCAATTCCTCTACCCGGTCTCACCAGAGTGCCTTTCTATCCTCTCCTTCCTCATTGGATTCATCAAAGTAAAATGTCTTTGTCCAGCCAGCTCACTGTTCTGATGGATTTCTTCTGCTCTTTTCACTTCAAGATCTGGTCATCGCTGTACCCCAAGCCATGCCTGGTGCACATAAATATTCATTAATTAATGAACGACCCCTTAATTTCTTAGAAAAAGAATTTTTTTTTTTTTTAAAGATTTTATTTATTTATTTGTCAGAGAGAAAGCGGCAGGCAGGGGGAGAAGTAGGCTTCCCATCGAGCTGGGATCCCAATGCAGGACTTGATTCCAGGATCCTGGTCATGACCTGAGCCGAAGGCAGATGCTTAACCAACTGAGCCATCCAGGCATCTGGAAGGAGACTTTCTTGACTATCAAAAAAGGAAGGAAGTAATTTTTCCTAAGTTGAATGATGTATTTTTGCCCTTTGCTACATGCAGACAACAACCCAAACTATAGAACAAATGTAAAATTCGTGTTGCTTTTTTTCATGGTTATGATGTTTGTGTGCGCATTAGACTTAAAGCTCCCTGGAACAGGAGTTAAATCTGGTTGCTCAACTTCAAACCATAGACCAGACTTCAAAAGGAGCAGATAGGAGTTTGTTGATTACCCATTTACCTAGGTGATGATGAAGAAGAAGAAAGGAAAGCTTAGTAAATTATCCTGCTTGGGAATTACTGCAAGATAGAAGAGAGACACTATCAAATGTGATATGAGAAATTATAGAGTTGGCAACAGACCAAGATTTTTTGGCATTAATCCTTACTTTTACAGAATAGACCAGTTTTAGAAAGCCTCTTGATCGATAGGACTTTTTTCCCCCTCCATTCTCTGTCTATTGATTTAATATCAGAGTCCATTTAAAATTCCCTCCATCATGTTCAGATCAGGAAGGAAATTGCGTACCTCAGGAACCAATTAAAGCTTAACTTAGCTCCTTCTGACCATCCCTCAGCAGCTGTTCCCAGAGAAAGCTGGAGAGAGCTCAAAGAAAAGCTGCCTTGGAACACAATCACCTACTCACCTGGAAGTCATGGACCCCGTCCGTCTGAGTCTGCGCTGCCAGGGGCCCTGGCGTTTCTCTCTGAATTGCGATTTCATTCCCCTTGAGTGGGGCATTCTGTAGCGGGTGCTAAGGGGAGTTTAGAGCATAGATTAGACATGGTTTTTACCCTCAGGAATCTCACAATTTAATGGAGGAAATCGGATAAACACACAGTCAATGAAGAGAAAGTAGATACATATGTACACATAAAAATATTGATTTAAGTTTGGGAAAGGGGAGGAGATAGAGGCATAGGATTTAGATGTTAATCAGGAAAGTCTTGCAGACTTTGCAGCCTTCACATGTATGCATCTAAATGGAAGGAGAGCTCTCTGTGTGCCAAAAGAAAGGGAACAGCTATTCCAAGGAGAGATTCCATATCTCCCCCCCCCCCCCAAAAAATGGCTAGAGAAGCAACTCCGTGCTCACAGACTGTAAATCACGTCCACATGACTGACCACCGGGGTCATTGAATGATGCCATGGAGATACTTCCACTTGGCCTTCTACTAATCTGGGATTAGCCAATTTTGAATGTCCTATATTTTCTGTCCCTGACAAATAGTCGAACTCTTTCATTAAAGACATAAGACTGTCAGGTTTGACAAAAATGCTTAAATTGCCCATTGTTGGGGAGGAATGTGTACTTTCGTATAGGGGGATTCAAACTGGATATTTGGTCTCCTATAGGCTATATTTCTCTGGAATTTGTGGCCAGCACCATGCTTGTTTTTTGGCTTAGGATGGTATGCATAGAAAGTAGCAGCCTCAGCTTTGTAGAAATGCTGCAGAGCCCCTGGGAATCCCAGAGATGATCACCCAGAGGCCTGCTTAGCCCTCTGTTACATTCCTACATTTCTCACATCCTGTTGGAATAACATTATCCCATTGAACAAACAAAATAAGGCAAAATAATTGGTGTCTTTGGGCATCTGATGAATGTTGGTTGTTTTTTTTCCCAGTTTCCAACTTTTATGGGTTAACTCTCTCTCCCTGTCTTTCTCTCTCTCTCTCTGTCTCACCACCCCCCTCTTTCACTTTTTTCAGTCTGATCAAAGATTGTTTTTTCCTCCTTGCTTGGTGGGGGGATCTGGGGGAGAAGAGACAGATGGTATCGTTTGCAAAAGGAAAGCTGAGAAGTCACACATATATCTTTCAGCTTTGTGGCAAAGCCGATGCCAAGATTCTTGCTTGAAGTGTGTACTGCGATGCAGGCACCGAGGCGGACCAGAAAGGGTGAGGCCCGCCGAGGAGGGCAGTGGAATAAATTGCCGTGGGCTGATCCAACGGCAGAACATGGGAGCGATTACATTTTGGCAGCTATTTTATTTTTCCCTTATGGAGTTTCAGACCTGTCCTGTACACTGAGATAGCTTTCATCTGGTGAAAACTTGTGCCGTGTTTAAACTTCCTTCAGATCTGTGGCGTTGGAGGGGGAAAAAAAAAAAACACCCAGCACAGCCCAGAACACACTGAAATGATGTCGGGGGTGGGAGAGGGGCAGTAATTGTGCCCAGATAATGTTGTCATACTTTGTAAAGCCTTTAATTCTGGAATTTATTTATTAATGATGCATGGGTTATTACCCACCATCTGTCTTGCGTTAGCAGTGGGCTGTTTCAGATTATGGTAATGTGTTTCTGATTGGAGTTGTGTTGAAAGCCAGAACAAGGCAGCTCATGTGCAGTCCTCTTTGAGGCCTGCTGTTTTCAATTCCTCTTCACAGAAAGGGCTTTTATTTGATTTGTTATGGGGATTTTTTCTTCTGTTGCCAAAACAGCTGCAAGCCTGGAAGGGAATAAGACACTGGGCCACATCAAACTTGTTAGTTTGTAAAAAAAACAAAAAACACAAAAAACAACAAAAAAACCCCAACAAAACAACAACAACAAAAAACCCCACTGGAATGTTCCAGACCCCCCCCCCCCAAAAAAAAAGAAAGAAGGAAAAAAGAAAGGATGTGAGAAAGTAAATGGAAAGTATGGGAAGAGAAAAGAGAAAGTTCTAGTGGCCTTTCTGACTGGCTTTCCTGTCAAGAGTCTACCAACATATTTTGCTATTTTAAGTATTAATTTATTATGCTCATTCACACCAAACAGAATGACCTTCTTCTGAAAAGCTTCAACAATCTTTATGCTAGGGCAAGGAATAAATAAAAGTCCCCAATGAGCTAGCTACCCTCCTTCAGTCATCAAAGCGAACACCCAATAAATAAGCCCGATTTTTTTTTTTTTAATTACCGGAACAGATTCAAATTTGTTCATGAATGGGGAAAAAAAAGAAAAAAGAGGAAATAGGTAACAGGCAAGCATCCCCTTGCCTGATGTGAACATTCACCCTGATCTGAGTTCTTTGTCCCTGTTTCTCCCTCATAGGCTTCTGGGTTCTGCAAACCGTTTCTGGACCATGCTGCCCACCAGCAATGTTGAAGGAAATGCTCTGTGTCTTCCCTGTCCAACAGGCTAGCCACAAGCTACATATGGCTCTTGAGCACTTGACATGTGGTTAGAGTGACTGAGGAACTAAATTTTTAATTTTATTTAATTTTAATTAATTTGCATTTAAATAGCTACATGTGGCTAATGGATACCATATTAGAGAATACAGTTCTAGGATTAACTAAATAAGGGCAGAGGCTGGTTTTTTTCCCGCTGATACAAACTAACAGGCATTGGATGACAGCCTATGGTTATGGCCAACTTTTAACCTAAAGAATTGGGTTGAAAGAATCTTCCCTAATGTATTATTCAAGGTTAGTAGCATTAAAGCTTCCAACTAAAAGGCCTCTGACAAGTTTTTCCTTAAGTCCAGCGCATAAATGCTTCCATCTACTCAAATACAGGTTTACAGGAAAGCTTAATGTTTGTATTATAAACAGATAAACCATGAAGAACTATAACCAAAGCTCACAAATAATAACAAATCTACTAATGCGGGGGATATTCAAGACTTGTTTTAACTTTGCCGGCAACAATTCTCTCCATTCATATTAAACAGACATGATTTCTGGAACACATGATATGTTTACAAAAAAGCCCCAAACCATGTGAAATTGACTTTGTACACACAAAGACTACATGGTCCAGATATTTTAGAAATTATGGGATATTTGTTAAAACTTATGTTTGGGGTTTTGTTGTTGTCAGCCTGCTTTTCCACAGCTTTTCCATGTTGGAGAAGAGGCTAAAGAGAGAGATGATGAAATAGAGAGACGTAGCAGGGACAAACTCTGTGCTCCCCATTCCCTGATGGCTTCTGCCACCCAGACTCCATTTCTCAGCCACTTTGTGGTGGTTAGGGACCATGGGAACAGTTCATGCAACTGGGTTTTAGTGGAAATAATGCAGGCCATGTCCAGACCTGACATTCATGTGGTTTCTGCATAATTCTTTTGTCCGATGCAGAATATAAGCAAAGACCTGGGGTTCTAGAAGATGCTGGCTACGTGAAATGAATCTCGATCCCCGAATGACAGTTTTGGTGACAGTGCTTTGGGAGATGTGTTTTGTAAATTAAGACACTGACCGATGCCAACAGACATCTTGGAGAAGGAGCAGTCAGGATAAGCAGTGTGTTCCATAGTGTGATCTTATTAATTGTTCTGACCCTTAACTCGACTTTACTGTCAAAATCTTTTTCTTTTTTTGAAAAGTTTACCCAGAGTTGTTTATACTCAGGGAGAAAAACTTCTATTTTCCAAGTAAACAAGATGCTAAGTATGAAATACAAGGTCAATTTATTTAATATGTATTTTTTTAAATGTAGGACCACCATGAAGATTATAATATTAGCTAAAACATTCTTTCCAGATAGTCAAGTCCCAACGACAAGCCAAATATATGCCTAAGTAGGATAGGCCCTCTGAGAACATTATCTGCTTTGCCATAAAAAATGATCAGGGTTTTGTTCCTGAGGCTTTGAGACTTTTTTGGGTTCCTCCTACCATCCTTCCTTCCTTTTGGATACTTTCACTCTTGGCAGTTCTGCCCCTTACAACTTCCCACCTGCTGGATGCTCTTTCTCAGCTTATCCCATTCAGATGGATGACTCAGCCGGATGGCCTGCTTGGCTTCTTATTTTGGATTCTCCATAATATCCTGCCTAACTTCTATATACTTAGCATGTGGGCCTGTCCTATCTTGTCCTTCACTGGCCTGAACTGCTGGTAAATCCCATTCTCAGCTCAAACCCTGTCTCTATCACATCTGCTCATCTGGAGTGAAGGCAGGGGTTCAAACTAAATCATAATCAGAAAGTTCCTGAAAGGGTGTTAGGAATGTTTGTGCCCGGCTCACAATGTGATGATATTTGGAGATGGGAACTTGGGGCATTAGATGAAGTGCTCACGATGGGATTAGCGCTTATATGAAGACACACCACAGAGATTTCTCTTTCTCCTCACCCATGCGCAAAGAAGTCGTGTGAACACATGGCAAGATGGCAGGCACTTACAAGCCTAGAACAGAGGCCTCAGAATGCAGCCTACCTTGCTGGCACCTCCACCTTGGACTTCCCAGCCTTCAGACTGTGTGAAATAAACGCCTGTGTTTAAAGCTCCCCAGTCTCTGGTATTCTGCTGTGGCAGCCTGAACAGCCTAATACAGCAGGCAATTAAAACAAGGAAAGATCGTTATTTTATCTTACTGGTGATGGTTTATAAAGTAAATGTGGACGACATGCCATCCAGGATGTGGAGGTTCTATTGGCTGTTGTAGACTGTTATACAACACCGTGGAAACGTTAAATTTCAGTTTAGGATTTGCCCCTTTTCTAGAAATGGCGTTGACTATACTCCTTATTAATGTTATTTAACTTTTTACAAATTTTGATACGCCTCATTAAATTTCGGCTTACATAATGCATTCTTATCTTATTCTGTTATCACTAAGATAAACTATTGATTAGAAGTAAAAACATCTCTGTTGTTTTGTCTCCAAGGTATAGTGAGTAGATCCATCATCTTATCCATCTATTAAGAGAGCCTATAATATACATTAATATATATTTTAATTTGGAAGATTCCTTATAAGTCATAAAATGGATCTGAAGCTTATTTGAGTTGTTAAAGCAACCTTTTGTAGTCAAAATGTAAGGTGATACTCCTGTATAGACTAGATGGGCAAATCAAGGATACCCCAGAACAATTCTCCAAACCCAGTTAGAAACATTGCGTTATATTAACCACTGTGATTCTGGAAAAATGTAGAGGGGGACCATTTGTTATACTGATATGCAATGGTACCAAAATGTGTTATGATCACGAAAGAGCAGTTTGTTGGAATAAAAACTAAATTTAAAGATCAAACATTTAAAGTCTGGAAAGACTAACTAGTTAAAATTTTTAAACCTTATTTCTGTGTATCGAATGATAATGCCCACTGAACAGATGGAGGCAGGAAACTTTAGGTCTGTGCCCACATCTATGGAAAAGCAATATAAAGCAGGAGGCCTGCAGTCAAGCTATCTTTTAAAGGATATTGGCATATCAGTAGCTTGAATCATATATCATGTTTCCAATTTAGTGACATTTTTACATTTACCGAATAAATTACTGAAAAGCACCTTGTATTACTTTGATAATCAAATTATTATGGAATACATATTTAGACAACATTTTATCATTTTAAAGCTTCCTTTTTTTTAATATTACCAAAATGCTAAAAAGCCTGCAAAATCCCACAATTAACTAAATATAGAAAGCAGACAGAAATAAACTTCATGAATTTTAAGTTTAAAAAATGTCAAAATATAAACCCCAAAGTAAATGTTCCCATAAGGATAGTTTTATCGGCACTGGAATCATTTGCTTTATTTATTCAAATGTTGAATATAGAATTGAAGGAAAGAACGAACTCAGGCCAATTAATGTTTCTTAGCCTCAAGATGTATAGAAAAAGTATGAAGTCTCTAGCATTCCCAAGTAGTGGTTAGTTATGCTGCTCTTTGGACTGTTTGTCCTTTTTTCACCCTTGCCTCTCTGCTTCCAAGATGTTGATTCCTGTAGGCTATCTATGATGGGCCCCATTGCTGTTGGATTCTTCCACCTGGTTTCAGCTAGTGGGTGACACAGAGGGGACTGGGAAACATGAGCTCAGAAGGAACCATTCATCTTTCCCTCATGTTCTTTGCCTCTAGTAGCCTCCGTACGTAGCCATGTCCTCCATATTCTCTCACGTGACAAAACCTGCCATGATTCCATATTCTTTGTGGAATTTTTGAACCCCAAGCAGCTCCTAGTTAATTAACTCTTGGCTTTATGCCTCTGTCAAGGAGCAGTAACAGCTTCCTCTTTGTTTAATCACTGGCTTTTCCCAAGATCCCCTGTTACAGCTCCCCAGCTCTTCCCTGGCTTACCCAGATTACATTCTCGTTGTTTTAAATTCTTACAGAGACTGGTTGGACCTTAACTGATGCATTAACTGTATTTCCTCTAAGATGGAGAAGTTTACTACTGCTTGTTAGCTCCCCTACAGAGATAAATATAAAGACATACGGTGGATGTGAAAGGAAGTACAATAAAAAAAGTATTTCTGTAAGGCTAAAAAATTCAATCTCTCATTTCAAGAAATTCACTGCCTAGATTATATGCAGACAATATTATTTCTTAATATACTAGAACTTACTAGAAAATAGTTAAGTCTACCCTTATCTTACTCCAAGACAATCCAAAACTTGAAGAACTTAAACAGACTTTATTATAATATTCTATACCCCTAAAGCCACCTTGTGTTGGTTAGATAGTTTAGGTTATCATCCGGTATAAGTTTTGAGGGCAAGTGATCTCTGTAAAATAGCATTTCCTTTTTTAACTACCAAAGGCAGAAAATGAGGTTCAGGGACCTACATTACAACCCAAACAAATTAATCCAAAGGGGGAAAAACACAATAAAATAATAGAGTAATATCAGGTTTTTGATGTAGTACAGCAGGTGAGGAAGATTTTGTAATATCTTAGCATCTTTAACTTTACATAAAATATTAGGTGGTGGAATCATCAAACTAAAAATTAACCAAACACTAATGGGTGTCTATGTATAATCTTCTACTGTGAATGCTTTGATAAAGCCCAAGCATGTATGTTTCATCCATTAACCTCCAATATTGTTAGCTTCAGTGTCTTCTTCGGTAATTACATCAAGAAAAGTCTCAAGCATGTTTATTCTACTTTTCACTGTTAATTAACCACTTGTTTGCTTAGTGCCTACAGTATTATTAATACACACACACACACATATATGTACATATACATATATATACTTATGTGTTTTTCTAAGCAGTCCAAATTATTTAAAAAAAAAAACTAATCATTTCCATGATTAATACCATTTCCTGTCTGAAAGCCTTCCATAATGGCTGATGAATAAGATGAAACATGAAACATCAACAATGGAGCCACAGGAACTCTTGATTATTGCTGGCAGGAATGCAAAATGAGTTACTTTGGAAGACAGTTTGGCAGTAACTTGCAAACCTAAACATACTCTTACTTTATGATCCAATAATTTAGCTCCTTGTATTTTTCCAAGTGAGTTGAAAGTTTATGTATACCCCAAAACCTGCACATAGATATTTATAGCAGCTTTGTTCATAAACACTAATCCCAAAATGTCTTTCAGTAGGCGAATGAATAAACAAACTGGTAACTACAGACAATGGAATGTTATTGAGGCCTAAAAAAAAATGAGCCATCAAGTCGCAAAAAGATGTAGAGGAAACATAAATGCATATTACTAAGTAAAAAAAGCCAATCTGAAAAGTCTATATACTGTCTGATTCCAATTATATGACATTCAGGAAAAGGTGAGAGTTAAAAGGTAAGAGTACTTTACTGGAGAGGGTAAAAAGATCAGTGGTTGCCAGGAGTTTGGGGGAAGGGAGGGATGAATAGATGAAACAGAGTATTTTTAGGGCAGTGAAAATACTTTGTACGATACCATAATAAAGTGCACATGTTTATCATATATTGGTCCAAACCCATAGAATGTAAACCACTGAGTGTGAGCCCTCATGTAAGCCATGGAGCTGGGATAATGACGTGTCAGTGTCTGCTCACAGTTAAAACAAAGGTGCCACCTTGGAACAAGATCTAATTTGACTATCTTCTGTATTCATCTAAAATCCCCAGTTTCTCTCACACTATGTTCCCTGTCATCCACACTGGGTCATTCAGTGAGGAATGAAAAATCTTTACTTATGTTTTGTCCAACTTTACTTAGTAGCCTCTTCCAGCTGCATATGTACTAGTCATGGTTTTCATGATCTGTAAGCAGCCCGGCCCAGGCTTATACCTGTAATGATTTATAATAACTGAGGCCCAGATTTGTTTTTTTTGTTTTTGTGTTTTTTTTAAGATTTTATTTATTTCACAGACAGAGATCACAAGTAGGCAGAGAGGCAGGCAGAGAGAGAGGAGGAAGCAGGCTCCCTGCTGAGCAGAGAGCCTGATGCGGGGCTCGATCCCAGGACCCCGGGATCATGACCTGAGCCGAAGGCAGAGGCTTTAACCCACTGAGACACCCAGGTGCCCCCGAGGCCCAGATTTGCATCAGACAAGCAGAGGTGCTGGCCTGTGATCAAACACAGCCTATGATACCAAATCCACAGCTCAAAGAAGTTTTCATCCTGTTCTTTACCATCTAACCTTTCTATTGTATTCAGGGTTAAGCCTGAATGAAGGCTTGACTAAAATCAAAATGGCGTCTCCCACATAGTAGGTGTTAAATCTTCTTGCAGATTAATGACTTGCATCTCCATCTGCCATTTTCCCTTCTCTTAAAATTTTCCTGTACGTCTTTCGTATTTTTTCTCATGCACGAGTTTTGCTCCAGTATGTCTCACAGAATGATTATCTGTTAGTGTTTCCTAACAAATTAATCTCCTCTTTCAGTAAATATAAATACCAAGTGCTCTTCTTGAATTCTTGAAAGTTCAAAATAAATAATGTAACCACAAAATAAACTCAATAGAATTTTAGAGGGTAAAAATTTTTCATTTTAATTTGAAAGATATAAATTCATTTATTATTATTTAAGAAACAAATTAATTTTTCTCCTTTGTTCTTATGATAGCTATGTAAGCACTGAGTTTGCTTGTTTGTCATAAGAATTCCTTCCTGAGGCTGTATATAACATAGTGCATTCTGGCCATGTAGACCAAACATGCTTGCTTTTTTTTAGAGCCGGAAATATAGTAAAACTGCACATGTTATATAACAACATATCACATATTTTACAGATCACAGAATATGTTAATATGTTGAATACTCTTTCTTTCAATTTTCCTTGACACCCCTCCCTGCCTGCCCCCCTTCCCCACACACAAATTCTGCTATGCTCCATCAACGTTGTGTCCTCCCTCTTCAGCAAATTGTGAGCTTGCTTAGAGGTGTACTGACTAATTGACAATCATGTGCTGAAATCTGTCCAAAAGTACCATCTTAATTATGAAGATTTCATATACTTCATTTCTGATAATTGCTCCAATTTCCTATACATGTAGATAAAGATTTAATAGTATGAACCACAGGAAAATTTTTTTTTCTGATTTAATTAGAAAGAAGAATGTGTAACCTCTCGCTTCTGTTTGTTTTCTTCTGTTTTCCAGAATTTTTAATTAGTTCTTTCAGAAACCTGAGATTTTAAAAGAGACATTTGGCTTCCATTGACTTAAAAATCAATACCAAGATTTGGGGGGATGGCATTTTTAAAAATTATTTGCACAGTTTTAAACAGAGCATTTAAGTCTGGTACAATCAGAATTGAGTCTATCATAGAGTTTATCTTTTATATGTCATGTTGACCAAATATAAGTTTTAAAATTATGAATTCTGGATGAATGCTTCAGCTTGGAAGAGATTCAAGACATGGTCTAGTATAAACTTAAATGGGAAAAAAAAGTGATACAAAAATACAGATAAATCAGACACTTTTTTTAAACAAAGTCTCAAGATGGAGAAGTTGAGAAAAAATCTGGTTAACATACTGCTGGCTTGATGGTGGTACCAACTGAGGGAGGAAAAGATAATGAGGAGAAAGCAGATGAAAAGAGTTCACAGAAATATTGGGTCACCTCATGGACTGGCCTCCAGTAAGGAGTCAGTATCTAGATCCTCTTGGGGGAAGTTAAATCTCCAGCACAAACTGTTTGGTTAACTGAGAATGAAGAAGTTACTGCAATCACGGGGAGGTAGGTCAGGAAACCAGCTCAAGGAAAGTAGCAACTGATAGCCTAAGAGCAGACTACAGAGAAATCCCGAAGCTATGGTTATCTCTTCCCCACAGCTGGGCATTTAAATGGCTTTCCTCATTTATGCTGGGCAGAGCATCTCTGTCTTCAAACCCATCCCTATTCTTTTCATTATATCTCTTCTTCTAACTTAAAAGAATTTGCTAATTTTGAAGTATATTCTAACAATACTCAATTTTTTTGGTTCATTCAATGCATTTTATTAAGCACCTATCAGGTGCCCCGCACTGTTCTAGTAGATGGTTCATCAGTGAACCACTCAGAAAAAAAAAATCTTACTGACATAGAATATTGCAGTTTGAGAGATAGTAGGTGAACATATATTTTTTTCTTCATATATGCATAAATATATATAACATAGAGATATAATTTACATATGTGTGTGTGTGTGTGTGTGTGTGTGTGTGTATAAATGCCAAAGAGGATAATACAGCTTGGTAAAGCAGATAAGGAGTGTTGGAGGGGAAGATTTGCTATTTAAACAGGGAAATCAGGAAGGATCTCTCCAATAATGTCAATAAAGAAAGAGAGGGAACAAGTTGTGTGGACGTCCAGGGAAGAGGATGCCAGGTAGAGTGAACAGAAAATCCAAAAGCATCAAGGCAAATGTGCCTGGGGCTGTTGAGGAACTTCAGGGAGGGCAGGGTGACAAGAGAAGGTTGACTGAGGAGAAAGAAATAGAATATGGCGGGGCGCCTGGATGGCTCAGTCATTAAGCGTCTGCCTTCAGCTCAGGTCATGATCCCAGGGTCCTGTGATCGAGCCCCAAATCGGGCTCCCTGCTCTGCAGGAAGCCTGCTTCTCCCTCTCGCACTCCCCACTGCTTGTGTTCCCTCTCTCGCTGTCTCTCTCTGTCAAATAAAGAAATAAAATCTTAAAAAAGAAAAAAAGAAAAAAAGAAATAGAATATGGCGACAGGAAGGTAGTGAAGGGGGTGGCGGTCTGTGGAAAGTCTTGGAAGCCATGGTGTTTGTTCCAAAACCATTAGAGAAATTTAGCAGAGCAGAGACATGCTCAGAGTGAGATTTGGAGGGGTTGCTCCAGCTGTTGTAGTGAGGATCCATGGAAGGGGGCCAGGGGCAGGAGCAGGGAGACCAA
Source organism: Martes martes (assembly GCF_963455335.1). Classification (NCBI taxonomy): domain Eukaryota; kingdom Metazoa; phylum Chordata; class Mammalia; order Carnivora; family Mustelidae; genus Martes; species Martes martes. The sequence goes on from NC_137900.1 coordinate 20,970,255, forward strand.
TTAGGAGGCCAGTTAAAAGGCCTTCTGCTCAGCTTCCAGGGGCCCTTTTCGAAATCAGAGTCTATAGACTCATCTTCAGAAACGAGAAAATGCACCCTCTGATGCTGCTGAATGGCCAAGAACAGAGATAGGAAAAACACAAAATCACATGGGTTCATCTGAAGTGGAACGATGGGATTTTAGAGAGAAAAAATATTCAAGGAACAAGGGCGAACTGCTGAAACTGAAAAGTTCAAAGGTCACTCAAGTTTATATTTCACATCTCTAGCCTTTCAAGTAGATCAAAGGTACTTCTCTTTGTGTGACTGATTCATGGGGCTGCCAGATGACCACATATGGTGGGGCGGCCTCTATTTTATGAGCCTGCCCTGCCTGCTGTTCTCCTCAGGGGTTCTGACTTCCTATTTACCCTGCCTGTCTTATCCTCGCTGCTCAGTGCAGCATGGGGGGAGACGGAAAACTTTGATTTGGGGTTTTCAGGGGATGCTGCAAATTTTGGGTGACCAAATTATAAGATAAGTGTTTTTTCACTCTACCAAAGATTATACAAAATTTCAAAAAAAAAAAAAAAAAGTTTCCAAGAAAATCACTTGGTGGGGGAGTGGTAGGGGGGCTCCAGAAGCCCTGGATTTGAAACACCTTGATCTGATGCCTAGCCAAACATCCCTATTAGTCTCAGCCCCTGGAAATCTTAGTCTTCCTTTCTAGCATGGCAAAGTAGATGCATTATCTGTGTGTGAAATTTGGAAGTATCAGGGAAAAAGTAAGGAAAGGACTACAAAGTAGAGAGGAAGAGTTGAAGAAAGTTAGGGAACAGGGACTGTTATGATAGCATTTATATATGAAGTTTGAGTTGCAGAGTGCTGTTTCCATACAAAATGAGTTCGTAGACAATTTCAACTCCCCAAACAAACTGTAGCACTAGAAATAAAGAAATGTTAGAAAAGCATCTTCGATATTCCTTTATCACTTTATTTCTTACCAAAATTATACATTTATTTAGTCCTTAAAGGTTTTTAATTAAGTGAAGTGAATTTTCTGTGCCTAATGTAACATTACATGTCAACTGTACTAAAAATTTTATGTAATCTTGGGCTTGGAGAACCAAGAAATTAGTGAATGATTGATTCTCCAAAAAAAATCATACTTCTGTAAAATTTTTGACTTATTATTGATGTGATATTTATTCACAAAATATTACAATTACAATGCTTTCTGTGGTATCTCAAGTCTTCCTTTTTTGAGAGAGAGACAGTGTATGTGTGCAGGTGGGAGGGGGCAGAGTTAGATGGAGAGGGAGAATCTTAAGCAGGATCCATGCCCACCACGGAATCCAACTCAGGGCTCCATCGCACGACCCTGAGATCATGACTGGAGCTGAAATCAAAGAATCAGATGCCAAACCGACTGAGCCATCCAGGCACCCCTGGTATCCTGAGTCTTAAGCATTGGGTCTTAGTTTTTCACCTAAAGGCAGCTCAGCCTACTAAATACACACTCGCTCTAATGTGTTGTTGCGAACAGTTCAAATAAGTAACTTCTGAGCATGTTCTGCTTATCCTTCTAGTCCTTTGATTGAATTTCCTAAGCATTCCCCAGACTTTACTCTTTCTTTCATTTCATGATGCTTCTACAGAGGAAACTCCCCTCCGTAAGTCACCTGGGATCATAGAGATCATTAGACTCATCTCGTGCAACTGTCAGCCTTCTGCCATTCCCAGTTAGGGCCACCCTACTGAAAACCTGACTGAAGCCCAGTGACCCTCCACACGACCTTATGACACTAGCTGCAAGGAAGCACATGCAGGCACCTGCAGTGTCAGCTCAGCCCCCTGAAACCAGGGTGTGCTGAGGAGCAGCAATGAACACGTACGTGTGCATGTCTCAAGAATACCCCAGCAGTTTCTTGGCTTCTCGCCGTTGGAAGCATTAGTGAAAAATAGGTACTAAAAAATAAAAGACAAGGACATAAAGAATAAGCTTCAGAATACCAAGCAAAAGAAATTAAAAGCATAGAGATCAAAGTGATTCAAAAGTGATAGAAACAGGAAAGCCAAATTACTAAATGAAATATAAAAGGAAAAAAGTGAACACTGTGTCCCAGAACATATCTGGTACAGAATGGTCGACACCAAGTCTAAATGAAGTTATCAGACTTCAGGGATAGTAATAACTCTTCTGGACGTTATATAAAATTTTTAAAAAGGCGCTGGAGGCAGGTGGGGGAGAATTTTAACATTTGGGGTAGTTTCAGTCTTCTCCATGGCAATATTTAGGGATGGAATATTGTTTAAAAAAAAAAAAAAGGTCTATAAAGCTTACAAGAAAAATAGCATGACCCAGTAGTCTTCAACTGAACTAAACTCATCTTCAGGTACAAAGGCAAGAGACATTTCAAGATTCAAGGAAGATAGTATTTATGAATGTTTCATTAAAAGATTTTATTCATTGGGGTGTGTCGGTGGCTTTGTTGGTTAAGCATCTGACTCAGGATCTCAGCTTGGGTCTTGATCTCAGGGCTGTGAGTTCAAGTTCTATGCTGGGTTCCATGCTGGGCATGGAGCCTACTTTAAAAAAAAAAAAAAAACTTAGTCACAAAATCTAAACAATTAAGAGATAAATCAAAATAAACAGCTGAGAAATATTAAAGTCCTTGTAAGAAAGAATTAAGGCCAAATACCAATTATAATTACAAAAGAAAATAAAATGCTATAAATCTTAAAATGTAGGGAAACAAAAAAATGTAGGAAAACTCTAGCAACAGTTGGGAGGTGCTAAGTGTGGTGAGGAGGCTGGGAGAATGTTAATTGCTCTAACTTTAATTTTCATTAAGAAATGAAGATTTTGGGGGCATTTGGCTGGCTCTGTCAGTAAAACATGTGACTCTTGGTATGGGGGTCATAAGTTTGAGCCCCACGTTGGGTGTAGAAATTACTTTTAAAAATTAAAAAAAAAAAAAAGAAATGAAGATTTTGGTGTAAAGACATGCATCAAAATGCATTCCCTGAGAACAGGAATAAAACTTCTTTCCTAGGCCTCACACTAATGATACCAAAATCAAAAATGACCGTTTAGTGGATCATAAACTTCACTGAATTCTAAAAAGTTAATGGCTAGTTTTAATGTCAGGTTTTATTGAACAATGATAAAAAAAGACTCACAGTAACAAAAGCTAGATACAAAAGAAGAAATTCAACAAAGTTGGTATTTTCACAGTTTTGTTAAATCACTATTATTGAGCCAAAGAGGAAACCTAAAACTTGACATTGAAGAGTATCTAGAGATGAGAAGCAATGAAAACATGACAGAGTTACGAGATACAGTGAATGTAGTACATAGAGAAAACTTTATAACTATGGGGACACAAGAAAGAATCAAAATAAATTAAACCAAGTTAAGAAGTTAGATGTTGAACTATCAAATGCAACTTAGAAAAGGAAATGAAATCATTTAATATAAATGAAAGAAAATCAATGCATTAGAAGATGGAGAAAAACAGAACTAATAAATTTAGGACCTTGAATACATTCACCATCTTGATGTATGTTACAGTTTCTTTCATATGAAAAATGATGACAAACAAGTTGTCTCCCCAAATTTGATTCAGAGCAACATTTCTTTGAAGCTATATCATCTTGTTTAAAGAACATCTAATGGTTCCGTATTTCTAATCATCTAACATTTAATTCCATCTGCTTGTGCTGCAAAGCTTCCCACTGCAATGTCCATTTCTAAAAATCCAAATTAATTGTCTCTACTCCTCACACCAATCCTAACTCTCCCCAGCCCCCTTTTCTCCCCTTTTGAAGAGTCAAGTTTATTTAAATATAGCTTGCATACATGAAAATATATTGTTTTGGTAAGTATATGCAGTCATATAACTATCGCTGTATAGCTATCACCATAATTAAGCTATAGAACATTTCCATCAAGACAAAAAATTCTCTCGCACCTGTTGAGGTCAGAACTCTGCCCCAATTCCCAGTCCATGGCAACCATTTGGATCTGATTTCTGTTTCTACAATGTTGCTTTCTCCAGAATGTCGTATATATAGAATCATGCATTATGCAGCCTTTTTTGGTCCGGTTTCTTTTACCTAGCATAATGCTTTTGGGATTCACTCGTGTTGTTGCATATTTCAGCAGTTTATTCCTCTTTATTACTGAGTAGCAGTTAATGGGCATCCAGGTGTTTCTGGTTTGGGGATATTATAAACAAAGCTGCTATAAACATTTGTATATTTGTGGACATATGTTTTTATTTCTTTGGGGTAAGCATCTAGAAGTGGGACTGCTGAGTTGTATAGTAAATGTATGTTTAAATTTCATATGAAATTGCCAAATGTTTTCAAAGTGTCTACCATTTTGCATCCTCCCCAAAAATGTATGAGTTCCAACAGCTCCACATTCACACCAGCATGTGGGCTTGCCTTTATTTTTTCCCACTCAAGTAGGTGTGTAGTGGCGTTTCACTGAAGTTTTCCATTTGCATTTTCCTAACAACGAAAGATGTTAAGCATGTTTTTACTTACTTATTTGCCATCAATACCTCTTCTGTGGGGAAATATCTGTTCAGATCTTCTATCTATTTCATTTTATTGAGCTTCCGATTATTGAGTTATAAGAATTCTTTACATATTCGAATAGAAATTTTCTATCAGATATGTTAGCAAATATTTTCTCATAATCTGTGGACTGTTTCTCCCTAATAAGGGCAGCACTTGAAAATTTCATGAATTAAAATTTCTCAGTTTTTTGGTTCATGGTCATGATGTGTGTATTCAATTAAGAAATCTTTGCCTTGCAGTTTTATTTCAGTTTTTACAATTAGTTCTATGATCTAAGGAATAGGTTAAGGTTCACTTTTTGCATCTGAATGTTTCATGTTTATAGCAGAACTTAATGGAAAAGCTCTCCTTTCTATATTTAATTACCTTGATAACTTTATAAAAATTAATTCATTGTATATGTATGTGTAGCTTTCCTTCTGGACTGTTTATTTCACTGATAGAAATATTTATCTTCTACAAATGCCACACTGTCTTGATTACAATGAGTAGTGAATCATCACTGAATAAATCATCCAAAATAGTTCTTTTGCTAGACCTTTGTTTCATACGAATTTAGAAAAAGGTTGTCAATTTCTTCCGAAAAGCCTGATAGATTGAGATTGCATTGAATCTATAGATCAATTAGGGAAGAATTGGCGTCTTAACAATATTGGGTCTTCTTTTTTTTTTTTTTAAGATTTTATTTATTATTATTTATTTGACAGACAGAGATCACAAGTAGGCAGAGAGGCAGGCAGAGAGAGAGGAAGGGAAGCAGGCTCACTGCCGACAAAGAGCCCGATGCGGGGCTCAATTCCAGGACTCTGGGATCATGACCCGAGCGAAAGGCAGAGGCTTTAACCCACTGAGCCACCCAGGTGCCCCAGCAATATTGGGTCTTCTAATCATCATGGCATACCATCCAACATTTTAGGTGTTCTTTAATTTTTTTTCATCAATATTTTTTAGTTTTACACACACATTTTAGTATATTTATCTATATAAATATACTTAAACTATACATGTTTTGGTGCTATTGTTTATATAATGACAATTTAATGTCATTTTAAATATAAATTAAATATCAATTTCCAATTGTTCATTTCTGCCATATAGAAATAGACTTGAGTTGTATATATTGATCTTGTACCCCTACAATATTGCTGAACTTTCCTATTAATTCAAACAGTTGTATGTAGATTTGGGGAGATTTTCTCTGTAGACAGTTGTATCATCTGTGAAAAAAGGTAGTTTTATTTATTCCTTCCCAGTATGATGATGGCATTTGTTTCTTTTTCTCACCTGATTGTATGGGTAAGGCCTCTAGTGTGATGTAGAATAGAGGTGTTGAGAGTAGATACGCTTAACTTGGTCTCAGTTTTATAGTGAAAACAAAAATCTTTCACCATTAAGTATGATGTCAGTGTTTGTTTGTTTAGAAGCCCTTTACTAGTTAAGGAAGTTCCCTTCTATTTATACTCTGCAGGAATGGATGATAGATTCTGTTATATGCTTTTATTGTATGTGTTAGGATTCTCCAGGGAAACAAAACCAATTGGAAGGACATATGGATATATGTACCCATTTATTGGATGGAGACCTAGCTATCTTCTATATATCAATCAACTATCTATGAGAATGAATTATTTTAACCAATTGACTCATGTGATCTTAGAAACTAGCAAGTGCAAAGTCTGCACAATAGACCAGCAGGTTGGGGACTCAGGGAAGATTTGATGTCATAGCTCACTTCTAAAGGCAGTGTGCTGGCCAAGTTCCCTCTTCCTTGTGTGTATGTGTGTGTTAGGGGGTGTTAGTCCTTTTTTTTTTTTTAATGCCTTCAGCTGACTGGATGAGACCCACCTGCATTATGGAATGCGATCTGCTTTACTCAAAGACTACTGATGTAAATGTTAATCTCATCTAAAAATACCTTCACAGAAATGGATAGTGTTTGATCAAGTAGCTGGGTACCATGACCTAACTAAGCTGACACATAAAATTAATCATCACTCTACACCTCATGTGATGATCATATGTGGTCTTTTTGTTTTTTTCTATTTTAGTCCCTATATGATGAATTTGAGTGATTTTCAAATGTTGAACCATCGACTCCTTCTTGCTATAAATTGTATTTGGTCATGATGTAGTTGGACATTTCTTTTACATTGCTGGATTTGATTTGTTAATATTTTCAAAGACTTTGTATCTGTAGTCATATTAGTTTCCTACTGCTACAACAAATTACCACAAAGCTAGTGGCTTAACACAATGTAAAATTATCACCTTCCATCTGAAGTTCAGAAGTTCAGAAATGGTCTGAGCAGGCTAAAGTCAAAGTGTTGGCAGGGCCGCATTTTTTCTGGAGTCACAAGGGATTCTGTGTCCTTGCTGTTTCCAACTTCCCTTCATGAGTGTTTTCTATCTTTGTAACCAGATACTTTCACATGTTGATTTTACTTATTATTATGTTACTTTTTGATCATTCTAGCAGGTGAGACATTGAGGCTCATTCTTTTGACTGTGTTAGCACTTGAAAATATGTTATTTTTCCTTGCTCTTTTTTGCATCTTACAGTTTTTAAAAATTGAAATATGTAAATTATATATAGAAGAAAAAATGTTCCTGAGGTAAACAGTTTTTAAATCTGGAAGTGGCCATGCCCTTTTTTTTTTCCCCCTGACACGTGATTAATGTGAAGGTCTTGAGCCGGTCTAGGTAGTAGTTGAGATAGGTGAGGTAGGCAAGCAAAGTGTGGATTTTACGTTGTTTCCATTACTCCCAGTACTCCACCAGTTCAAATCCTGCAGTGGTTGCCTCACATTATATACTTAATGTGGGTCTCTTGTTGCCACAGTTTTGCTGTGTTCCCTCAGTTTTAGAAGCTTTTGCATTAATTGTACAACAGAAGAGTCTCTTTCTGTGCTCTTGTGCGAGGAGCAACAAACTTTCTGTAAGATAGTAAATAATTTAGCTTTTTAGGCTATATATGATCTGTCTCATATTCTCCTTTTGTTCTTTTTTTACAGTCCTTTAAAACTATAAAAGCCATTCTTAGCTCACAGGCTTTGCAAAAGCAGTCCCCCGGGTGGAATACAGTAGCCCACACTTGGCCTTTAAAAACGCATTACTATTTTAGTTGATCTCTTCTCAACCACCTTTAAGGCAGCCACCTCTTCCTTCCCTGTTCTTCTGAAGGTATAACCAGCTTATGGCTCCCATCTCTCTCAGAATAGCTTGTCCCTTTTTGCAATTCAGTTTTCTTCACTGTGTTATGACCTCAGGTCTCAAGTTCAAGAAAAGTTACGATTTCTAAGACGATCTGGCTCTATCTTATTGTTAGGAAAGGAGTGACTTATTCCCATGGCTTTGTCCTAAGCAGAAGCACTCATGTGGCTTCCCTCCCAGGGGAGGAATGACTTGATAAATATTTAGTGATGGATTCATAATTTAAGAACTCACCAAATTGAAGATGTGTTCCTTTACAATACTCTATTTCGTATTTTAAAAATTGTTTGTTGGATATGGATCTTATGCACACAGGAGTATGAACTTTTGAATAGTGGTCATCCCACACATCCAGAGATAATAATAATTAACTAAAATCGAGTCATAAAAAAGTCAGTTCTGTTGTTTTATGACTAAGCAGTTTTGCCCCGGTAAATTTAAGGGAGTTACAAATGTTTTATTATTTTTATGCAAGCTGAGTCAAATAGGAATGTTGTTGAATAATCCAGTATCTTTGTTAATAATAACTACATATTATTATTACTCATTCCCTTTGCAAACATTTGCCTATTTTCTATTATAACACTGCTAAATATTCCAAAGCAGGGTTGAAACACTGCAGTTGGAGAGCCAGATCTGATCCACAATTTGTTTTTGTACAACTCAGAAGCTAAGAATAACTTTTACATTTTTGAATACTTACAAAGAAATAAAGTTTTGAGACAGAGACCACATGTGGCCCCCAAACCTTAAGATGTTTACTGTCAGGCCCTTTATAGAAAACACTTGCTGTCCTCTATGTCGAAAGGATACAAAATTGGGTAATATATTGTCCCTGTACTCAGAAATCCCTTTTACGCTGGTAAAACAAATCAGCCATACACATAAATAAATAAAGTGTGAATTAAAAACTAATGTGGAAAATACCAAATATCACTGTACAAAGAAATAGAGGAGGGAACAGTTACTTCCAGGCAGTGGAGACCAGGGAACCTCTTTGGTGGAGATGCATTTTCTTAGAACAGTAAAATATGGGCAGAATTAATACATCCAGGGAGTTAAATACATCAAATAAGCTATGGTTGCCCAGGGTTAAAAAACAAGAAAATTGCCTAACTGGAAAAATCATGCAATCCATTTATTTTTCCACCTCCAGTCATTAACGGCCCCAATAAGACTCATTTTCAAATGAGATTTAATGTTTTTAGTCTTTGACTTAGTTTTAAAAAAAAGAAACCCAAATACTCTGAAACTTGTGTTTCTTCTCAGGAAACCTATAAAGATAGCTTTAAGGGGTGCCTGGGTGGCTCAGTCAGTTAAGCCTCAGACTCTTGGTTTCTACTTGGGTGGATTTCATGGGTGGTGGGATCAAGCCCTGTGTTGCAGTCTGTGCTCAGTGGGGAGTCCGCTTGAAGACTCTCTCCTTCTGACTAACCCCCCACCACTCTGTCTCTCTCCAAAATAAATAAATAAATAAAATTTTTTTAAAAGATGGATTTAAGCTTTAGGAATTCTAAGTTGTACTGATGACACAAAACTAAACAGTCCTTCTTAAATTGGGACCTACATGTTCCCTGGTGCGGCACTCACAGGTAGACAACCCACAGACAAAGTATGGCATATACACCCAAAACATTTAATTTTATTGCAAAATCAGGGCAAAGGCTCTTCTGGTTTAGTTGTTGTGTTGTTAATAATGTCTTTGAGAGTTTTGTTGCGTACATACACCAGCATCAGCGCAACGTTGTATTCCATGTCAGCTAATCTTTTGCTTTTCTATGAAAGCCCAAAGAACAGAATGTTTTAACATGCAAGGACTAAATAGGAAATCTAGTATTTTGTGATAATTAGAAATTCAGCATGCCCTTTACATCACAAACCTAAATGCTGCTATGACAAGACCAGACTTTGCTAATGTCACTGGCCCTCAAGACCAATTCTTGTCTATCCAAATAAAAGGCAACATGGAAATTGGAAAAGAATTCTCAGTGGCAACCTGTTTAGGCGTTCCTTTTATTTGATAGACTAGTATGATCACCTACAAACCACTGTTTTGCTTTCTTGCTTTTGATTATTCACACTCACCATCCGTAGCTCTTCTTGCCACAAACACATTCAGTCAAATGCTTTATGTGATGAGAAATGGATTTCATGAGTTTAAACCTCCTCCTGTGTATTGGCCTTTTATATTCACCTCTGTTTCCTTGGTTGTTAAAGACCTCACTCTATTTTCAGGAGGCTTATAAATTTCCCGACTGCTAAAAAACAGGGGTGCTGAAGATGGATCTACAAAGACAGACTGATCACAATTCGACAAGGTTTCAGAGCAGGTAAGCTGCGCTGTGCTGGAAGATTCATTAAGGATATGCTAGCTGCTATGAATGACAAGGGCACACCCCGTAGAGCTGAAACCAGTGACTTCCTCCAAGAGGCACAGATGGTCTATAGGAATTGACCAACCATATCGATGACTTCTTGGAACTGAATGTTGGTGAGTTTCCTAATGCTGACCCTAAATCTTTCCACATGGTTCTCCGAGGGCCACCCCTTTCCCACCTTGGACTTTTTGTTCTTCCCTTCAGTCAGCCCTGTGCCATATGACCCTCTGAGTTAGAGAGACTCCAAGATTTTTCATTTTTCCCAATTCCATGGATATGGATTAAACCCTTGCTACCTTCAGATCTCCCCTCTTGATTCTCAAAATCTTGTTCTGGATGTCAAAAAAGTGACCACTAAGAGGTATTCTAAATGACACTATTAAAAACAAACACACTAGCTTCTTCTGGAAGCAATATGGGATGCCTCTCACTAAGAACATCACAAATAAACAAGTGCAAGTAAATATTAGGAAGTTAAATATTTCAATCTGTGATCTGGATAGGTTTACATGAACACAAATTTAGCTATAATTTCCACCACAGTGAGTGTCACAATATCACAAAATAACCAAAAATGCTAATTTCTATTATTATAGTGTTATTCTTGGTTTATCTTTCAAAGGTAGTGATTTTTATATTTTGAGATGAGTATATATTATTGGCTTAAACAGAAAGTTCTAATCAGAAGCTTCGACATCTGTGAATTTATACAAGATTTTTAAAAATTAGAAAAACCTGAAGGTGTTGAGAATTGTCTCAGAAGTGATGCTTTTCCAGAGATTCACAATAAGGGTGATATTTAAAAATCATAACACTATCCTCTAAGTGGTAAGCATCAGCAAAATAAAAAAAAAATTGGTGTTCATCTAAAAGTATGAGTTTTTACTATGGAAGAATAATAAACTTAAAACATGGGAAACTTTTTGCTAAAAATCTTTGAGACAAAATGGTCTGTTATGTTCAGTTTTGTAACATCATTTAAAATCTATTTAGCACAATTTGAAGAATAATCACTAGAAATTTTTCCAAATTAAAAAAATAGAAGACTTTGCTGGGAGTAATTCAATAAAAATACAAATAGGCAAATAAAATAGCTTTCAAAGTTAACTTCAAGGTCATTTTCAAAAATACTTTAAAAGATGAAGCTCATGTAACTGGAGGATAGTTGATAGAGCCCATACTGTAGGCATGACTAAATATATTTTGGATCAAAAGAGGCAGTCAAGCTGAAAAAAAGGTGCCCATATCAAACTTGGGGAGTGGTAACCACATCAAGGACATCACTCATTGTGAATGACCCAGCAACCCACCGCATCATTTACCAAGAATACTCACCTCAAACAATATGCCTCCTGATTTTTCTCTGTGTGCTCAATGGAGTGGTAAAAATGGAAACTTTTACTTAAGGGAAAAAAAAAAAAAGGCTCAGTGATTTGAATATCTTTCTTCTAAAAAACCAATAGGAGGTGACTTTGAAAACTTAATACATACATGCACCCTAGCTCAGTCTGGAAAACCACAAACCCAGATGTGCAGTGAGGGGACCACAGTGGTCTAACTCTGGCTTCAGTGATTATTTTTCTCACAGAGAGTGGGAATGAAGATATCCAGCCAAGGGTCAACCTTGGATATGATGAATTAATTCTTCTTTGTCCTCAGTGGTAAAGGATGTTTAACAGAACTGCTTTATCTAGAAGGTACTTTTTTTTAAAGCTAAGTAATAGCAATCAATAGTTGCAAGAAGAAACTCCCAAGGTTGTCACCGTGTATGACAAGATCACAGTCATTCCAACTAAAGAGCTGAAATATGAGAATTACTGTGGGGATGATGAGCGTTTTGAGCATTTGACTTCAATTGAAAGTAATGATGTTTACAATGTCTTTGTTAAAGACAAGAATAACATCATCATTCATCATTCTTCACTGTAAAGAGTCATTTGATGAGTAAATGCCAGAGATAGTAAAAGGGAATGCCCAGTGGAGCCCAGAGCTGTCAGCCCTGTCATATGACTCAAATGTACACACAACCCATACGATCTTCAACAACGGTACTGTGTACATCCACTATCCACTAAAATCCACTTGAATTTTCTTGAATGTCTTCCACGTTATGGGCATGTTTATTTAGTGATTCTTAAAATAAAACTTACACATCAGTAAAAAAAAAAAAAAATTAGGGCTGTGATCTGGGTCTACATATACATCCGTACACACATCTTTTACTGTAATACCCAGGGATATTTCTGGGTCATTGAACCTTCCTTGATTCAGTCTGTTTCATATTTAAAAGTCATAAACTCACTGCAATAGTATCTTATCCATCAACAAAGAAATATAGAAAACAATCTGTAAGTGTAAACATTGGCATTTAAACATATAAATAATTTATACTAAAGCAAGCACAAATATATTGAGTAGAATGCAAAATTTGAAAAGAATCATTGAGATAAAATAGGAGAGCTATTATCTTCAGCGAGTCATCCAAAACACCCAGGACGTATTTCCTTCTTATTTTAGGTCTACTTCGCAGAAAATCTTTTCTCAAGAAAGGATTTAGCATTATTTAACCATCTGCAAAATGTGTGCTTTCCCTGTATTCCCACGAAGCCAGCCACAGGAGTGACCAATGTTCTCTCAGTCAGGCTCCCCTGTGAACAGTGGTTTTGAAATAAGATGTTGATGTTTAGAAAAATCAATATTAGTTTTAAATGAATGTTGGAAGTCAAAAGTTAATGAATAAAAGAACAACATTGTGGATGTAGCCCAGTTTTGCTTACAGCATAAATATTGGATACTGTTTTGGGAGGAAATCAGTTCAGTGATTACTAACTGAATGAGTTTGGCCAAGTTACTTAACCTCTCCGTAAAACTATGTCCTCATATATCATAGGAGAATAATGTAATCACCCCCTGGGGTTGCTTTTTTGAGACTGTCAATGCCGAGAGAGGGAGTCAGTTCATCCCGGAGGTCATCCAAACTGAGGTGAGTTTGAGAAATTTGAGGTTAACAGGGCAGGTTGAGAACAGGAAAATGGAAATGAGACTTAAGGGGGCCATGAAACCCTGAAGAGCCTGAGACAGAAGAGGGAACTAAATATACAGCCGGTAGTATACCTGAAATTAGTAATCATCAGGAAAAGGGGCCTACAGAGATGACACAGTGTGTGGAATTCACAATCAGCAGCAGTAGAAACCATCACCTGTGGCTGGATGTTTACATCTTTAAAGACCCTATTTCCAAATAAAGTCACATTCTGAGGTACTGGGGGTTAGGGTTTCAACTCAGGAATTTTGGGGGAACCCAGTTCAGCCCATAAGAAATAGATGTCTTAACCAATGTAGCAATGATGAGTCACCAAAGACCTCTCATAATATAATATCTTCTATTATCCCTGCCCTACCTCCAATATGCAGGCCCATTTCCGACGTTTTCAAAAAGTTCTCAAACCACATCCTTGAAAACCTAATCACTTGTTTACTAGATTTTAAATTAAGACAGTTATAACTACATATCAGAGTTTCTTAACATGATGAGAAAAAACTATTTTTGCAGTGAGTAGATGTATATTTGCAACCACATAAAGAAACTTGACATTTCAGTTCTGAGAGCAAACACATAATTTTGGTCCGGCTTCAAAAATACTGAAAATTTCTTACGGGTTCGCATTTCTACTCTGGAGAAACAAGGTTGAGAGCCACTGTTTTAGTTATTAACCTTCTTAAAAGAAAAATCTCTGGTGAGATTATTTTCTCTTGTCTTTCAACTTTGTGGTTCTATGATAGCACTTCAAGCTGGGCTTTAGAAAATAGTTGGCCCACTCAAGGCTCACAAATGGTGTGGTAGACATGTGTGGACACTCAGGGACACTCGGGGACCCTCAGGGGCCTAGCCTTCCCTTTTAGAACAACACTCCATTCTTTGGTAGAGGATCTTTTTCCCCTAGGGCACACAGGTCAGTGGAACTATGAATGAAGGTACTCTCATCTCTCTTTTGAAGAGGTGGGTCCTTCTGCTAAGCTGGGCTAACTAAACATTCTCACTCTGAAACTTGTGTTTTAACCAAATACTAATACTAATAACATTAGAATACTAAATACTAATACTAATATCAGAATATACTAATAACATTAGAATTCAGTCACCCAGTTGTTGCTGAGACCAAGAATCTAGGCCTGGATCTAGGGTCCTGGATCTCAAGCTTGGTTTTTTATCCTTTCAGTCAGATCTGGGAGCACACCCATGACCGAACGGTAAAGTCCTTTTTTGCATGTAGGTTATCCAGTGTTAATTTCTGTTACCTGCAAGGGAGAGAAAAAACAAATCCATATGAATAAGATTTCCAGACAATTAACATCTATATATGGCTCTATAGGACTGCTTCTTTCAGTAAACCTCACCCCCGTTATGCCATGAAAATGGCGTATGGAACTAAGGAAATACCATTGCAAAGCTAAGGAACTTGTGAAGGTGAGGCATTAACATGAATGGAGGACACCGAATCGTCTATAGCTACTTTTTCCTAAAACTGAGAGCCAGCTAACCATTTCGAACTGTAGTTCTCAAGGATGGTTACATCCCCAATTCATCTAGGAGGAGAACCTAATTTATTCGTCTTCGTGTGTGCCTATGCCTCTCATCTATTCGGAGCCATCCGGTCCTTCCTAAGCACGTTTCAAATCAGCAGTTCTCAAAGTGTGGTCCCAGGACCAGCAGCATCAGCAATTGCTCAGGACACTGTTGGGAAAAAAAAAAAAAAAAAAAAAAAAGGGCAATTTATCAGTCCCTACTCCCAGACCTACTCTGTCAGAAACTCAGGGGGTGGGACCAGCTCTCTGTGTTTTACCAGCCCCCCAGGTGATTCTGATGCTCTCTGAAGTTTAACTACCTTTGCACTAGGGAAAGGCTCGAACTGGAATGGGATTCCGCACCTTGGTAATAGACTTGACATTTCTCTCCGAGAGAGAATATAAGAAATCCTTAAAGGCATCGCTCTAGGAGTCTTATCCTGATTGAGCCACAGACCCTTCTCCTCCCTCTCTCCCCCCTGCCCTTCTTTGATGGGTTGCTTCAAGAAGGAAGAGGGATGGTCATTAGAGAAAAGCAGGAGGTCTGAAAATAGAGCAGTACGGTCATTTATGCGAAGCCTGCAACCCCATTTCCGACTATTCGATTGTTTTATTTGCCCCAGAGGCACTACTTCTCACACATTTGGCTCCTCTCTTTAAAAGGAACCCCAACTAATCATTTTCTTGTGCTTCGATGCACTACTCTCCCAAGTATTCTTTTTAAATTGAGTGAAAATTAAACCTAATGCACATGGTTCCATAATAACATTTCTTTTAATGAGACCCATGTTCTAATGGAAAGGACTGCCCTACTAAATTAAAAGTAGCGAAATATATAAAACACATAATCTAGCACATGAAACCCAAAACCTAATTTATTCATTCATTTCACTAGACAATGTGATGAAACATAACAGGAACATGATAAAATGAAGCTACGTTCCTGCCTCCTTCTGCCGGTTCCCCTTTCTGACTTGGAAAAGGTCAGTGTGAGAAAAACTTGTCCTTAACATCTACTTCCCAGTAAAGCAAAACCAGTGAAAGCAAATATTTTCCATGTCCTACTAATCTGAAAATCTAACTGTAAATTTAAAAAAAAACAAACCTTCTTCATTAGATGAAATCTTTTTAACTTCAAAAATTGCTAAATTTTTGCTAAAAATTGCTAAAAATTATTTTTAGCAAGGCTGGGATGAATTCCAAGGAATTCTAAAATCGCTATCAGAATAGTACTTTAGTTATAGGTTAAAAAACCAAGCACATAATCTGCAGTGTTTTATGAGGTTATTAATTTGAATTATGGAATTCTAATTGCCTAGGAGCTTGCCCATAAACCACTGCTCTCCTCTGGCAGGATGGAAAAGAACACAAAGTATTCCCACCAGGAAGCTTGGAAGGTTGTCAGAACCTACAAATGTTTCTCGAACTTCGGGGTTTCTTTCAAGGCTTGGATATTTTGCACATCCTCTGATCAAAAGGTAACCATGAACCTCAGAGGCGTGCATGTGTGTGTGCATGCTTGTGTGTGTGTGTGTGTGTGTGTGTGTGTGTGTGTAGCATTTCTCAGCACGCCTTATGCATATTGAACTGTTAGGCCAGAACTATGTCAACTCCTCCAATAACTGAGGTGTGCTTGTTTTATAATGATAACTGGACATTATTGATGTGTGTGTGTGTGTGTGTGTGTACACACATGCATGTATTTATTTGTATGCACGTGAGAGCATACATGTATACAAGCCTTTACTTTGCATGTGTATAATAAATGCTGCTGTGGCTCCAATTTCTATTGAAGCCCTACAAAATGCAAATTGGCTCAAACTTATCTGTTGGTACATAATATATTGAGGTCACAAATCCTGTTTTGAGATAGAAGATTTTTCTATGAAAGCCTTCCAGCTCTGTAATTTATTTTCATCTTTTTTTTTCATTTTTTTTTTAAAAACAGTGTCTGTTTCCTCAAATTTTCATGACCCAGATAAAAAGCTCTTCATTCCACTCATCACATCATTCAGTTGCCCTCTGTGCAGTTTGGACTATGTACCGGGAATAAGAAGATTAATTTTAAACTTATTTCCATAAAACTACACGAGGTCCAAGTACAAACCACACAAAATAAATACAAAATAGTGGGGTAACATTATAAAAGTAGTAGTGATCATTTTTAAATGCCTGGATGGGCAGAAGGAACTAGTCCATAGCTAACGCCAAAAAAAAAAAAAAAGAAAAAGAAAAGAAAACAACTTGAAATGAAATAATTTTATAAACTTCTTATGCAAACACTCTCACTTTCTGCACCGGGTAGCCAGAGTCTATTTCCTGTTGGAATTTTGAAGTACATTGCAAAAACTAATTAACAAATCCATACAGTACTCCCAGGGTAATTAAAAAGAAAATTGCATAGGGATCTCAGTAGTTTATGGAATTTTAAGTATGGCACTTGGACCAGAAGATCAGTCTAATCAACAATGTATTGAAAAGAAAGGTATCTTTATTCAGGCTTCTGTGCAAGTCAGCGGCCCACTAGACTAACCACAATCTCCCAGACGGGGAGACCAATCATTCAGCCACAGTGTTGCTTAATTGGCTTGATTTGGTTTTGGTGTTGAAGTAGTTTTCCTCCAATGAGTAGGTGGCTCAGTGAGAATCCCAAAAGAAAACAGCTTCTAAAAGAGCTTTTGGTACTTAGAGGTTTAGGAAAAATGACAAAAAGAAGCATTTTCCTGGAGTAAATATTATTCCTTGGAACAAATCAAGGTATTGACTCTAATGATAACAACAACAACAACAAAAAAGTTAAGAAAAATTCTGCACAGCAGCAACTGGGATAACTTCTGAGAAATTACTTCTAGTGACATTAAACCAGTAAATATTCAACCTGATTTATAGCTGTTTTTTCTTTTGGCTGAAAATGTCCAATGTATGTGGCTTGAATACACGTTCTTGTCTCAAAGGTTGTACCACACACATTTCCACCTACTGTGAAGGCAAACACATTTTGACTAATGTTATTGCTTGTGAAAATTTTCCCTATGACTTAAAATCCTAACTCTGTGTTTCTTTTAAACATTCACATTTATAAATGGGCAATTGTTAAACCACTTGCTATTTCTCTTAGAGTTACCATAATAAGGGTGATAAAGTAAGTAATCTAACCTTTCAGATACTATGAATTTTCCATTTTGTATTTGAGAACAGCACTTAGAAAGAAAAGAATCCTTGAGAGTGGGAAATTTTAAGAATGATTCTTAGATGCCAAGGCCTCTCATTAACATTTCTCCAGTGAGGGTGTTTCAAGTTGTCTGAAGTTGTGTTTCATACAAAACAGCAACTCAGGTAAAACTTGTCTGCTCTTATGTTTTAAGACCATTGGCAAAATGCGTGCTCATTTAACTGCGCTTAGGGACTCACACAAACAGAATAAAAATATGCCAGCCTATTCTAGTGTTACTAGTGCAGCTAGTAAGTAAGACTTCGTTCTCAAAAATCATATTTATATGAGGTATTTAGGACCACTTTATGTGGAATGTGAAGTGTTTCATGAACAAGTCCCACTCCAGATGTGGGAGATGGATCCCAGAAGAGGTGAGCAAATCTCTGTCTCTGCTTCAGGCTCAGAGCCAAGGCTAAACTGTTCTCCATCCAAGTACAACCTCAAAAGGCTTTGCAGACCCCAATGGTACCTAATTAACCAAACAAGGTGTTGTAAGGTGCCCGGATGAAGGTGTGTGGCCAGTGCTGGTGCCTCCTACAGCCCGAGGCTGCTGGATGCTCTGATGGGAGCCTGGGACCAGCTCTGGAAGCATTTTGACGAGACATCACACAACAGGCAAGCGTGGGAGGTGTGGCTCTGGTGGGGTTCAAATTATGGCTGTGCTGTGTATCGACTGTACTATGCGAGAAGTGCTGCTGACTTTTTCTGAGCATCAGGCAGATTCTGAGTAAAATGCTTGTGCTGATTAATATGCTGTGTCGCTCGGCTTCCAGGTCTCCCTCTGCACTCTGCTTTGAATGGCTGGAGCTGGGGCTCTGCCAAACACGTTTCTTCGTTGCTAGCTGGCTTCTTGTTAGGTCACCCGAAAGAAGGGGAAGGGGAGGGCAAAGACCTTCCTTCTTACCCCTTCTTTGCAGTTCTCAACTACTCTAACCCCCGGCGGTCACAGTTGGCCTCAGGTTTCAGCTCGCATCGGCACCGACAGAACAAGGCTCATGGTCCTTCAGAGGAATCAGCCTCCATCAGGAAGTGCAAATCCCAGCTTCTCAGCCACCATCATTTGCGCTTCTACATCCAGATACTCTTCACCTCTTCCTTTCCCCAGCCTTGGGGATCGTAACTACTTCCTAAATTACGTCCAACTTCCCCTTTTTCTCATGTAGCTAACCACCACCTGTATATCTACCCCTTACATTAAGTCCTCTCTGTTGAAATATCTAGTGTGGTTTGCATTTCTCTGACTGCCCATGACCGATACGGTGTGAGGTAGTGTTTGAAAATGTTTATGTGGATTAAATGAGATACTGCATGTCAAATGTGGGTTATACGGCATGGCAGAGTGTAATTAAATACATGGCTCCTCTCTCCACGTGTAAAAGCTGTCTCTTCGGCAAAACTTTTTCCTCCCCCACCGCACTAAGTTTGTGCAAGTTGGCTTCAGATATAGAATTTTTTAATTGAGAAAAGAACCCTGGCTTTCTCATTCTCTGCAAGTCTCTGTACGATATAGAATCATAGAAGAAATTTATGATCATGAGCTCCCAGAGACCCCCCCGAACCCTTTTTTTTTTTAAGTATTTGTGAAGTTGCATAGCTAGAGTCATCTTTGCAGGTTGGAATAGAAAACACGGTCCCTCAGTGTTAGTGGCCATACTGGTAGCACCATGATTATTATCAAAAGATCATGCACTTCTTCTCCTTCATCATCTACTTTCACTGATCATTGATAAGCCCTTCTCATCAGAGAGCCCTGATTGTCTGTAATACCAAAGTCAAGATTATTCTCTCTTCCCTTCCTAACATAATCTCGTATTATTCAAAAGTTATCATCATGTTCATATCATTACTCATGTCACATCCATTTTTATTTCCCTTTTGCTCCTGCTCCTTCCCTCCTTTCTGAAATGCTTTCCCCCTTCTCTCAAGACTCGCAAAAGACAAACTTCTTCCAGCCCACAAACATCCTGTCCTACCTACTGCAGTTTCTTGTGATATAACAATTGAGTATTCTCTGACTAGAAATCTTATCAGATCATTTAAATTAAAAAAAAATTTATGACATGGACCATTTCTTTTTCATCAGGACTCATAGATAAACATGAAGGCTTGAAATAAATGTTTGCTGGCTGATTGGCCAACTCTTAATATTTTTATGTTGGAGTGTGTCACTTAAGACTTAGATTTTTTTCCAAGGGCCAGGCTGAAAAAAAAGGATAAGTATACATATATTTCTGACAATTTATCAATAAAAATTATTACAATAAAAGTTTTAGGATTTTCCTAATTGCAAACTCAGTAGAGATAACTAACCTTTGAAACAATAACCAGAATCAGTCCTTTCCCTTTCTACATCCTGGATTGACAACTCCCCTACATAGATGCAATATAAAATATTTGCAATCTAACCACAATCTTAATGAACTGAATGTTCGACTGGAAGAACTGAAGTGCTTGATCTCGTATTGTTTTATTCATGAAGTGGGTAGTGTAATGCAAGTAGGCACAATTCCTTATACTCCCGCACAGAAACTAAATTTGTGAAATGAAGAGTCAATCTCTTTGCTTTTCAGTTCTCAGTCATTATGATGATAGACTGAGTGGATGACATAAGTTAGTGTCTCAGAACAGCTAGTGAACCCAGATATGGTTACTTACTCTGAAATATGTGCAGATAAGACTGACTACACAGCAGGAACCAGTGAGCCTGAAATGGACCAGTTCTGAATGGTTAAAAGATCCTAATTTTGCCATGATTAATACCCGAACTTAACATGACATTATTATCTGTCCTATACCAACTACCCTTTAAGTATAGGGACAGCTTGAAAGCATAAGACAAATGAAGAAAAAAGTGATAACATTAAGTCTGCATTCAGCTTGACTTTGAGAACACTTGGAAAGCCTTGACTACTATAAAGACATAACTTCCTGGTTTCTACCACGATAGTATATATGTATTGTCCCTCACATCTAACCCATCAGTGGGTTATAAAATCAGAAAGTTATGATGGTGGGAACCTGAAATCCAATTATTTGTTGTAAGCCAGAGGGAGAGGGTAAAATAAGATTCATGAATATTCTCTATTCATTTGAAAGGATATCTTTTCCTGTACTGTAATACTAATGCCTATTACAATACTAATTGTAATACTAATGTAATACTAATACAATAATCCTGTATTATTATATTAGTATTATTATTTACAGTGCACTTGGAGCTACAGTACTCTGCTTAAGATCAGGTTTCTTAGTGGGGTGCCTGGACGGCTCAATTGGTTAAGCATCCAACTCTTGATTTTGGTTCAGGTCGTGATCTCAGGGTCATGAACTCAAGGATCATGGAATTGAGCCCCGTGTCAGGCTCCATGCTCAGTGCGGAGTCTGCTTGTCTTTCTCTGTCTGCTCCTCCACACCCCTCACTTGCTCGTTCGCAAGTGTGCGCATGCTCTCTCTCTCAAATAAATAATTGTAAAAATCTTCCAAAAAAAGGATCCAGTTTCTTAGTAATTGTTTACATCTCTTCTCTATAACAAGGCTACAACACTTTGAAAGAAAAGATTTGCCCTCCCATAATGATGAGTCAGTAAGTAAAAACATGTATGTACAAACCAACGCATGAACAGACAAACGAATACTTGCTGTAATTTTCACTCACACAAAGTATCTTAAAGAATGCTTCTGAAATTAACAAAATTTAATGGGACAGATGCAGAATGAACTTTTTAGGCTGAATATATATAGCAAATGAGAGAAAGAATGGTTTATTTTCAAAGAAACTTCATTGATAGGGTTTGATTTATTTAAAAGTTAGATGTAGGTTTGTAAAATTATATGTGACTTAGTAACATAACTGTCTTCAGAGCAGTAAGTCAGATTTGTAGGAAACACTGAGTTGAAATTTCAAAATATTTAGATGCTGTTAGAAATTCATAACTTTCTAAATTTAAGTTAGTTTCAAAACTTGGCTTGTGTGAGTCTCCTAATTCTCTGAAAATTTGAAAAAAATGTAAAGCTACTAAGTTTGAGTTCTTTTTTTTTCCTCTTGGAAAAAACGGACAGTCTGAAATTCACTTGCAACTACAGATAATTTTTACTTGCTGGCAGGATGTTAACCAGATCCTAATGATTCTGATATATTCTGATTCACGTGTATTAGTTTTCCATGGCAGCTGTAACTAATCATCACAAACTTAGTGGCTTAAAAATATACAAATTTATTATCTTACTGTACTCCTTCTGGAGGCTCTAGGGAATGATCCATTTCCTTGATTTTTCCACCTTTTAGAGGCTGCCCACATTCTTTGCCTCATGACTCCCTCTGCCTTCAAAAGAGCAACATCCAGTTGAGTCCTTCTCATGCCATATTGATTCACACTTTCTTCCAAAATCACATTTCCCTCTGAGTCTTCTGAGGCCTCCTTCCATTTCTAAGGACATTTGTGACTACAATGACCTTCCTGGATAATGCAAAATAATCTCCTCATTTCAATGTCCTTAGCAAAATTATATCTACAAAATCCCCATTTCCACTTATGGGAACATACTGGTAGATCCAAGGTTTGCTCTCCACTTTTTGGTGAAATTCTTGGAGATACTCATTTAATTCAGCACCTGACAGGACAGTCTTCCAATTAGGATAGTTGATACATTCCTAACATTTTTAAAGCTACCTTTAAAACCAATACCCAAGTTAACAGGAGAATGAAGCTACAATTATCTACAATTATTTTACATGAGATATACTCTATAACCACTTAACCCACTGCCATCAAACTACTGACTTATTTTTGCTGATAATGAAGAAGAAAAATTTACAAATCATCTAAAATATCTGTCATTTTCAAATTGCATTTTTATTCTCCTCATAAGATGCCTCTTCTAGTCCCTAGAAAAAATAGGCGGTATTTATTAAATAGTTGAATCACTTATTTTTCCCATAGTCAAAAGCATAGAGACCCCTAAAGTGATCTGGCTTACTGTAACTTTGCTTACGAACACTTAAAAGTATCTGGATATATCATTTGATTATAATTACCTAATTTTTAATAATTTCTTCCAGAAAACAGAAATTAAAACATGATTACCTCCTTTTTCAATAACCCCATCCTTCTCCTTAATGAGACAACATCATAAGATAATAGTCCACATGGGAAGATGAATCTTCCAGAACATGTGTTCAGTATTGCTAACACCCACTACTACTAAGTCTCAGACCATCCAGTGATACAGAATATTTTCGCACAATGCACAACACAACTCATTTGCCTCTCCAACTTCAGTGCTAATGGGAGCAAAGCAGGGGGAAAAAGACCCCAGAGAGTGGTGGGCTCGAGAAACTCTTGGTTTCTGCTCAAAGTCAGAGGACTCTTTGCTGGCAGAAATGCTTCAGAAACACACACACACGCACACACCCTTCTAAACTATTTTGACTTAAATGCTCCATTTCATTTAGGAAAAAATGGCTACTTATACATACATTTTTCTGATGCCTAGGAGATATTTAGAAGGTAGGATGTATGGCTTATGCTTTTTTTTTTTTTTTTAAGATCTACTGTCAGAACTAAATGATTCTGTGACCTCAGAACACTCCTGTGTGCTATGCTCAACTGCTCATAATAAAAAATCAATTAAGTTCTATAAGGGAACTTTCAAGCAAGTGCTGTGCAGTGGGCACCATGCTAAGCAAAAACCAATGGACAGACTCTCACTTGGCAGAGAGGGCCAAGTACTTTTTCAGACAATAGACATATTCTTTTACAAAAATATAATTCAAATACTTTAAATATGCAAGACCTCCTTTCTGCCAAGCATTCCCAGCAACAAATTGAACATAAGAAGTTCTTGCATCATCTTAAAGAGACTTTATCCAATTAGTTACATTTATCATGTTGAAAAGTAAATTGTTTCATATGCCCAATTTAAATCAGCAATTCAAAATAAACTTTTTATTTTTTAATATATTTTTTAAAGATTTTATTTATTTATTTGACAGATGGAGATCACAAGTAGGCAGAGAGGCAGGCAGAGAGACAGAGGGGGAAGCAGGATCCCTGCTGAGCAGATAGCCTGATGCGGGGCTCGATCCCAGGACCCTGGGATCATGACCTGAGCCGAAGGCAGAGGCTTTAACCCACTGAGCCACTCAGGCACCCCCAAAATAAACTTTTTCATATTATCAGAATAACTTACAATCTATCAAAATTAAGATTTACTGATACTATAACCTATCAAAATATAACTACTAATATAACTAATATAGCCTGTCAAATTAAACATAGAGAAATTTTTTAAAAACAATCTCATCCTGGGCTGATAAGCCAGAATAATGGCTCACCAAATAAGTCCACATGCTAGTTCCTGGGACCTGTGAATATGTTACTTTCATGGCAAAAGAGACTTTGCCAATGTGGTTGAGATGGGAACATGATCTGGGTGGACCCAGAATGATTACAAAGATCATTGTAAGTAAAAGAGGGGTCATGAGAGAGTCAGAGAAGAAGATATGACAACTTAAGCAAAGGCCAGAGGATGGAATTATTGGCTTTTCAGTTGTCAAGGAGCCCTGAGCCAAGGAATGTGGGCAGCCTCTAGGAGCTGGAAAAGGCAAGAAAGTGAATGAACGCTTCACTAAAGCCTTCAGAAAGCACTGCCAATACCCTGGCTTTAGCTCCGTAAAGCCATTTCAGACATCTGAACTTTAAAACTGTAAGATAATATGCAACTATTGTTTTAAGCCACTAAGATTGTAATAGTTTGTTTTAGTAGCAAGAAGAAACTAGTATAATGGAAAAACTGTCCTTTTAGTAAAGTATAATCTGATATAGTTCTTTTTTTAATATATATAGTTCTAAAACATCTCCATTGTATCATGTCACAATATGTCTACCCATCTATTTCTCAGTTTAACGAGCTGCCATATTTTTCCTACAAGGAAAGAGACCCTCCCCCTCAATAAAGGGAGGACATCATTGTGGGATGCTCACAGGAACCATGGATGTAATTCATTTGGAAACACTGCTCCTTTTCTATTAGTAATAACATGAGTCAGGCACAGCAGAAGCTTCTATCACTCCTCAAGGAGTCACTGTTTCAGTCCTTAGGATCCAGTATTCCGTGGGATCTCAGTCATCTTCATTTAGCTTTGTAATTAATCAGCTACATTTCAGTAGGAACAGTAGCAAACTCACTGAGTTCCACTGCAAAGGCATGACAGCTGCACATGGCTGGAAACTCTCACATAACTACACCTTGCATTAGTCTCACCAAATAAATCTGATGTGTGTGATAGTGTTGCATGAAGCACAGTAATTACTAAAATTAAATTATGCCTGTCAAAACAAAACGAGTATCTACATTTGATGATAAAGGATATTTAATTGAAAAAAAAACTGTAATGCAACTTCTATTTCAGCAATAATTTATAAGGCCTTGTAGACATTTGTACTGTGAGTGAGCATATACCTTTAGGTATGTGTATATATGTGGGCATAGGAAGACACATATGTAGTGACATAGGTCTCTAGATTGTAATGATTTGGGAGGATAACTCTGCCCAACTGATACCCCATTTAGAGTTTCATCTTTCATACATGGTTCTCTTCGAAGAACTATCACTTCTATTGAAATTATTTTTCCTCAGTCTATCCCTCCTGCCATACTATAAAAAGCCCAAAGACAAGGATCGTATCTTATTTATCTTATTTTTCATGGTACTATATATCATGATGACTAGTAGGTAGTCAATAACTGTTGGACAAGGTTATAGAACTTCCATACTGTAAGTGCCTGCTGAGGACAGACAATTATTTAGCTTTGCTAGTGGGTCCAAGAAAGGTTTCATCCCCATATCTCACCTGTCAACCATCTCCAAGAATATACAGAGGACAGGCTCTCCATACTTTCATAAACAGCTTTTGTCCTTTTTTTCCAGTTAAAACAGGTCTCTCTGTTGTTATTTAAATTGATTTCTCCTAAATGAAGAAGATCCAAGGAGGAGAATTACTATATGATTCTATAGATACATAATATAAATATACATAATATATGTACATATATAATGTATAATTACACACATCCTGAGGAGCCCGAGTTTCTTCATTGGATCACACCCTATAGTTTAATTTCCAGCATCCAAACATTTGGTTTTCCACAACGTTCTTCTTGATATATGTATTTACTGGCTTCTTATACTTAAGTTACATTTCTGTTCCCTTTAGGAGTCAACATGTTTCTAATCTGTCCTAAGAGCCCCCTGAGCCACTATAGCCTCTAATAAAATAGTAAGATCATTGTTACCATTTTATTCTGCAGACAGAATCCTACGTGATACAGCAGTAGCAAATTTTCTGTTTCTAGAATTCTGCCAGAGCCCAGTTCATGCTTGTGTAGTTCACTTGGCACAGCTTCAGGGGCTCCACTCACCTCAAAACCATCACACAGTGACACATTATTTATTGCCACAATTTGTGGATGGGTGCTAACTACCTTAAAGCATGGACAGTTGTCCCTGTGTTGCACAGAGGTGACTCTTTGGCTAGTGAGTACTGCTTATAATTTGACATCAAAAACTAAGAATGGTCAGACTTCTGCCCTCAGTCCTGACAGAATATCAAAGACCAAACTTGCTGTTTTGAGGTAAACAACTGGATAATTGAACAAATTAGATATACCGATGGGTCTCAGGCATTACACAACAGAACACAACATTGATCCTGGAGAGGAAGGAAACAAACAAGACCCGCCACCTCATCATCTCAGTGTCCCGCTTTGTTGCGGTGGGCCCAGGAAGAGGGAGCCCCAGCACCTCCTCAAAGTCTTGCTGAGTCAAGGATGTAGAAGCCGTGGGGAGAATGTGGAGGTTGCACAGCAGAGTCCCCCAAAGGAGTGAAGTATGAAGAGAAAAAGCTCCAGAAACATGCTCGAGGTACGCTTGCATTTTTGCTGAGAGCTAATCAGCGCCAGTGTAGAGTTCAAGTCCATGAGGCCCAACAAAACATAATTAGTAACTTCCAAGCTGAACAATTCCCAGAGTTCACAGAAAGTAAAAAGACATTTGATCTGGCCACTGAGAGTCCCTGGTGATAGCCGACAGGGTCATGCCTTCCTAGTAGAGCTAAACTCCACTTGGAGTGAAGCCTATTCCAAGCCAACCATAACAAAGCTTGAAAAGAGGCCTGAAGGAGATCAAACTGATCTGCGAGTCACTCCAACTGCCTGTCAGATGAAAGTACAGTGCTCTTTAAAGGAAAACAACAATGATGCAGACACTCACAATTCCAGCCAAAAAAAAGAAAGAAAGAAAGAAAAAAGAAAGAAAAAGAAAAAGTATTAAACATGCGAAGAGGCAAGGAAATGAGTGTGGGTCACGATCAGGAATAAATCCAACAACAGAAACAAAATCAGGAAAGAGGGATCATAAAACTCGAAAACAAGGATGTCATCAGAGTTTTTGTAATCATGCTTACCTGTTTTTAAGTTGAACATAATAAAGTATTTAGTAATGAAAGTGAAGTGCAAAAGAGTTTCTGCAGCATACTACATGCACTTGGTGTAAGAAGGAATGGAATTTATGAAAATGTACATGCATGATCTTTTCTGTAAAAGAAATACAGGAAAAATAATCTGGAAACTAATGAGACTGTTGACCTACAGAAGGTGGGTGGGAATGAGATAGAAAGAATGGGGGAATGGAAACATGATGTAGAGAAGAGGAGTGACACTTTGCTGAGCATTTTTTGAGCTTAGTGTCATGATAATGTTTCACATAAGCCCCTGATAAATAAATAATTAAAACCTACCAGTTTATGGGGAATACAGACTATAATACAAAATAGTCTTACCTGGCTTACCAGTGGTAAATATAACCACACTGAAGGACTGGGGAGTGAGTAAAAGAACAAACCAAAGCAACTTACAAAAAACAATCAAACAAACAACAAACAAACCCAAAACAAAACAAAAAACAACAAAACCCCAAACACTGTTTGACTATATCTGTAAAGCTAAAGACAAAAAGAACTATGCAGGAATATAAAACTGCAGTTTATAAATGTGTTTTTCACAAGGGTATGGATTTGCAAATATGGAATTACTTTATGTGTATACTAGGACTGAGCAAAGAGTAAATATGTTGTAGATAATGAAAGCTAAGTTTTCTACTGTCAGAGAATGATGTTACAGATAAGGGAAAGGGAAAAGCCTAGAATGAATCCTATAGTGTTGGATTAGAATAAAAACCGGTTGGTATGGCCATTGGTTTTGGCATACAGACAGATGGATACATGTAGAAACAAAGATGTGTATGAATGTGTGAGTATATGCATGTATATTTCCTGGCTCTTCCAGTAAAAGGGCCTACAAGCAATGACGCCTCCACGGCAATGAGAATAACGTTCTCTAGGGAAACCAAAGCTCCTTGGAGAAATATTTAACATCAGGACTGCGCAGGAAAATACAAGATAAGCTTGGGACATTTTTAGTGCCAGAAAGCAAGTAAGTGCTCAAAAATGATAGAGCCTTGTGGAAAGGACACAGAGCCTAACCTCAAGAAGCTCTCCTAGCCAAATCTGGGAAAATAAAGATAGCGATAGAAGAAGATGAAATATCCATCAGTATATCCACTGATACAAATAAGTAATTGAATAAACAGAAGAAGATGGGGCAGATTTCTTTAAAATAACATTTTAATTATTAAATATAGGAGGAGTCAAGAAAAGATAAAAACACCATTTTACCAGTCCTGCAGAGGAACTTTTGAGGGATGCTAAAATTAGTAGTAAAGATATATTGAGAAACTAGGTATTTGCATAGTGTCAAAGTATCTCCCCACAAGATACTTGATTATAAAATGGTAACTTTACAATGCATATGCCGCCTTAACAAAGTGGTAAAATGCAAAATCACTAATAATAAAATACATCATCACAATGTAACTTCTTATATGATTCAATGAGTAGGGCATAATGTTAATTCTCTGGTATTTTTTTTTTTTTTACCAAAAATGTATAACTTCAATCTAATCATTAGAAAATAGCAAATTGAGTCTACGGCCATACCACCCTGAACGCGCCCGATCTTGTCTGATCTCGGAAGCTAAGCAGGGTCGGGCCTGGTTAGTACTTGGATGGGAGAAAATAGCAAATTGAAATTAAAAGACCTTCTACAATATAACTGCCTAGTATTTTTTCAAATGTGTCTGAGTTAGACTGGTGTGTCCACTATCAGAAGACATGGAGACACCATGGCAAGTGGAATCAGAAAGGTTGGATGACAAGAGCTTGGATGGACCAGAAAAAGGACATTAGTAGAATATATTGAGAATTGCAGAATTTAGATAGTAAGAAAAACTCTCGAGAATAATCCATGAGTCAAAGGAAAAAATCAAAAAGGAAATTAGAAAACAGTTTAAACTGAAAGAAAATAAAGGAAGCATAATAAAATTTGTGGGATGTGGCTAAAATATATCTTATAGGGACATTTATAGACTTAATATGCATGTATTGAAAAGAAAGTTCCAAAATCATTACTCTAAGAATCTAACCTTAAGAAACTAAAAAATAGGGGCACCTGGGTGGCTCAGTCCCTTAAGTCTCTGCCTTTGGGTATGTCATAATCCTGGGATCCTGGGATCAAGACCCATGTTCGGCTCCCTGCTCAGTGGGGAGTCTGCTTCTCCTTCTCCTTCTGCCTGCTGCTCCCCTGCTTGTGCTCACTCTCTCTCTCAAGGAAATAAATAAAATCAGAAAAAAAAAAGAGATTAAATAAACCATAAAGTAAAATAAAATTAAGCAGAAAGAAGAAAATACAAAGGATACAAACATAAGACAAGAAAATAGTTAATAGTCAAAGGTCAAGAAAGTTAACAGAACCATGAACTGGTTCTTTGGGGAAAATTAATTAATTAATTAACAAATTTGAAAAATGTCTAACCAGGCTTATCCAGAAAAAATGAAAAATCACAAATTTCAAATATAAAACAGAAAGGCTATAACTACAGAACCTACAGACATAAAGCTACTAATAGGGAATGTCATAAAATGTTTAGGTAGATGCATTTGGCAAATCAGATGACATCGGTAATCTAGAGTTTTAACTATTAAAGAAGCGAATTTTTGTTAAAAAATCTCTCCACAAATAACATTCTAAGCTCCTTGACTGTTCTGGTGAATTCTATCAAACTTCAAGGAAAAAATAGCAATAGAATATAAGAGTTGGTTCAAACACTTTAAAAATTTATTATAGAACATTATCAAATTATTTCCAAAATACTGTTCTTATTTACACTTCAAACAATTGTTTATAAACACGAGTATCTCACTTTAGTTTTATAAAGTCTAGCTCCCTGCAGCAGCGTGTAAGAAGAGAGGGCACATAAATACTCCACTGGCCCTGGGCACATCCACCCTCACTTTTCCAGTCTCCCTCCATCTTTGACAGCACCAACTTCCATCACTCAAAGCTCATTACTGAGGGGATGACTGAAAAAGTGTGTCTTGTTCTTTTTTTAATTATTACAAATGAAGGCATGGATAAGTGTGAACATTTGCTCCTATGTTTATCAGTCATTTGTATTGCTGTATAATTTTTTATCAACTTCACTCCCTTTTTTATTTCTTTAGTATGTTTGTGTTGTCATATGAAAGGTTAACACCATTTTAGTAGGTGAATGATTAATATGAACAATCACATTAGGAAAAGTTATTCACAAAACTCTAGTTGATGATTATTAATCTATAGTGTTTTCTGAATAACTTTTGCCAGTTTGTCATTATTTATTTATTTATTTATTTTAAGAGAGAGAGAGCAAGCATGCAGGGGTGAGGAGGGGCAGAGGGAGAGAGAAAAGAGAACTTCAAGTAGGCTCCATGCCCAGTGCGGAGCCCAAAGCACAGCTCAATCTCACAACCCTGAGATCATGACCTGAGCCAAAATCAAGAGTTGGATGCCCAACTGACTGAACCACTCAGGAACCCCCCACTTTTGTCATTTTAACTTGAATTCATTTATTTTGGGGGACAAAAGTTACAATCAGGTATTTTTCTAAGTTAGAGGTCAAAGTACCCATAGCTTCTTTTCTGCCCAAGAGGAGAGGCAGAAACAGTACTTGAATTCTATGACACTCCTGTCATTTTTGTTTCATTGTGCATCTTTCAGCTATCACCTGTGAACAAGTGAAGTAAAAGTTGAGGCTCCAAATCCATGTCAGTCTATATCAAACATCTTAAACAATTAAAGAAGGAGACTCAGTGAAGGAGAGGAAATTATCAGAAAGAGACAGAAGAGAAAAGAAGAGGACATATCTAAAACACTGTCATTATTTTGGGGGCACAAATCTGAAAATATACAAGACAGCTAGAAATTAATTCATATCTGGATGTCTATAATGAAAGTAAAAAAACTGACCAACTTCAATATGTTTAGTTACACATAATCTCTTCTCTGGTGTCTTTAATGCCCATTGTTCAATATTCAAGGGACAAAAGGTTGAGGATCACAGCGCTATCACTGGTATTTGTTAATGAACCTTTAAATTGGCCATTACTGTTATAGCTTTTTATGTTGGCTTGGCTGTGGTGGCATTTTATTGACACAGACAACACAATTAATTTGCTTCAATCGTTTAACATGTTTGGGTTGAATCCAGTTAAAATGACTATGAGTTACAATGACAGCTCCTGGACTGGCAACAGAAAAACTTTACAACAGTCTCCAACCAAGAATGCCGATTCTCAAGGGGCAAAGGAGAGCGAAGTGGTTGGAGGAGGAAGAGAGAGGGTGCATGATATCAATCACAGAGCTAAGAGGAAAAGAAATCAGACTACAAGAAAACTGCAGGAGTGTTGGACATAATGAGCAACGCAGACTGCCTACCCCATTATGCCAATCTTTGGTGTTATGGATTGATCATGCTTTTGAGAAATACAGTTTTATCACTTTCTGCCTTCTCAAATGCTATATGATACTGACCATTGTGCAAGAATCACTTTTTCTTTTTTTTAATTTAAAATTTTATTTATTTATTTGTTTGTTTGTTTATAAACATATAATGTATTTTTAGCCCCAGGGGTACAGGTCTGTGAATCGCCAGGTTAACACACTTCACAGCACTCACCATAAGGAATCAGTTTTTCCATATAAAAAAGTGGTACATCGCAACCACCAGACACATCCAACACTTAAGCAGTGAAAAGCAAACACTCCAGCTGGACTAGGAGACATTAGAACAAAGTTACGTTGCCTAGGCCTGAAAGATGTTGAATTTGAGGCACTTTTCAATAATCTGCATCTTCAAAAAAATGTCAAAACTGTCAGTTTTGACCATTGACCTTTTGTTGTCATTAACTTTTAAATCACATGGTGCAGCAAAGGTGGTATTGACTTGTTTTAGAATTTTGAATAAAACTTCATATATTTCCTATTCATTTTGCCCCTATTCTGCATGTTTGTTTTCAAAGTTAATCAAAATAGAAAACAGTTTTTTACAAAGAGATCAAAATAAAAGAAAGTAAATCTAATTCTTGATAATTTATACAAAAGGTATTGTCTTATCTTCTAATATGCAACACAGAAAATTGAAAGCCAATTTTTTCAAGGATTAATTTTTATTTTCACTTTTATATGCACATCTGCACAGGTGGATATTGAATTATGTCATCCTTTTCCCCTCTTTGGAGCTGAATTTGTTTTGAGGATAAATTTTGAGGAGATGGTCAAGCACACTGATGATTCTACATAATACAAGGACACAAGTTTAAAAGTTAACAAAGTTCTAGTGTTACAAGGTCATTATAATGCTATGAATACTATGGAATCACTTTGAACTACCATGTGGCCTAGGAAAAAAAGAAAGTTAGAGACAGAATAATGGTCATACATGCTTGGACACTATAAGACAAATTAATTTGCCAGGCAAATGAAATTTGCAGTATAATTGGAAATAAAACATTTTGTTTATCACTAATTAAAAAGTATAGATTCTTATATTTATATGCTTAATACTGAACTCAGACTGTTTTTTTGGGGGACAAAATTGATGATACCGTGTCTTGAGAGTTAAGATTTTCTGGAAGTTTATGCCTCCTGCTTTCCTCCCTTCTGTATGCCAAGTGCTAGGAAATATAAAATATTTCAAAGACTTGCTCTGGGGAATATGTTGCTAGGTATTTCCAAACAAGATTTTTATTTTTTAAAAAATTGTGCAAGAGTTTTATGCCTATTATAGAAGACAAACAAAATGCAGATAAAGAGAAAGGAAACAAAATTTAATTGCGTGTACTCCCAGCATCCAATGATATTCTCTTTTAATATATTGGTGTATGAGATATGTATGTATGTATGTGTGTGTATATATATACACACATACACAGAGTAGTAAATATA
Organism: Martes martes; assembly: GCF_963455335.1. Taxonomy (NCBI): domain Eukaryota; kingdom Metazoa; phylum Chordata; class Mammalia; order Carnivora; family Mustelidae; genus Martes; species Martes martes. The sequence goes on from NC_137900.1 coordinate 21,003,569, forward strand.
TATATGTATATATACATATATATTGTAGTAAATATATATATTTATATGTAGATTTATGTATGTATGTATGTATGTGTGTGTGTGTGTGTGTGTATATATATGTACACATATATATATATACTCTGTATATATATATACAGAGTAGTAAAACTGGGAAAAGGTGGGGATTCAATTATAGGGTCACCAGAGAAAGTTATATTGAGATGGGAGTTTAGCAGACCCTCCTAGAATAAGAAAGCAAAGCCATGCAGATGTCTCCTGGAACACTATCTTAAGCAGAGGGCCAGTTCAAGGACACCGGGACAAGAGCATGCACTGTGGGTTGGGGTTGGAGAAAGCAAAAGGAAGCCAGTATCAAAATATATCCTGATTTTTTTGCTACTTTTTCTCCGACCCATAGATTATTTGTTTAGTTTCCAAATGTTCAGGGATTTCCTAGACATCTAGTTGCTATTGATTTCTAATTTAATTTTATTGTGGTCAGAGAACATAGCAAGAAAAAAAAAGGTGTTGTCTTACTTTAAAGGAAGTTTAATATGTGATATATTTGTCTGATATGATTTAAATCCTTTGAAATTTATTAAAACTCATTTTGTGGCCCAGAACGTGATTTGTCTTGGTGAATGTGTCACGTATACTTGAAGGACTGTTGCTGGTGACCGCTGATGTTGTGTTCTGTCAATGTTATTTAGGTCAAGGTGGTTGATAATGTTCATATCATCTAAATCTTTACTGACTTTTTAAGTCTATCAATTTCTCTATCAATTTCTGAAAGAGGGAAAATCTCTATCAAAATCTGTTTTATTTTCCAATTATCTGCTTGTCTAATTCTGTCACTTCTGCATCAGTTATTTTGAAGCTCTATTCTTAAACACATACATAGTTGTAACTATTATGTTTGCTAATGAAATTACCTAGAGTCATTATGAAATCTCGATCTTTAGTAATACTCCATGTGAAGTTGATTTTATTTATTATTTATAAAGCAACTCCAGCCTTCTTTTGCTTACTATGTGCATGTTATATATTTTTCATCATCATGCATTTACTTTGAATTTTTCTGTATCTTTAAGTTTTAAGTATATCTCTTAACAGGATCATGCTTTTTTTATCTTGAATCTCTTCTGCATTTTTTCTATGTACTTTTCATTAAACTATGTCTCTGTTAGATAACACATAGTTGGGTATTTTATCTGACCAGTTTTTAAACTGGGTGTGTATTTTCTAATATTTAATGTAATTATTGATATGGCTCAATTTAGATCTGCAATTTTATTGTAGGTTTTCATTTGTTTCCCCTTATTGTTTTTTGTTACTCTACTCTTTTCCTCATTTTTTTGGATTATTTGAGTATTTCTGAAATTTAATTTTACCTATTGGCTCATTAACTGTAGTTTTTTTCCATTTTATTTATTCTAGGAATTACAGTGCATATATTTAGCTTTTCATAACCAATATAGAGTTAAAATTGTACCACTTTAGTTAAATTCTAGGAATTGTACAACTATATAGGTCCAATTGCCAAGACCCCTATCATTTAGCTAAAATTTTCATATATATTACATCTATACAGTTTATAAATCCACTAAGGTAAGTTTTAATTTTTACCTTAATAGTCTTTATTATATATATATTTTATATATATTATATACAATATATTATATACATTTTATATATATTATATACAATATATTATATATATTTTATATATATTATATACAATATATTATGTATTATATATATTATACACAATATATTATATATTATATATATTATACACAATATATTTTATATATTATATATTATATGTAATATATTTTATATATATTATATGCAATATATTTTATATATATTATAGACAATATATTATATATATTTTATGTATATTATATACAATATATTATATATTATATATTATATATTTTATATATATACATATATATGTGTATAATGTATTTTGCCATAAATAATATATATTTAAATAATATTATGTGTGTTTATGTATTTTATATATATATTTAATTAGAAAAGAGAAGCACTGTTTTATATTTTTTCCAAAATATTTACCTTTTCCAGTATTCATTTTCTTTCTGAAGATGAGTATCTGGTATCATTTTCCTGAATGAAGTATTTTAGCTTGATTTAGCATTTCTTAAGATGCCAATATGCTGTTAGTTTTTATTCACATATTTTGAAGTTCTTTTATTGGTTATATTTAGAATTATCACAGCTTCTTGATGAATTGGACTCTTTATTATTATATAATGTCTCTCTTGTTCCTGGTATTTTTCCTTGTTCTGAAGTCTGCTTTGTCTGATACAATATGAACACTTCAGCTTTCATTTAAGTTATGTTTTCATGTTATAACTTTTTCCAGTCTCTAACTTTTAACTTATGTCTCTAATACTTAAAGTGGGTTTCCTATAGACAACATATATATAGGTCTTGGTTTTTATCCAATCTGAGAATATTTACTTTTAGTTGGAGTGTTTGGACCAAGCACTATCCAATCAAAATAAAATTTGAGCCATAAATATCAGTCTCATATGTATTTTTTTTAATTTTTAGTAGACACTCAAAAATAGGAGAAATATTAATTCAATACTTTATTTTATTAATCCAAATATATCCAAAATATTATCATTTTAACACATAATCAATGGAAACATATATTAATGAAATATTTTACATTGTTTTAACTCATACTAAGCCTTGCAAATCTAGTGCACACTTTATGCTCACATCACATTTCAATTTGGCCTAGTAACCAAATGTGACTATAGTGTTGGATAGCACAGTACACAGCCAATATGGGTACAGTCAATGATGTTGAAGTTGTATCTGTCATCTTGCTATTTTCTATTTGTTCCATGGTTCTTTGTTTCACTTCTTCATTATTTCTGTAATTTTTATATTAAAAAATTTTATATTAAGATATATTTTAAAATATATTAAATATATTATATTCTAATTTCTGAGGATAATTTTATGATTCTGTTATATCTTTATTGTCAGGTACACCTCATTGTTTTATTTTCAGTGGTTACTGTAGGGTTTACGACATACTTCTTTAACTTACCAGAGTCCAAGTTAAAATAATACTATGATCACAGCTAATACAGTGTAAGAACCTTATATGGGTGTACTCCATATCCGTGTTTCCTCTTTGTGCTACTGTTGTCATAGATTTTATTTCTAGTAATGCTATAAACCTCCCTATGCATTACTATTATTTCTTAAAAATTAAGTATATTAAGAATAAATAGGAAATTGTCTTCTGGGGAAAGTTTTAAAAGTGAGACAACATGTATTTTCAAAACGCTTATGCCTTTTGCAGATTTAAATGTACATTTGGTACCAATTAATTTCAGTCTGAAAATTTTCCCAAAACATTGCTTTTAGAGTGAGTCTTCTTAAATCTCACAAGTATTGTTGGTCTGCAAACATATTTTGCCATCACTTGTGAAAAATACTATGATGTGTGTACAGTTCTAGGTCACAAAAATGTTTTCACTGAGCATATTAAAGATCTTATGCCACTGTCTTTTGGCTTTTATACTTTCAGATAAGAAGTCTGTTTTAACATTGATCATATTTCTCTCTTTGGCATGTGTCTTTTTTCCTCTGCCTTCTTTTAAGATTTTTTTTATTATTACTGGTTTTCAGTGATTTTACCATTGCATGTTTTGGTATCACTTTGTCTATATCTCTTGTGTTTGTTATTTTTAAAATTTATTAGATTTGTGGATCCATATGGTCATCCAATTTATAAACTTTTAATCATTATTTTATCATGTTTTTTTTCTTCCCTGCCTCATTCTCTTCAATTCTCTTCTTCTGGGATTCCAATTAGAAATGTGTTAAATGCTTAATAATGTCCTTCTGATCACCAGTCATTATGTTTTTGTCTTTTTCTATGATTTATTTAATATATTTTTAACTAGTATACCATTAAGTTCAATGATATTTCCTTTTCTATGCCTAATTTGTTTTTAACATTCAGTATATATTTTTTTTCATTTCAAATATTGAATTTTATATCTTTGGGCATTCCACTTATATTTTATTTACAACTTCATTAAGATCATTTGTGCTTAAGATCTCATCACATTCATGTTTTCTTTCATATTCCTCATTATACTTCTAATATCTATCATTGTTATTCTTTTAAATTAATAAACTTTATTTTTTAGAGCTGCTCTAAGTTTACAGAAAAAAAAAATCAGCAAGTTCAAAGATTCTTTCCCTTAAGCTCTACACAGTTTTCCCTATGTTTAGTATCTCAGAGTGGTGTGGTCAACTTGTTACAATGGATGAACCTACACTGATACATCACTAACAGAAGTCCAGAGCTTACATTAGGCCAGGACTCACTCTTTCCTTGGTATATGTCTGTGGGTTTGACAAATGCTTAAAGTAGCATATCCACCATTACAGGGTCAGGCAGCACCATTGGCTTGTCCTAAAAAATCCCTTTTCTCCATGTATTTATCCCTCTCACAACACTACCCCCTGGCAACCACGAGTCTTTTTACTTTCTCTTTAGGTTAGCCATTTTCAGAATGTCATGTAATTGGGATTATCCAGTATGTAGACAGCCTTTTCAGATAGGTTTAGCAATATGCCACTTAAAGCCCCTATATGCTTTATCATGGCTTGATAGCTCACGTCTTCTAGTGCTGAAAAATATTCCATTGTCTGGATGGCACCATTTATTCGTTTGACTGCTGAAGGACATCTTTACTGCTTCCAAGTTTTGGCCATTATGAATAAAGCTGCTGTAAACATCTGTGTGAATGTTTTTGCATGGACATAGTTTCAGCTCCTTTTGGTAGACATCAGGAAGCAGGACTGCTGGATCATATGGGCAGAATATGTTGAGTTTTGTAAGAAACTGCCAAACTGTCTTCCTAACTGTCTTTGCCATTTTGCATTCCCACCAGCAATGAATGAAACTTCCTGTGGCTCTACATCCTTGCTAGCATTTGAAGTTGTCAGTGTTCTGGATTTTGGCCATTCCCATAGATGTGTAGGGGTATTTTGCTATTGTTTTAATTAGCATTTTCTGATGATATATGATGTGAGGCATCTTTTCGTATGCTTATTTGCCATCTAGATATCTTTTTTGGTGTGGTGTCTGTTAAGATCTTTGACCGGTTCTTATTTATTTTTTATTTTGTTTATTTATTAACATATAATATATTATTTGCCCCAGGGGTACAGGTCTATGAATCAGGCTTACACATTTCCCAGCACTCACCATAGCACATACCCTCCCCCATGTCCATCTTTGACCCGTTTTTAATCAAGATTATTTTTTCTTGTAATTTTAAGATTTCTTTGTATATTTTGGATAATAGTCCTTTATCAAATGTGTCTTTTGAAAATATTTTCTCCTAGTCTGTGGCTTGTCATTTCATTCTCTTGAGATTGCTTTGGCAGAGAGCAGAATTTTAAAATTTTTGTGAAGTCCAGCATTATCCGTTCTTTCATTCCCAGAGCGTGCTTTTGGTGTGGTCTATCATTGCCACACCTAAGGTCACCTAAGTGTTCTATGGTATTTTCTAGGAGTTTTATGCCTTGGCATTTTACATTTGGGCCTGTGATCCATGTTGAGTTCGTGAAGGATTTAAGGTCCATGTCCAAATTCTTTTTTTTTTTTTTAATTTTTTTGGCATGTGAGTTTCCAGTTGTTCCAGCACTGTTTATGGAAAAAGACTATCTTTGCTCCATTGTATTATCTATGTTCCTTTGTCAAAGATCAGCTGGCTATACTTATGTCTGCTTCTGGGCTCTTTATTCTGTTCCGTTGATCTACTTGTCTCTCTCTCTCTCTCTCTCTCTCTTTTTTTTTTTTTTTTTTGCCTACACCACACTGTCTTGATTATCTACCTGTATAGTAAGTTTTGAAGTCAGGTAGCACCAGGCCTCCAACTTTGTTCTCCTTCAATATTGTGTTGGCTATTCTGGGTCTTTTCCTCCCTGTGTGAGCTTTAGATCAGTTTAGTCAATATCTATAAAATATCTTGCTGGGATTTTGACTGGGATTGCATGGAACCTATGGATTGAGTTGGGAAGGAGTGGCATCTTGACAATATTGAGTCCTCCTCTTCATAAATGTGGAATATCTTCATTTATTTACTTCTTTGATTTCTTTCATCACTGTTTATAGTTTCTCATAGCCCTTATATTTATTTTGTTAGATACATACCTAGGTATTTCATTTTTTGGTGCTAACTTAAATGGTATTTTGTTTTTAATATCAGATGCAGATCTACATAAGGCAACATTCTCTAATAAAAAATAGATAAGAAGTAGATAAGAAACTCAGACTCAGGTAGGTCCAAATAAGACTTGAAATGAGCTGTAGTACACGTTTGGTTCTTTGTATCCTTCAGCCTCAAGAGCAGCTTTCTTTTTTTCAAGCTCAGTTTTTATCCATTGGGTCCACAGTATATAAAATAAGTGTAATCAAAACTGTTTACCGCTTGCCATTCACTAATGTTGTCTGTTTGATTGAATAGGGGTTGTCATATGACATGTTTCTGTTTCCCTAGGAATTCTGTCCTTACCATAAGCCATATCTTTCTTACTCACTTCTGTATCAAGTATGAGGTAAGCAAACTGACATTTCTAATATAATGAAAGATTGAGAAATACAAGCAATTTACCAAAGTTCAGTCACAGCTATTAAATGCTACATTTCTAGGTTGTCTACTGTTAGTATATTTACACCGTCTCTTTGGCATACATAAAATAGAGAATGAGGATGAAAGATAGTGTATATGTGAATAACCAAATACAGGGGCAGAGTAGAATTACCACAGGTCAAGATTGCCTCTTTTCCTTAGCCCTCTACAGCAGATGGAGTTCCCATAGAGAGGGCATTTTTTAAATTTTCATCTTATCTTAAATGCCTAATTTTTTATCTCCTGATAGAGATGTGTTTGGCATTAAGAGTAATAACAATATTTTTTCTAGCATCCAGTATCCTTTCTCATCAATTATCTCAGTAAAGTTTGGTTTGCAATTGTTCCCTTCACTCTCTGAACATCACTAGCAGTCTGTAATCTGGAACTTGGTTCAAAGCTGGAAAGAAATCTAGTCATGAAAACCTTTTCTCTATAATATGTAACATGTGGATTTCTTGGCTTATACTGAAACTTTAAGAAGGCATGATTCTTTAATAATATACCATAGAGAATATGTTCCTTAAAGCATACTTTAAGATAAAAATAATCTAATTATGTAATTATGGATGGAGAAACAGCTCCGTGTGGTTAGCCTGGATCTAACTATAATAATATGATTTTCACGGAATTGGCATAGTTTACCAACTGAGACCACAGATATTGAATTGCTCATCATAGGTGGGCTTTCTGTAAGATTTTAATCATGAACATGCAATGACTGCATCAAATACCAATTAAGTTTGAAATCAAACATGGCTGTGCTTCCCTATATTAAATACAGTTTAAAGAGAGATCATGTTTGAGTCATATGTAAATCTCTGGCAAAATACATTTCCAACTACCAAAGATGAAAAATGGGCCAGCAAGTAGCTTTAGAATTTTTGCCAATGTGAGAAGTTACTCAGTCTTATTGGTTTGGGGATTTGATCCAAATCTAGAAGACAATTTAGTTTTTTATATTGTTTACACTTAGCAAAGCATAATATTCAGTTTCTACAAAAAAAAATATGGACTTAGAACACTCTCTCAACAAATGAACACATAAAGACTTGAAAGATTTGTGTAATCAAGAAAGAAAAGAGCCCTATAAAACTCTTTTTGGTGTATGAAGTGTATATAACTTTAAAATTCAAAGGTTTGGTTTCCCTTAATTATATGCCTACATTACTTAAAAATCACAGGGAAAAAATATATTGGAAAAATAAGTTTGAGATTTTATTTCAACTATATTATTTATAAAATAATTCATGAAGACTTTTGCCTTCAGAACATACAGCAATGCCATCCTTTTCGAATTCATGTAAAACAAATGGCAATGTTTTAAGCATGTCTGTCTTTCATAATATTATGCATGTTTTCCTTCCCCATAAAACTTCAGCTCTTGTAGAACAATGTTTTTAACTAATGAAACTGCAGTCATCTAAACAAATTGAGACAACTACGAAGTAAAAACTATAAACTATGAACTAACTGAATGGATAAATTGTTTTCACTTGACATTATTTCACTAGGCTTACACTGTTCAAGCCTGTGTTTGTAAAGAAGGAGAATTTAGTGAAGAAATTCTTCTTGCTCAAGGATTTACACTTGGAAAGGTGCTAAGGAATAATCAGTCATCTGGGGCTGCTTTGAAAATTATCAATCTAAGCAGTGCCTTTAAATATTTATCTTTTTTTATTGGTTTGTAAAATACCAACACACCATTTTTATGGTTAATAAAATAGAATTAATAATAAGAGCACCAGGTCTAATGTGAACCAAAGTAGGAACATCCAGGTTAATAATCCTTCTCCTTTCTTGTACACTTACGTTGTTCAATCCCATCTCAATAAATATGCCTTATTGGAACTCCAACTTCTTTTAAATATTGCTTTCTACAGTTCATTTCCAGAGAGTTATACACCTATTTTTTCTATTGATTAGAATAAATGGGTATAACTTTTTTCCAACCCTTATCTTTTGATTTGCTTTTAAGATTTCTCGTGACCCTATATTCCAAAAATAGGTTTTAACACTGATCTGCCAAAATCTAAATATTTTAAAGCTTGAGTGATGCTTAAAATAAATAATTTTGTGAATTCCTTAGATAGTGGAGAAAAACAAGGTGAAGGATTAGCATTCCAAATTTATATCAAACTGCAAATGAAAACCACAAGGCCTTCTCAAAACTCTCCCTCCTTCTCCATGATTAAGGTAAGATCGTTGACCTGTTAGTTCAGTTCTGTTTTTACTTTTGGCATTGTCTTAATCGGTGAATTGCAAAACAGTGTTGTCATGCAAGACTTCCAGGAGTACATCTGTTTCTAATGTACGGTACGTAATTTAATGATGAGACACTTCAGCGGTCTACCCACTGCAAATCTCAGTTGTTAAATATGTCTGGAGCAAACGTCTTTAAATAGTAGGCACTTTTTTGGTACATTAATTTTCTCACACTCAGAAGCAGAAAATGTAATTCTAACTGTCACTTTGTGTAAAGCTCTGTTTACTTTAAAATGCTATTTACAGCCTAAATGTCTTGTTCAAACTGATTAACTATAGTGGGATTTAAAACTTTTCTAAAACCTATTTATTATGGTTAATGTTTTCAGAAATTTTTTCTTTCCCTTCAGACCATGGTTTAGGAAATCTATCTAATTGGCAATAAAACGCAGAGCTCTCAAGGCAAATCTTGAAAAAGATAAACCGATGGTATTCCAGAGGACACTGAAATTTAAAATGTAAGCCACAACTTGGTGTAGAGCTGGGAGTATAATCATAGAATGTAAACACTCCTTCTCCAGGAGATTAGGAATGGAGAGCCAAAGCCAGAACGGCCATCCTTAGACCACAATGCCCCGGTGGTTACCAAACAGAATCTTCATTTATGATTCAACTAGGCTAACCGCATGCTTGCTAAGTAGCTTGGTTTCCAACAAATCTTTTACAGTGCGTAAGATCTAATTATATGTGGTTAAATGTGGTTATCCTGTTTAGAACTTGTCTGACCAGTATTTCAAAGAGATAACAAATGTTGGTGGTAATCCCGTGTTTTACTAGGAGGGTAAGGAAAACTCCCCACTAAAGAAACACTAGTAGAAGCACTTTTATTAAAATTGTACTATTAACAGGCTCCATTTTCAGTTATGGAGTGATGGCACCTTGAAACAATCAAGTTTTCATTTAGAATGTTTTCATTTAGAATACCAAATAACTCCTGCATTTTAGTTTAATACTATCTTATTTGGAGTCAAAAAAATTATTTCCCAGGGCACCTGGGTGGCTCAGTTGGTTGAACGTTTGCCTTCAGTTCAGGTCACGATCTCAGGGTCCTGGGATAGAGTCCTGGATCATTGGACTCCCTGCTCAGTGGGGAGCCTGCTTCTCCCTGTCATCTGCCCCTCCACCCTGCTTGTGCACTCTCTCTCTCTCTCTCTCTCGCTCGCTCTATCTCAAATTAATAAATAAAACTTTAAAAAATTATTTCCCAGTAAATTATTTTCCAATGAGATCTTATTCTATTCGCAATAGTAACCATGGGATACATAGGACATTCCAGTATAACATGAAGAGTTTCAAAAGAATTTTAAAATTAATGACTTTATATAATTGTGACATAATCCTACAAAAAAGTTTTAGAACTTCTAACCCTTGAGTCATTGAAGACTATTGCAATCAGAGGTTTCTCGAGAAAAGTTATTGAGATGACAGATGAAATGACTTTAAAAATTCATTTTGTCTTTGTTTCTCTAATTCAGCCTCCAACTCTTGTTTTGAAGGGCATCAGAAAGACATTCCACATATATTGTAGCTTCCCAAATACTTGCAATAATTTTTCCCCGGCCAGATCTCCCCCAACAACTTAATATCTCCTTATCTCCTCTCCCTGACTCCCAGCTACTATGTATGCAGAATATATACAGATTTTTAATATAAGACTTCTTTCCTCAGAAATTTAATTTTGCTAGGAAAAGGAATAATACATTTTTCAATGAAATTTAAATTATTTTTCAAAGTATCTTCTTATTTGGATAACTGCTATAAAAATAACTACATGAAAAGGAATTTGATTGTCTATTTTTACTTTAACACTCAATGCAACAGATGAATGTTGATTATTTACTATGTGTGGGGCACATTCATAGGTTTTAGGATAAATATGCAAAGAAAATAATCCAAGAAGAATTTCTTACCATATTATAGTGGGTAGACAGAAAACAAATGATAAACATAATAACAAACTGTAAAATAGGCAAGAAAATAATCAGCGCTATGTAGCAAAAAGAAGAAGGAGGAGGAGGAGGGAAGGAAAAAGAAGAAAAAGAAAGAAGGAAGAAAGAAAGAAAAAGAAAGAGAGGAAGGATGGAAGGAAGGAAAGGAGGGAGGGAGGAAGGAAAAGAAAAATGAAAACAGAGAATGGGAAGTCAAGAATGTAGGTGTAGGAAAGTAGGATGCAGCCTGCAGTATATAACAGAAGGAGCAGGGCAGACTTTATTGCAAAAGTGAAATTTATGAAAAGATTGGAAAGAGATGCTGGGTATCTCCAAATGAATATGTTTGGGGAAAGACATTTTCAGGTGGAGGGAAAACAGAGTAAAACACAGAAGAAAGGAGAAGAAAACAGTAACAGGGAGGTCACCGGGTTCTGGGGACTGCTGAGTGAAAGACAAGCAGGAGATGAGGACAGGGTGGTTCTGGTAGGGCTTACAGGCATATCACTGGAGTAATTAAACATATTTAAAAACTCTTTTTCTCTGCATAAAATGGAGAGCTATTGCTGGTTGTAGAGCAGAGGAGGGGTATAATATGACTCACATTTTCAAAAGAGCCCTTGGGCTGTTGTGTAGAGAAGAGACTGTTGGCAAACAAGTGTGAAAACAGGGATCCTTGTGGATGTGGGGTGTTGCAGTAATTCAGGTGAGAAATAGTGGTTCAAATCAGAGACATGACCATGGAGGTGGTAGGAAGTAGTCATATCCAGGATGTACATTAAAGGCAGAATTTTCTGATGGATTAGATGTGGGCTGAAATTCCTGCAAGTGTTTTGAATTGAACAACGAGAATGTAATGGGCATCAGCTGATCTGAGTTGGAGAAAGCCGTGGGTAGGTGCATTTTGGAAGGCACAGGTAATGGGAGCTCGTGCTTGAATGTACTAAATTTGAGATAACCTATTTGACATCCTAGAATGAATCTGAAGTAAATAGTTGGACTATAAAGTGGTTTGGAGTTTTGTACAGATGTTGGGCTAAAGATAAATTTGAGTGCTGTCAGCATGTAGATGGGATTTAGATCATGTACTTGGATGAGATTTTTAAGTGAGAGAGTGTAAGAAAAGAATAGGATCATTAAAGATTAAGCCCAAGGGCACAGCAATGAGAATCTAAGAGATGAGAAACCAGCAGAGACTGGAAAAAAGTAACTGGTGAGGTGAGAGGGAAAAGTAGAGTGTATGGAGTTTTAGAATCCAAATGAGCAAGCCCAAAGAGGAAGATGGACGATCCACACTGGCAAATGTACTCTCGGGTCAAGTAACGCGAGACCTCAAAACTGACCATCAGTCTTGCGATGTGTGTAAACTCAACATATCACTTTGGTGGAGCATAGGAGCAAACGCCCAACCTGAATAGATTTAAGAAGCTATGAAAAAATGGAAATTGGAGACAGCACATAGCAACCCATCTTCTGAAGAGTTTTATTGCAGAGTTGTAGCTGACAGGGGAAGTATGGTTAAGAGAAATTCTGCTTGCAATGAGAGGAATAATGGCACAAAAAAATTAGGAAGAAAAGTAAAATATTAAAATAAGAGAAAAAAGAGAAAATTGATGGAGAAGTATCTCTGAGTAGACATAGGTGGTTGGTTGGTATGTGGTCCACAAGTTGAGGGACAATATCTAGATAGAAACGTGGGAGGAAGAGTCTGCTGATGTAGGCTCTAGTAGGTGGGGGATATGGGATTCTCTTCAGATTGCTTTCAATGTGGAGAGTGAGCATAGGAAAGGAGGTTTTAACACAAGGGGATAAGGTGTTAAACAGTTTTTGTAGAAACTAGAAGAATGAATGAAATTGAGATGTGTCTTATGACTGCCTAACAATCTGCTTTGAACACTATTGAAAAAGTTACCACTAGCTTAAGAAAAGCTATCCTCAAGGTCAGACAGCTAAAAGAAGCCTAACACTATGATAGCATTAGAATCTGAATCCTACTTGTTTCTATTTTATTATGGGACATTTCAAATATACAAAGTAGAGGAAATAGAATAATGAATGCTTATGCATCCATCATCCAGTTACAATAATTATCAACCTAAGGTCAGTCATCATTCATTATTTAACTATGCTTTCTCCCTCTCCTTGAGTATTTTAAAACCACACATATATGTTTATACGTGTATATAAAATATTTCATGCTCTACATCATTTTATTTAATATGTAAACCTTTCAGAATGTATCTCTAGATGTCAGGCACTTGTTTTTTATAAAGATGTCATTATCACACCTAAAATATAAAAACATAATTCTTTATCATTGAATATCACTCATTGCTCCCATTCCCCCAATTTGTTTGCTTGAATTTGGATCCAATTAAGATCATAACTTTGCAATCGGATGATTTGTTTTTCAGATATCTTCAATTATATGGTTTTCCAGTCTTCTAATTATATCTCTTCACAATTTTTCTTGGTTATTATTGTTTAAGAAACTGGATCATTCCTCTTACAGAGTTTGCCACACTCTGGATTTTACGAATTGCATAACCGTGATGTGTTTAATATGTTCTTCTGCCTCTTTAATTTTTAATGAATTGATAGTTAGATCTAGTGGTCTGATCATATTCAGGTCTGATTGTTTGAGTCATTTGTTTTTATACGTGGTATTATGTAATCAAATCAGGAGTTACATAGTATCAGCTGTCTCTTTTTGTTGTGTTTTCAGCTGTTTAAGATAATTGCCTAGATCCATTAATTTCATACGACTTACAAAATCTTGACATTCTAACATTTCTTCATTTATTAGCTGAAATAATCCCATAGAGGAAGATGTCACCTTGCAAAATAATTTCTCACCCTGAAGTATAGTTCATATAGAAAAGATTAGAAAAAAAAATCTTGATTGTTTGCCATTATATGGGAATTTTCAAAATCAGGGTCAGCTGCCTAGCATCCTCATGGATCACCGGAAAGTGTTTGAGTATTGCTATAAACTCATGGATGTAAACAAATCTTTTGCATTTCAATCCATTGCATTACTTTTCATTCACAAATTCATTCATTCATTCATTCACAAATTTCTCCTCTTTGACTAGAGTCAGGTTATACTAATTTGCTTCAGTCTTTTTGACCTGCATCTTTACTGAATTCTTTCAAGCACTGAAAGAGTAATTTCACAAGATTTTGTTCAATTCACTAGGTAATGGCACTATGTAATATGCACACTTTTAACTTTAGTCTGCGCAATTAACACTTTTCTATTACTTTCTCTAGTCTAGAACAAACTATGGCCAGTGGGCTGACTGCCTGGTTTTATAAATACAGTTTTATTAGAGCAGAACCACACTCATTCATTTATGTATTGCCTATGACTGCAAAGTCGGATAATTGCATCAAAGACCACCTGTATGGTCAACAAGCTTTACCTGTTTAGTATTTGGCCTGTCACAGAAAAGTTCACCAATCCATGGTCTAGATAGTCCACATAATATATCATGCCTTTATTTTAGTGTCTCCCAATTTCTGTGATGTATACGTCCCTCACCATGCAAATTCCCAGCCACCAAAGTGTTATCACTGAAAGCAGAGTTGGGAAGAAATTGCACACAAACACACCATTGTACATGGTGAGTTATTATGCATATATGTGATTCTAGTTATGTGTATATATCCATATATATGTACACCAATCATACAGACATAAATAACTTAGAGAACATGTATAAGAACGAAATGTAGTGAAACAGGAATTGATGAGTTTCAAGTATATCTGCCTTTTGTTTTTAGAACTAGTTAGTTATATGTTTGTACAATTTAATTTTTAGTAACAGTTCCATTTAACAAACTGCTCACAAGAGTGCTGAGAATTTAACCATCAGTGCTCACAAACTGGTATGAGCCGGCTCCAATTCACCTCTTACATATATCCCACTAACCATCTCTGCAGCTGAAGCCTGTGAATTTTGATTTTGAGCCCCAAGTAGAGACACATCCACCGCCCTATTGGTAGTATAGTATATTGAACTGAAAGCCTCAAACATTAAACCTTACAAAGAAAGATTTTAAAAACCCAAATATGTTAGTATGATTACATTTTAAAACGATTTAAATATCACCATAAAGGTATTTACTGTAGAACAAGAACAACTGGACCACATCTAATGGGTCTTTGGGACTTAAGAAGACTTGTTTGCAAAGAGGTCTTGATGAATTTAAGAAAAACCAATATATATTTCAGTTTTGAAATGCCCTTTTCCACCGGCTGGTTACTATATGCACTTTACCATGGTTCTAATCATAAGCGGTGTCCTCGGGTCAGAGTGGAGGTCAGAGGGCCGTAAGTGTGATATTCCCACCTTCTACCCAAATGACAAACATCAGTGATTTCTAAAACAACTTACACCGCCTTTCTATCCTGCTCAACATGTAGCTCCCAGCAAATCATTAGTATCTGATTATAAATGAATCCGAGATTAAGCCTTCAGGCTGTCTCTCGTGTACTCTCTCACAAACTTCTACATACACAGTTTTTTCTTGTTTTCAGTATATTCTTCAGAGTTTCTAAAGAATAACTCCCAGAATAACTCTGGAAAAATCTTAAGTTTTTCTTGATAGAAACAGACTAATGCTCAGAGTTCACGAATTTCAGTATCAGGCAGGTACAGATTGTGAGAACAAGCAGAGCCCATGCACCTAGTATTATGGAAATGCAGAGTATAACTGGAGTTTGCAAGGCGAAATGTCATTCAAGTTTATCACAGGCTTGACTTGTGGTGGGCATCCTTGAGTCTACCCAAATACTCTCTTACTTGTTAAGTCTATCAGACCAAAGATTTGGGCTGAAAGAGAGAATGAGAGTGTTCATATCCTGGCTAAGATTTTGAGCAATATTCATCAGAAAAAATGGGAAGAGCCTTTCCACATCATGGCTCGTGCTCCCGGAAAATCAAGGGACAGCACCTTCATTCTGAAGACCTGACAAAGTAGTTTTCTTTGATCAAAAAATGAACCAGACACTAAAATATAGTCAGGGAAGAACTTAAGGCCGGGAGATGCTCAAATCCTCCCAGAGTCTGGCATTCAGTTCAGCACCTGAAAAGAAATTATTCAAATACAAAGGAATTACCATGTGAATGGTGTTTCTGCACAATTTCTGCATATGCTGCCTTGCATTTTTATCAAGACGACAAACATACACCAGCGTGAGAAAGCAGGTGCCTTTTTCCCCCATATCTTTTGAACATCAGTATTTCCCAGCAGTTAACTGCATGTGATAATGGCCAGAGCACAGAAACGTTTTGATTTGGATCCAAACTCTTCACCCAGAAGCAGCTTTTTGTTGTATATTTTAAGCTTGGAGCTTTTGATCCAGATTTCATTATATGGCAGATCATTTAAATAAGAAGGCAAGGAGGCTCATTGAGGGGGGAGCTTCGTAAGATGTTGGAGTCTCAAAGAATATTTCAGCTCAGAGGGATTTCTATTCGGGAGCCAAATTCAGAACCCACCTACTGAGTTAAAGCAATTAATTATTAACCACAGACATATTAAAATTACAAGATACAGGGTTGACAGCACATTGCAACGAGCCTTCAAATTGTGATTTCCCAGCTTAATGATGATGATAAGATAGGACTGAATGGCAAATTGCTATTGCTTTCAGCTGAAAATGTGAGAGTGCTGCGGCCGGATCACTTGTTACAGAGAACCGCTATTCATTCAGCCGCCCTCCTTGCAGAAATAAACCCAGGGTCTGGTGTGGTGGCAGCTGAGATGTTAATTCACAAGACAGCAAGCAGAGAGAAGCTGCTAAGTGGCACAGTGGGTTAATGACGCACTACACTGCTTCACCATGGGAGACATATGGGTTGCATTCTGGCATTGTTCACAAGTGGAAATTGGTTTACCACTCTTAGCTTGGTCCCTAGTGGACAGTTGTCCGCGTCCCAGACCTCCTCAGATGTTGTCCTAATTTTCTGCACAGGAGAGGCTCAAGTCTGGAGGAGCAGGAAGGTTACTTATAAGAGTGCAATTGGCTTGGCAGAATCAGAGGAGGAAATGGGCCCAATATCCTCCCTCTTTTAATCCCGGTCCCTGCCAGTATCTCATTTTCACCAGCATGAAAATCCACTCAGGGCAGCAGAAGAAAGAAAGGCAATAAACAAGGCCAATTTCCTTTCCGATTAAACCACATCCTCAAAGAGCTAAGAGGGTTTAGTATTCACTTATCAAAAAGGGGATATTTGTTTGCAATGGGCCTTGCCCTCAGTTGGAGGATCATGGAACTAAAAGCTTAAGAATGGAAGAGTTTAGTCAAAATCCTCTGCACTTGCTGGAATAATTGTACAAGATATGACTGTATGTAACTCTTCTCATTATCATCCTCCTGGTCTTAGTATCAAGAGAATGTGTACAATAATATGTATAGTTTTCTAATGTATTTTTGTTTTTTACAAGACAACATTTTTCACCTTAAGGAAAAGCCTTTTCTTTGAGAGAAAGATTTGACTTAATTTACTCTTCCATGGGGAAAAAAAAAAATCACCAGGAATAAAAATGTTCAAATTGCAAATAAAATAAAATGATGAGAGAAAAAGAAGTTTAATAAAAACCTGATACATAAGGAACTCAAGGAAATAGGAATTACAGAAGGAGATGATACTAATTTTTTTTTCTAATGTAAAATAACAAAAACTATGGTAACAGGAATTGAAGCATTAAGAGAAGAATGAGATGAAACACAAAAAAAGAGTAGAGAGAAATACCTATGATAAAAAGGAAGATTTAATATTTAATGTCCATAAAAGACTTTTTTAAGACTGATTGAAAAAATGAAAATATACTGAAATGGTCTTTGTGAAGTTCAGATTGTTCAGATATTTTAAACCTACACAATCCTAGTTTTCTGGGATTATTTAACATACTCTTCTCATCAGTTCTGCCTTCAACCAATCATTCCTCCTCAATCTTTGTTTGTTTACTTTTAACTGATTTGTGGAGTGGTTCATTGATTTGGTATTTAAAGAATATACTCAGGGTGCCTGGGTAGCTCAGTCAGTTAAACATCTGATTCTAGATTTCGACTCAGGTCATGATCTCAGCGGGCTGGTATCAAGCCCCACACTGGGCTTCATGCTCAGCGCTGAATCTGCTTGTCCTTCTCTCTCCCCATCCCCACCATTTGCACTCTTTATGTGTTTCTCCCTGTCTCTCTCTTTCTCTCTCTAAAATAAAATACATAAAAATCTTTTAAAAAATAAAGAATATACTCAGTAAGAAAACACTTCAGATGGGAGAATCAAAAGATGAGAGATTTATAAATATCACATTAAAGTAGAAAATGGAAAAAATTTTCAAATGCAAAATTATGGGTTTGAACAAATCACTTTTTCTAGCAGTCGTGATCCCAAAAGGCAGCAGATATATCCAGTCCACATTTTCCTTCCCTTAGAATCTGGGCTCATCCACTATAAAAACAGCTAGCTTCCTGAAGCAAATCAGCTATTACTCACTTCTCCCAACAAGACCCATTCATGGCCAGCGTGTCCCAGCTTCCCAACTCTCATTTCTCCACCAGTGGGGAGTTTTCAAAATCCTATCCTCATATCAGCCTTACTCCCCTTTTGGATTGCCTCCCACATTCAAATCAAAACCACTCTAATTCCCTTCTTGGAAAGTTCTTCACCAACACCTTTGGTCCACAGAGTCTCTTCGTCCTGTAACACTTAATTCACAAGGTATTCTAAAGTAGCCAGAATCCTGCTTTGGAACTTCCTGCTTGGTTTATATAGTTATAAATTATTTGTGTGTCTTCATCGAGTCGCCTCAGGTAAACTTTATGATTAGTAAAAAGATGTTGTATGCACAAAGTAGATTTTCCATCAACATTTCAAGATTAGATTTCTCTTTTGGCTTTACATACTTATTCTGATATACCACGAAACCTAGCATACTGCCTTGCTTAATAAATATGCGTGAATGAATGCTTACCATAAAATAATTGCAACTTCTTTTTCTGTTACTAGAGATCGCACTCCCCAATTCTAATAAGATATTTAAAACCTTCGTAAAATTTAAATGGAACATAGCAGAATCATTTAATTTTCTACTGTGAATCTGATTTTAAAAGTAATGAGACTGCATTTTGATTTTTAAATACTCCATTTAACACTTAGAAAATTATGATATAATTCAAGAGCAATTTTGGGTTTTTTCAAAATAAATTGGGACAAATTTAAAATTCTTTAAAATACTTCAAGAGCTTTCCTATACACAATATAAGATAAGAGCAGCTTTTATTGAATTTTAGGCAAAGTAGAATGTCCAATTAGGAATATTTATGCATCAAGTATTTGATAGACAATATGGCCTAAATATAGCCCAAATTTAGACTATCTGAAACATTGAGATGTTAAGAACCTGTGGCTCTGTATTGGTGGGACTTTGGTCCATCTGCATTCTGCTGATACACACATTTTAATAAGAATACATTCATAAATAAGGCAGTCATTTACAGAAGGATAATTCTGCTGGAACAAAAGAATATTTGAAGAACTATATATACATCCATTTTCTGTGTTTCTGTCTACTAATATTGAAAAACTGAATGGAAGCAGACAAATTACTATGTGCCTCCTTACTTTCTCTCACCTGTTTTAGAACCATTCTGTCTTTTTGGGGCACCTAGATGCCTCAGTCCATTAAGCATCTGCCTTCAGCTCTGGTCATGGGGACTCCCTGCTCAGCAGAGAGCCTGCTTCTCCCTCTCCCTCTGCCTGCCCCCCCCCTGCCCATCCTGCTTGTGCATGTGCTCTCTCTCTCTCAAAATAGATAAATAAAATCTTAAAAAAAGAAAAAGAAACTTTCAGTCTTTTTCATCTAAAATACAGGAGCCTCATCTTTTCATAAGATGCACAGATTCTGAGGGAGATAGAGTGCCATCCCTGCCTGTCTCAAAGTTTTGACTTTCCTTCAATGTCCAATCTTACAAAGTTCAACTTTGTACTTCCCCTCATGAAATAAGAAAGAGAGAGAGAAAACCAATGATAGAGAAGAAGGAAGGAGGGAGGGAAAGGAGGGAAAAAGAAAAGAAGGGGGGGAGGGAAGAAGGAGCAGAAATAACAGAAGGAAGAAAGGAAGAAACTGAAGGGAAAAGGCATGACTCCTAGTGACTACACAGACCACACATTCTGGGACATGTGTCTGCAAGCAACGGCACCATTGTTGCGGACAGTAGACAGTAGACTGGGACCGCATGATTCTATGGACAAGCCCATGGTCTGGATGGATCTCTGCAAGAATCTGTTTTCATAAACAAAAACAGCAATGACACTAATGAAGTGGGCTGTAAAACTCCTGCAAAACAAGGAACAATGAGTATTATCCAAAATGATTTCCAACCAGTGTACTGGTTTACAACCAGTGTACTGGTACCAGCCAAGATTACCAACCAGTGTACTGTGGCACATTCTGGGTGCTGCAAACAAATGACAATAAATCTCAGAGATTTATTCTTTTCAGCTGTCAAGGTAACCCAGCAGAGCCTGAGGTCAGTGGAGGCCCTGCCACAGCCTCATCTGGTTGCCCTGGCGTGCCTTCAAAAGTGGCCCTTTACTACAGGGATTAAGAATGATGCCAGGAAGAAAAGAGAAAATTATTCACTATCCTCAGCAGTATCCAAGTGGACATGAAAAAGAAAGAGAAAGCTGGTTCACTTTTTAATGTCTACATTTGTATATTTATCCTGAATTTGAAGGTGGGGTTTCTGGATCATGGCTTGCAGTAATAACTGCATCAGTTCCCTAAACCCCAGTTTCTTTCCCCCTTCTGGGGTAGTATGAGGAAAGCCATCTGGACAGGCTGGCGTGTTTGGGAGTCATGCAACAGACAGGAGCCCTGAAATTAGGAATTAGGGAGTTAATATGAAATTCATCACGGCTGAATTGCAACTTCAAAATGTAAAGTTAGACACATGAGTGTGGTGTCAAGATCCTGCAAGTGCTTACATGGTAGGTAAGAAATTTGTATTTCATTTTTTATAGCAAAACTGGTGTTTATTTTGTTGTTCATTGAAATATTTTAAGAAGAAGGATAATCGGTGAAAATTTTTCATTCCAGTCCTTCTCTGGTTCACATCCAGGCTCCATCACTTGACCCTGGGCATGATATAAATTTCCTCTATGTCTCAGTTTCTAAATCTATAGAATAGAGTAACAATCCTTAATAAAAGTTGTTGTGAGGATTAAATGAAAACTCTTTAAAAAATACCCAAGACATAGTAAATACTCAACAAATTGCTATTATTATTATTATTATTACTATTGGATTTTAATTTATTTGATAGAGATCACAATTAGGCAGAGAGGCAGGCAGAGAGAGAGAGAGAGAGGAGGAAGCAGGCTCCCTGCTGAGCAGAGAACCCGATGTGGGGCTCGATCCCAGGACCCTGGGACCTAAGCCGAAAGCAGAGGCTTTAACCCACTGAGCCACCCAGGCGCCCCTACTATTGGATTTTAAACAAAAGAATGGCATTATGGAATATTAGAAAGCTCTTTATGGTCACCTTGGGAGGTGGATTCAGAAGTATGTCAAACTGGACATGAAAACAACATTTAAGAAGTTGCTACATGATAACCCAAGGTAGAGATGAATAGCTCCTGATACAGAACATTTGCAAGGCAGGAGGAAACAGACATGTTCAAGCTATTTAGGGCGAAGAATCAACAGAATAAATAAATAATAAGGATTGAGTAGTTGCACCCTGTGGTGCATTGAAAAAGTATAATGAACTAAACATGTGATAATAATTTTCATGGTTTCTGATGTGTCTGATTGTCTCTTTCTCCATTAGACCCCTTAGGTGTCTTTTATTTATTTATTTTCCCCTATTATATTACCAATGCCTACCAGCGCATGAAAATAGCAGACACTTTCTAAATATGTTGAGTACTGTTTGTGTGGTAAGATGATTAGTTCAGGGCATATAAGTGTGAGTTGATTTTGAAAGCAAGATGGTGGTCTAGAGAGCAGATTTATATGAAATTTAAGCTGTTGGAGTGGGTGTGGTTACCAAGGAGATGATTTGCAGTGAGAACAGAGCAGAGTTGGGGACAGAATCCTGACGAAGATGAACACGTAAGGGAAAAAGAGCCTTGAAAGTATTCTAAGAAAGAATGTCCAGAGAATTGGAAGAAACACAAGGAAATCTGTAGTGTCAAAAAAAAAAAAAGTAGGAAATGGTATTTTAGGAAGGCAGAGAAATACCAAATATTCTTTTGAGCAATTTAACAGTAGCAAAATATTGCTAAGAGGTCAAATATAATAAATAATAATATATTGGCTAAAGACGTTCACTTGAAGTAGTTTGAGACAGAAGCTGGATTAGGGCTGTTGAGGGACAATTGAATTTAAGTAGTGATTAAATTGAATTGTTCAAAAGTAATTAAGCTATTAAGAAACATGTAGAAATAGGTAAATACGGAAAGAAATACTGTGCTGTACAGAGATGCTTAAACTGCCTCTGGGTTGTTGACAGGGTCATTCAGAGAGTGAGGACACAGAGGAGGTCAGAGTTGATAAGGTCTCCTGAGACTCGTAGTCAGTGAGGGGCTCCGGTCCTTCAGGGTAATGTGACAACACAGAATATTCAGGTGCACCCCTCTGTGGAGCCAACCCTGTGTGAAAATTCAGTGGTCTCTCAAATGATTCACCTGAATGGTAATATGGCAAAATAATAATTCTCCCATCTGCAGAACAACTGGTGATGTGGGATCATTCACTACATTTATATCTACCAAATTCTATAAACACATACTTTAGAAATTATATATAATTGGTGACTAAGGCTGTATTAACTAAGAAAGGAGAGGTTTTATGCATGTCAAGGGTTATATATATATAATATATATATATAATATATATATGTTATATATAACATATATATGTTATATATGTTATATACACATATATGTGTTATATATGTATATACACACATATATGTGTGTGTGTGTATATATAGGCTATATATATATATTTTTTTAAATTTGCCTTTTAACCATGATTGAGGATATTAGCAGGAGTTGTGTTGAAATAAACAATTGTTTGCCTTTTAACCATGATTGAGGATATTAGCAGGAGTTGTGTTGAAATAAACAATTCACTAGACTCTTCCTCATTTCTTTCTTTGTGCTCCCATATAACATTACACATAGGCTTTCTTGTCTGAAATTTTAAAAGACTATATAGATTATATAAGTGAACATTATTCTGCACTAACTAATGGGATGTCACTTCCTATGGAAAGAAGACTAAAAAGTAAATATGAAAAACATAAGAATCAAAATCCCTATAGTTGCAAAGCAACAAGTTAGTAAGAGAATGAAATATGACTAGACATCGTTGATACACTTAAACTAGAGTGTATCTGGTCACTTTTGTATTTTTCTCTTGGCATATTACTAACATATAATCAGTGCTTAATAAATGCTTGTTAGAACAGATTAATTATGGATATTTCAGGTCAAGCCATGATAAAAGCAACTGAAAAATTAGAGCCATTTGACTCATTATCACATATTGTATCTTAATAGCAGACATACTTTTTAAGAACTCTAGACCACAGTGGGAAATCATTCATCAGTAGTGTTCTTTCCTCAAAGAGGTAATCAGGTGAAGAGCTAGTGTCACTCAGTAGTATAGAGACGATCCTTGAATGAAGGAAAGGTAGGGAGTGAGAGTAGATTGCTTGCAAAATTGGTGATTATGAAAGTTCTCACGAATATTCTGAAATGCCATTTTGAGTTGTGGGAAATTAAGGCCTCTTAAATCTTCTTTGATCTCTATGTCGTGGATAGGAGAATATATCAGGGACTCAAATATCCCAAGGTTTCCAACATTCTCTCTCCATTACCCACAGGGAAGACAGCTTGAAGTAGATGTGGTTAAGATGTACTTAATCCGATTTTAAGGAAAGATAAACTATCGATGGTATGAAATAATTTGTACATATTGCTTGTATTGGCTAAACAAGACATCAGAAATGGTGTTATTTAAAATTACAGCCCTCATGGGGCGCCTGGGTAGCTCAGTGGGTTAAAGCCTCTGCCTTCGGCTCAGGTCATGATCCTGGGGTCCTGGGATCGAGCCCCGCATCGGGCTTTCTGCTCCACGGGGAGCCTGCTTTCTCCTCTCTCTCTGTCTGCCTCTCTGCCTACTTGTGATCTGTCTGTCAAATGAATAAATAAAATCTTTTTTTTTTTAAGATTTTATTTATTTATTTGACAGAGATCACAAGTAGGCAGAGAGGCAAGCAGAGAGCCCGATGTGGGCCCGATCCCAGGACTCTGGGATCATGACCTGAGCGAAAGGCAGAGGCCTTAACCCACTGATCCACCCAGGTGCCCCGAATAAATAAAATCTTAAAAAAAAAAAAAATTACAGCCCTCATGTTACTTTCACTGATGACAGGACTGCCAAAGCGTAAGGTTCCCATTCAACTCCGGGCTTGCCCTCACATTCAGAAGGAGTTTCTTAGCTGAAAGAGACATTCGACCTTCAAAACTCAGTCTAAGAGGTAGTTAGAGAATTAAGAAAGGTGAGTTCACTTATGGTTTATGATACGATTTTCCTACTCTCTGACCCTGTCTCTTCTAATTACACTGTTTGCAGAAAGACTTGATATTTCTATTTATCAGTGGAGTCTTTTAATGCATTTTTTCCTACCACTAAAAGACCACAATTTTCTGTTGCTATTGCAGATTGAAAGTCACAGATCATTTCTGTTGGATGAACCTCTTTGTTATACCATCTGAAGGGTTTTGAAAAAAACAATGTCATATTCATTTAAAGGCAGAAAAAGAAACATAACATTACTGATTCAATGTGATAGCTATTTCTAAGGCAGAATTAAAATAGCATAATTTCAGCAATTTACTTTTTTACACTAATACCACAGTTCATTATTTTATACATTGAGGCACTTTAGAACCTCTCATATGCTTTTAATCTATCACTTACTAGTTGGCAATTACTACTTCATCTTCGGTCTTTACGCTCTTAAGAATTTGAACTCATAAAACAACATTGTTCTTACAACAGTGTAAAAACCACAGGAAAAGAAAAATTCCCTGTCTTTATCGAGCCCCACTTGTGAACATTTTTTACATCAATTATACTTATACTTTAACATGTTTTAAAATTAAGGTGGATTTGCATGCTTTTTTGGAAAAGGGAGAGAAGTCAAGAAATCATCCTTCCTGGACTAAATGGGGGAAAATAAATTAAAAGGGTTTCAAGGAAATTGAGGCAACTGGCCATGTTGAAACACCTGGGGTCCATGCTCAGATGTCATAGATGGCCATGTTGAAACACCTGGGGTGTCCAAGGGGCCAATTCATGTGAGAAGAACCAAGAGACAGGACCAAAAGAGGAAGTGATGTCACTTGGAAAAGACTTTGAGTTGTGGTTAAGTCAGGGTTGAGCTAGGAAGAGCTCCTAAAGCCACATCAGTGGACAGTTCAAACAAAGCTGATAGAAGGGAGGAGAGAGCTCTAAAGTTATAAGGCAATACAGAGTAAAATAGGTTTCAATATGTAAAAAGAACTGTGACAGGGTAAAGAGTACTAAATGGTGAAAATGTTGAAGTAGGAACATCAGATAGTATGGTGGAGTTTTTATAAGATGTATCTAATGAATGCTGATTCCCTGCAAAGGGAGTTAAGATTACATAGGCATAGCACACTGCTGAGAAGGGCAAATTTGATCCCTATAATTAATTAATTGGTGTAATATGATTTTAAAGATCATAATAATTTTAAAGATCATAATTTTAAAGATCATAATTATTCTTAGTGCTATGGAATTTTGCCTAAAATGTTTGAAAAATTCAACATTCATCCATACAACAGCCACGAAATATTTATTTTCTCTTTGATTGATATTACCTCAAGTTCTAGAAAATGTAAGGATGAAATGGACGTGATCATGTCTATTTCTCTCACTAATAAGTGAGAGAAACAGATAGTAAACAAATAGTAATACAAGTAACTATTACATTACAGGTATAATCAATGTCATGAGGAAAAAACAGTTACTTCACCTAACTTAGAATTAGGAACATGCTATCTATTACATGTGACTCTATGCCCATTCTCACGTGGCAAGTTTTTAAATTTCCTCAATGAATCCTGTGATTCCAAACAATGATACTACTGAACAAGGGAAACACCCTCTTTTTCTGAAGATGTTATATTTCAAACAATAAATAGTTTAAAGTTTGAGAAACATATTAAAAATCAGGGGGAAAAACTAAGAGAATATCTTTTGGCCTTTGTTTCCCTGATAAAAAAAGAATAATAAATATTCTTCAAGGCAGTAATGACAGTGGAAAGCATATGTTGGCAGTTTTTAATTCAGAGGAAGTTTATAGAATATGGCCTTGACTTTATGGTTTATTATCCTTATTTGAAATGAAATACAGAAAGGTCCAACAATAATCAGGCAGCTTGCCATAGAGCCTGTAGCATTTTAAGAACCACAAAGGAAGAATGAATCATTCCCATACACCCTTAAACCACAGTTTCATATCTACCAATGATTTTTATAGCACTTGGGATTTGTTAATAGCTCATTACGATGATTTCAACATTCGAACCTCCCATTTTACAATTGTTGATATTTCTTTGCCCCAAAATGATCAGTTAGCTTAGCCAAATCTTGATTCATGTCCTACCACAAAGAATGTCCACCCCCACGAACTTTTGCTGGTTTTCTTTATACTTAGTGATTGATTATTGCATTAAGAGGTCCAATTTTCATCTTCACCTGTCCTGATTTAGTCCATAAAGATAGAAAGTTAAGCTGATGAATTTGGCAAGAGAGTTGTCTTTCAACATGGAAAGATCCCAGGGCTGTGTTAAATCACACACAAGACCATGAAGAGCTATGGCTGTCTCCAGTCTGAAATTGAGACAGCTAGGGAAATTGAGACCAAACTCTAGTAGGGCTGCATTTCAAATGAAATGATTGCAAGTCATGCTAATGACTGGCATCAGTTTGAAATTCCTCCAGTGTAACCACATGATTTCAGATTTAAACAGGGTCTATCACTTTTAATGATCCAAAAGAAACCTTTGAGGTGCCATAGGGCAATTTAGTGGAAGTCTTAAAGCATTATTTTTTGTCTAAAACCAATACTTAGGAAGCAATTAATGATAATAAAATGTGGATGCTATCAATCACCTATATATGAATTTGTTATCAAAATGTTTTTTTTTTAATTAGATAGTCACAAGAAAGCCTCAGTAAGAATGCAAAGCCCCAGAAACAAAATGAGATTGAGGCTTATCCTTCTAATGTGGAAAAGAAGAAAACAAATATATATGCAGATATATGAAATTGGAATTATTTATTATATGCAGTATCTGGGCCACACATTACTTTTAATAATAATATCATCTTGGATTTATATGGTGATAGGTCTCCAGAGAGCCAGAAATTCTCTTTTATATTAAGGAATAAATTACTACCAATATTAGCAATCATGTTTATAGATGAAGATTTTAATGCACAAAAATACATAATTTATCTGAGGTCACACAGTTCATCAGCATTAAAGTCAGGTAAGAATCTAAGTTTGCTGATTTATAATCAAATATCTGTTCATTTGATTAAGAGTTCTTAACCTGGAGCCAAGAGCTTCAGGGACCTTTGAACATCTTGAAATTAAACGCAAAATGTCATCTATATGTATGTTTTTCTCCCCTGGCGAAAGGATCAGATTATCAAAAGGGGTCATGACATAAAACATATTAAATACTACCTCATTTGACTAACCCACTGCTGTACTGGATTTCTCTAAAAAGGGATCATATTCATTTCCATAATAAATTTAAAGTTCAGCCAAAGTTTCTAACCAGTATGCTAGAGTTGGAATACATTAATGTAGCTTAGTAAATAATTTTGCAGAGAACAACTCAGATGATGGGGACTTGAATCCCTAGTTAACTTTCACATGCCTTGACATTTATTCTTAGCACATCACAGAATTCACATAGAGAAATGCTACACTTAAACGGTTAAATGTATTTTAATTATCACCCCTGATTTGTAACTTTTGGTACATGATGAAAAATTCATCTTTTGAACCAAAATTGCTCAGAGCAGAAGGCAATATTTTTCCCCATAAATGTATAACATCAGATCAGCAGGGTTTTACTTATGCGAACACAACCAAATTTGCTTTCTCTCCCATTTTACCTTTTGGAAATTTTTCACTCACAGACAAAAATACTGTAATTCAGAACACAATAAAGTATCAAATTGTTTTTATCTAATTTCTAAGTGGAAATGTCACAGTCTATATTTGCATTTTTAATGCTAAAAAGTAAACGTTAGAAGCAATTTAAATATTGATTTTCATATGTACATATAGGCACTTTGGATTTGGTTCTAAGTTGTATACATTTACTGTTGCTCCATTAGAAATAAAAAGGTGCAGAAGTCACGTGAAATTTTCACATCCCTTCTAATGGGACTATAACAATACAGCATATCCAGACTGAAAGCTTTGATGGAGGCAATTAATTCAATAAAACAGCCCCTTTGACCATCTCTCCACAGACTTAATCAAATTTTTAGATTCATTTTGAATGGTGTGAGACCCCTGCCATGTTGTTCAAGGCAAGAAAGTCACCCCACTAAGTCATACTCGATCTGGCCTAGGGATCACATTTCAGGCCTTTCAAGGACTTCTCAGGCTTAGATAAAATCTCAGCACCAACTCATTTACAACAGCCTAGAATCCATAGGGTCCCCATGTTAGCTTGTGTGTTAGAGATCTCTAATATGTTTCTTCTCAAGATACAGGGAGTGTTTCGATGGCCATCATCATGAGGCTTGTTCAGGTTCCTAGGGGAGGGGCAGAGTAGGTCTCTACTGACATATATACATCTTATCCAGTAAGATGCATCAAAATAGGAAGCCAGAGTTTCTTGTCCAGTGGAGCACAGTGTTTGTTTTTCAAACCCTGATGAGGGGTTAACTCTTCCCAGCTCATGACTAAAGCAGAACATTCCCGGAGCTGCACAGGTCTTTGGCATAGGCACTGGCTTGTAGTTGACAGAGAAGAGGTGATTTCCTTCCACCCAAAATGATGTGGGTCAGTTTTGTCCCACGGAAAATTTATGAAAATGAAAACAATTACCTCAATTTTCTTTTCTTGAGTGGCAGGAGGAGCAGGAGCAGTTATTAGCTTATCCAAAATGTTGAATTTCAGCAATAAGTCAATCCATAGAATGTAAAGATGATCAAAGCTAGGCTTCGTTGAGTCTTACGAGCCATGTTATTCCCGCTGCAAAGGTTTCTCTTCTTTGATGAAGAAAAACATGGGGCCAGCTGTCCATTTCTAGGAATATTCCCCATTTCAATTGCCGTTATCTGCTACTGATTGAATAGCACACAGGACAATATTTCTTGAATATGAGATCAGTGGTCAGACCAGAGACATTGCTAGAGAGAATGGGATTGCTAATTTCTGTGTCAATGTCAGAAGCAGGGGCAAAATTAAAAGGGCAGCAATAAACCATAGGTTTATCTGTTGTTTGATTAAGGAATGTTTCACACAAAACAAGGAAGAAGAGAAACCCAGAGTAGAGATAGAGAACTGTTTATTGGTCAAGTTGGCTAAAAGAAGGCTCCAGAAATAGAAGGCAGTCTTTTTTGTTCCATTCTTGGTAGCTGGACTTTCTCTCTTATATCTTTATTTTGGAAATGGCATAGTGGAGTTTCTTTGGTTAAAGACAGTCTTCATGGAACTAAAAAGACAAATATGTCTGCTTTGGGGCAGGTGGTTACAGAAAAGGCAAACTCTCCTTCAATATGGGAATATTTATTTATAAAGCAAGTAGTCCCAGAAGACCAAATGCTACTGAACCAACACAAGAAGACACAGATGTGTCTGTTGGTACAGATGACTTCACTAGGACAGCTAGTCTATTAATGGCAGCATGAATAAATTGTGGCAGGTGTATTTGAACGATTATAGTCAAACTGAATACTTAAGCTTCTCGGTTGCTATAATTAGGCTCATCCTTGAAAGGTGATGCAATTTTCATTCCAATTAATGATCATAATCTCTACTACACTTCTCACCTTTATCCTTATAAAAACTCTACTTCATCAAATGTGTGTACTTACTGTCTCCTAAAGTCACCTGGAGAGTTTGTGACCCTTCCCTTATGTCATTCCTCATTTGTGGACTACCCTTCACCATTTCCCTATTGATTTCCATCCTTTCTATCTCTATTCCAGAATACATCTGCCTTCTCTGATATCCTCCATGCTCAACACTCTGCATTTGGCATTAGCATACATCCTACTCGGTTACAAATTTATTCATTTCTTCCTACACTGTTATGAGGAAGGCCCTGTATTAGTCAGGTGATTGGATTCTGGTCTCTAATTTGGTACATAGTATTTTTTTTCCTATTCAGTAAGTGGCTTACTCTCTCCAATCTTTACTCTCATTGTTAATAAAATGGAAAGAAAAACTATTTCCTTTCCGAGGAGAACTGATAAAAGTAACAATTTAAGCTTGAAATGAATGAAACATATTATCGTCATCATTAATAACACTGCATTTTTGGTGTTTTAATTATTTTCCATCTGGATTATTAGCATTTTGGGAATAATAGCCTGGACTATATAACATTCCTCTGTGCTTCTCAACACCTTTATCAAAGCCTATTCTTGTACTTACTACAACAAATATTTTTTATGTATCTCTCTCTCCCACTAAACTAAAAGCTTCCAAAACTGAACCTTAATTGCACTTACCCTTGAATCTCTAGCATCTAGCACCTGGCAACAAATTTACTCCCAAAATTTGCAATAAACTGAACCAAATTATTGTATATATCTTCATCAGATGGTACAGTGCTTTGTGTGTAGTTGGTATAAGTTACTTTTTTGTTAACTGATTAAACTAGAAATCATTCATTACCTGCAGTTTATTTCAGAACTTGTCATTCAGATCAGTTCATTGATGTATGTGGCAAATGGCAAAACAACAATTTTTACAACAAATCAAGTACTGTGAAAACCATGAGATAGCCTTTACTACATAAATGCAGCACATAAACAGAATTATAAAATACCCCACAAGCCATGCTAATGCAAATCATCACCATATAAGAAAGCCAACACATTCAAATAGTTTGAATTCATAGGCAATAATACTGAAGTTGTTCCGGAAATATAAAAGTTGGGTCATGGCCTCTTTGTTGAGAATTTACATCTTGGAGTGATACAAAAATAATCCATTAAAGAATACAACTAAACTTTTTACATAAACATGGTCAAGAGTGTAAGATTAAAGGGTATAGCTCAACAAGTTTGTTGATGGTAAATATCATAATATCCAAAAGGAACCAAGGGACCAATTTGACCACTTGTAACCGAAACTGTCCTGGTTTTCAACTTTCTTCTAGTAACCAGTCTCAGATTCTGAGAGATGGACAACTTTTTATTTACCATAAAGGCCAAGAACAAATGTCTCCCACATGTAACTTTCCTTTCAATGGAACTCTCTCCACTCTAAGAAGGGTGTAATCATTTCTTCTTTAACTGGCTCCACAGCTCCAATTTCTCCCTTTACTTACAACTGTTACACTTCAGTTTTTCAGGCATTGTCTCCAAATCCAACTAAATGTGTAGTGAGTTAGGATAAGGGACATGACTATCTTGATGGTCAAAAGATATATATATATATATATATATATATATATATATATATATATACACACACACACACACACACACATATATATATGTGTGTGTGTGTGTGTGTGTGTATATATATATGTGTGTGTGTGTGTGTGTGTGTGTGTGTGTGTGTGTGTGTGTCACAGGAAGAAAGTTCCATTCTCAAGCTCCTTTCTTATCACTCTGGGCACCTTCACAAGTCACCCTCACATTTTTGTTTAAAAGGTAAAAAGGAACAATTTCTGGTTTCTGGTCTGGCAGTTAAGGAGCTTGAAAGTTGTCACTCCCATCCATACAACAACAAAAAAACTGAACAAATGGAAAATCAACAACTTTTCTTGGATCCATCAGAGAACTAAAATAACAAAGCAAATTGCTGTTCCCACATTTGGAAAGGCCGACAGCCAGATACAGAAAATCACAATTTAGCAGAGCAGAAACTCAGAAGAAGCCACCTCTAGGACCAGTACCAGGGGAGGAAACCCAGAGCTGTAACTGACAAATTGCTAGAGGTTCAGTGTAAACTGAGTTAAAAGTTTGAGGTGAAAGCTCCAGAGGGCCCAAACTCAGAAAGTCTCCCACAATTTTGTGAGTTGTACTTCCAGGAGTCACACAATGTTCTCAGGGAAATACCCAGCTGCAGTCTGATGCAGCCTTCCACATGGAGGAAGAGAAATACCTCTCCTCTAGCCTTCCATGTGGAATAGGGAAATATATCCAGATGCATCTAGCTTCCTTGTCTTACTTAGTGGGGATTGAGGATTGAGGAATGGGGTACACCGAGAACCATGGGTAAAGATCACAGCACAGGGATGTAGGTACATTAAAAGACTGAGACCAAACCACAGAACTATAAAATGCTTTCCTTCTCCCATACCTCAACAACTCATCACTGAAGACCTGCTTTACCCAGTTCCTTCTACCCGGTACATCATGTTTGGCTTTCAAAAAAAAAATTATAAGGCATACTAAAAGGCAAAAAACACTGTTTGAAGAGACAGAACAAACATTAGAAGCAGACTCTGACATGAGGGATGTTTACAGTTATCAGACTGGGATAATATAACTATGAATAATATGCTAAGGACCCTAATGGAAAAAATAGACAACATGCAAGAACAAATAGGTAGTGTGAGCAGAGAAATGGGAAACCTAAGAATCAAAAAGAAATACTAGAAATAAAAAACACTATAACATGAAAAAAGAATGACTTTGATGGGCTAATTAACAGACTGGACAGGTTGAGGAAAGAGACGGCAATCTTAAGAATAAATCGATAGAGGTGTGCCTGGGTGGCTCAGTCGGTTAAGCATCCATCTCTTGATTTCAGCTCAGGTCATGATCTCAGGATCCTGAGATTAAGCCCAGTGTCAAGCTCCGCACGGAGTCTGAGATTCTCTCTCCTCCTTTTGTCCCTCCCCCCACTCACGGATGTTCTGTCTCTCAAATATATAAATAAATCTTAAAAAAAAAAAAAGAAGAAGTCAATAGAAATTTCCCAAATGAAAGTGCACAGAGACCAATGATTGAAAAAAAAAAAAAAACAGAACAGAATATCCAAGAGATATCTGGGATAACTATAAAAAAGATGTGATATGTGTAACAGGAATATACCAAAAGGAGAAGAGAGAAAAAACCAGAAGATTTAAAGCAATAATGTATGAGACTCCCCAAGATTAATGTCACACATCAAAAACACATATAGGAAGCCCAGAGAGCACTATGCAGGAAAATGACAAAAATCTTGCCATATTATATTTGAAGAAAACAAAAAATACTGAAAGAAATGAGAGGAAAATAAGCCAAAAGCAGAGAAATGTAAGAATTACATCAGACTTCTCTTCAGAAACCATGCAAACGAGAAACGAATGGAGTGAATTATTTAGTGTTGAGGAAACACACACAACACACACACACAACACACACACCAAAGTAGATTTCCGTATCCAGAAACATTATCCTTCAAAATAAAGGAGAAATAAAGACTTCCTCGATTAATAAAAAATTCAGGAAATTCATCACTTGTAGATATGCCTTGGAAGAAATATCAAAAGAAGTTCTTCTCAAAGGAAGAAAATAAAACTTTTGTCTACATAAAGAAAGGCATAACATTAAAAAAAGGAATGTGAAGGCAAAATAAAAACTTTTATTTTTCTGATTCTTAATTGCTGTAAAAGATGTTTGTTTAAAAATAATAGTAATAATATATTCAGTAATTATAGTTTATGGATAAATATAATAAATAACAGCAATGTTATAAGGGACAGGAGGGAGGAATTAGGAATACTCTATTATCAGATACTTATACTATGCACATAGGGGTATAATGTTATTTGAAAGTGGAATTGGATTCCCTGTAAATGTATACTGTAAACTTTAAAGCAACCACAAAAAAAGTAAAAAGAGAAGTAAAACTGCTATGCTGCGGAAAGTGAAATCATATAAAATGTTCAATTATTTAAAATTAAAAAAATAAAATATTGAACTAAAATCACAAAGGCACAAAAACGTAGAAGACAAAAATTGAGACAAAGCAAGGGCAATGAAGAGAAAACAGCAATGAATATGATAAATATAAATCTAATAATCACTTCCAATGTCAATGGTTAAACACATCAATTAAGAGACAGAGACTTGACACACAAACACAGATGAGACATGATTCTATGTTGTCTATTTAAACCCACTTAAAATATAAAGATGCATACAGACTCCAAGTAAAGGTATAGAGAAAGGTATACCATGTTTGTTAACATTAATCAAAAGAAACCTGAAATTTCTGAGACAGCCAAATTAAGAACCAAAAAAATTATTAAAGATAAAGAGGGTAGCTTAGTTGGTTGAGCGACTGCCTTCGACTCAGGTCATGATTCCGGAGTCCCAGGATCGAGTCCCACATCTGCTCCCAGCTCCATGGGAGGTTTGCTTCTCCCTCTGACCTTCCCCCCTCTCATGCTCTCTCTCAGCTCTCTCACTCTCAAATAAATAAATAAAATCTTAAAAAAAAAAAGATAAAGAGGGTTTAGGGGTGCCTGGGTGGCTCAGTTGGCTAAACATCTGCCTTAAGCTCAGGTCATGATCTCCGGGTCCTGGGATAGAGCCCTGCATCAGGCTCCCTGCTCATTGGTGAGTCTGCTTCTCCCTTTCCCTCTCCCTCTGTGTGTGTATGTGCTCTCTCTCTCTCTCAAATAAATAAATCTTCAAAAAAATAAGAAAGATAAAGAGGGTTTTTACACAATGATGAATAGATCAATCCACTAAGACAACAATCCTTAATGTGTATGCACCTAACAACAGAGCTTTAAAATATGTAAGACAAAATTGATAGAACTGCACGGAGAAATAGATGAATACACTATTATAGCTGAAGACTTCAACCTTGCTCTATACGTAAGTGACAGACTGAGCTGCAGAAAAGTAGTAAGAACACAGTTGAACTCAACAGCACCATCAATCAACTGAATGTAATTGACATTTATAGACTAATTCACTCAACAATAGATTACACTTTCTTCCAAGCTCATGTGAGGATTCACCAAAATAGACCACACTCTGGGCTATAAAAGATCTTAACAAATTTAAAAAGCATAGAAATCATACAATACCTGCTCTCAGACCACAATGGAATTAAAATGGAAATCAACAGAAAAACAGCTAGAAAATCCCAAAACACTTGGATGTTAGACAATACATTTCTGTATGACACGTAAGTTGAGAAGAAATCTCAAGAGAAAAAAAATTGAACTACATGAAAATGAAGACACAACTTGTCAAAATTTGTGCAATGAAGCAAAAACAGTATTTAAAGAAAAATTAAAAAAAAATAAAAAATAAAGAAAAATTTATGGCATTGAATACATATAATAGAAGAAAGATGTAAAATCAATAATATAAGCTTTTGCCTTAAATTAAGAAAAAAGAGCAAATTAAATAAAAATAAGCAGAAGAAAGGAAATAAGAAAAATTAGAGCAGAAATCAATAAAATTGAAATAGGAAGTTAATAGAGAAAAAAATACCAAAACCACAAGCTGGTTCTTGGAAGAGAGTAATAAAATTTAAAAATCTAGGTTAAGAAAAAAAAGAGAAAAGAAACAAATAATAACATTCTAAAACAGAAAGAGGACATTCCATGTACATTAAAAAGATAACAAAGGAGTATCATGAACAATTTACTGTTCACTAATTTAATAATTTAGATAAAATGCATCAGTTCTTTTAAAGGCACAATCTGTAAAACTTCGAAGAGAAATAGATCATATGAAAAGGCCTATATTTATTAAATAAAATGAATAAATTATTAATAACCAAAAACAGAAAACAAAGCTAAAAACACCAGGCTCAGTGGGTTCACTAGTAAATTCTATCAAACATTTAAGGAAGAAATTTGACTAATTCTCTCCAATCTCTTTGAGAAAACAGAAACTCAGGGAATATTTCCTAACTAATTCTATAAGGCCAGCAATACCCTAATGCCAAAATTGGACAAACATTAGAAGAAAGAAAAACAACAAACCGATGCTTCTCATGAACACAAATGTAAAAATCTCAACAAAATAATAACACATCAAATCCAACAATGTATGAAAAAAGCTATATGCCATGACTAAATGGGATTTATTCCAGGTATGCAAGACTTGTTAACTTTCGACAATCAATCTAATCCACCACACCAACAGGCTGAGGAAGAAATGATGATATCAAGAGATGTGAAAAAGCATTTGATAATATCAAACTGTCAGGAAACCTCAACTCAACAGAGAACATCTATAAAAACAATCTCCAGATAACAGCATACTCAGTGGTGATAAACTAGAAGCTTTCCCTCTTAGATCAGGAACAAGACAAGAGTGTCTTTTACCCCTCCTTTTTAACATATTCCTGAAATCTTAGAGAAAGGAATAAGAAAAGAAAAGGAAGGTGAAGGTATACAGTTTGGGAAGGACAAAATTTAACTGTCTTTGGGGCGCCTGGATGGTTCAGTGGGTTAAGCCTCTGCCTTCGGCTCAGGTCATGATCTCAGGGTCCCGGGATCGAGCCCCGCATCAGGCTGTATGCTCAGCGGGGAACCTGCTTCTCCCCCCGCCTCTCTCTCTCCCCGCCTTTCTGCCTGCTTGTGATCTCTCTGTCAAATAAATTAAATCTTAAAAAAAAAAAATTAACAGCCTTTATCTGCAGATGATGTGGACTATCTACATAGAAAATCCCAAAGGATCAAGGAGAAAGCTCCTGGAAGTAATAAATGACTGTAATAAGGTTGTAAGATACAAGGCTCACATACAAAATCAACTGCTTTTCTGTATAAAAGCAATGAACAATTGGATTTTGAAATTAAAAACACTATTTACATTTACATTAGCACCTCTGAAAATGAAATACTTCAGTATAAATCCTACAAAAGATGTACAAGCTTGATATGAGGAAAACTTTGAAACTCTTATGAAAGAAATCAAAAGAAGTAAATAGATATTCCATGTGCATGGATATGGAGACTCAACAGTGCTCAAATGTCAGGCCTTCCCAACTTGGCCTACTGATTGAATGCAATCAATACTGGAATCACACTGTGTATAATTTCAATTTCTGTAGATTTATTGAGATATTTTCATGGTTAAAAATATAGTCTATCTTGGTTAATGTTACATGTATACTTAAAATGAATGTGTACTTTGCTGGTCTTATTTTAAGTGTTTGGGAAATGACAGATTGGTCAGGTTGGTTGACTGTTAGGGTTGATAGTTCTGTTATATATTAAAGTCTTCCACATTCTCGCTGATTTTTTTTCCTACTTTTTTGAGTGCTGAAGAGATGGATTTTGAAGTCTCTCACTATAATTGTGGATTTATCTGTTTTTCCTCTCAGTTTGATCAGCTTTTGTTTTGTGAAGAAGCCCTCTTACTCAGTACAAACTCATCTAGTATTGTCATGCTCTCAGTGCCACATATTTGACCACTTAATCAGTATTTAATACCCTTCTTCATTCCTGGTAGTATACCTCGCTATGAATGGTAGTTTATACTATATTAATATAACAACTACATCATCATCATTTTTTTGATTAATCTTTGCATAGTACATCTTTTATCACATACTTTTAACACGTATACTTTTAGATTCCTAAAGTGATTTTCTTTTAGACAATCCTGTCTCTGGGTTCTCACATTTTATCCAACTTGACAAGCGCAGCCTTTTAATTATGCGGTTAGATCAAACATTTGAATGTTTGATAAACTTTTTTGATTTCTCCTTTTTTATGTTTTATAAACCAATTATAATCACATATGGCATTATTATGGATACCAACAAAAATTTCTAAAGAGAAGGGAAATTATTAGGGACAAGAAAAATAAGCATTCTCTAACTCAGTGAAGAAAAATCATTCACCTATCAATATAATGTCATGTAATTTGAGTATTCTTTTCAGTAGAGAATTCAATCAATAATAACAGTCAATAAATTTTTACTAACTACCTAAATGGCCTAGAGAATTTGCACAGTTCATAATGACTAACATTATCTTCCATATGTCAAGCGCCAAAAAGACAGAATTTTACCCAACGTTCAAATGGTGGCATTATATCGCTGCAATCTGTTCTATAACCAAATCCAAAAGTTGACTTGATAATTTTAGTGAAGTAGAGGGCTGAGTCCAGAACATAATCTCATGAAACAGGTTTTACATTCTAGTCTGTCATGCAGCCATTACATGTGGCATCTAATCCATCAGGAAGGTTAAATGGCAAATTCTTGAGATATTAGTATCTGCATGGTATCAGAAGCTCTATGGCTCAGGGATGCTCAGGTACAACTTCTTACACAGAAAAGGAACCTCCATGACTTTGTCTTCTAAATTTCACTGATATGCAGAGGCCTTTATAAAGCACCAATAAGAATGAATAGATGTAAGAATACATTTAAATTAAAAACTAAGCAAATAATAAAACTTCATTAATTTCTTCTTCCTCTAGCTGACTCAGGGAAGATCAAAAGAATTGGGCATATCGAACACAGGTGATTATGCAGACATTCTCAAATTGTATCCCGTGCTCATCTCTCAATCAAGATTGATGGCTCCCTAAAGAGCAGTCCCACATTTTTTTTTAAAGATTTTATTTATTTATTTGACAGAGATCACATATAGGCAGAGAGGCAGGCAGAGAAGAAAGGGGGGGGTGGGGAAGCAGGCTCCCTGCTAAGCAGAGAGCCTGATGTGGGGCCTGATCCCAGGACCCTGAGATCATGACCTGAGCCAAAGGCAGAGGCTTAACTCATTGAGCCACCCAGGTGCCCCGCAGTCCCACATTTTTATCTTTATATCTATACATACACATGTGTGCACACACACACATACACTTCTAAGTACACATACCTCTATTTTTTTTTCTAATGACTAGATAGCTGAAAATCAGTGGTAGAATTCCTGATATATAACAGAGTTACACAGATAGATCCCAAAACAAATTTCTGGACAAATTTTCCAGTTATCCTCTAAAGCTGCATTAGCCAATACTGTAGCTATCAGCCACAAGTGGCCATTTAAACCGTACTCCAATTAATTAAAGTTAAATTTAAAATTCAATTCCTAATCACACTAGCCACATTTCAAGTGCTCAATAGTAGATGTGACTAGTGATCAACATACTGAGCAGCAAAGATACAGAATGCTTCTATCATCACAGAAAGTTCTAGCACTGCCCTAGGGATTACGGATAGTCCTTCTTCATCACTCCACAAGAAGAAATCCTACAGACACGTTACAACATTTCAAATTTTTCTTCAGATAGATTTGACCATGAAGACTCAAGTCTCACTGCACATAGCGGGCCTTCAGCCACAGACCATTTTTCACAATATTAGTTGGAAAGTGTTAAAGCAATAATGCCCCCAGGCCACTTCTGAATTATGACCACCAAAGGCATGTTTAATGATGCTAAAGTGGGAAATTCATGGTGCTGCAAAGACGGAGGATCAATTTTTTGCTTGCCTCTCAAATAGGCAGCAACTCTTCATATGAAAAGGAGTTCGAAGCCCTATGCAGTCACCAGAGCAGAGAGCACATATTAAGCGGAAATAATGCAGTTGCCAAAGATAACACGATCTGAAAAACTCAACTATAGCCAGCGTCATGCAGAGCTTATTGGAGAGAAGAAAAACCATGCATAAACATAAATTAACCCGAGAGTCATTAATTGAAAACAAGACTTTTAGCAAGTACAGGGGTGCCTGACTGGCTCAGTCAGTAGAGCATGGGACTCTTGATCTTGGGGTTGTGAGTTCGAGCCCCACATTGGGTATAGCTATTACTTAAAAATATCTTTAAAAAACATATTTAGCAAGTACATAACCCATATATATATATATGGGTTTTTTATATATATACACACACACATATATATATAATCTATCTATATATATCTATATTATCTATATAAGATGGATCATATATCTATATAATCTATATATATATATATAGATCAATCTATATATATATATATATATATCAATCACATGGGTGTATATACACACATATGATTTAGTAATATATCCCTAAAGAAAAGAGTGGCCACAGAAAAGCAGGTGGCATCTCTTAGAACAAACAGTACATAGGCATAGGGTACAATAAAAATATCCAGCAGTATTTTTTAAGCCATGTGGCTTCAGGGTTACCAGCTTTTTCTTAATAAGCAAAATCAGCAAGTTGATATACGTGTACAGCTCTAATTTTTTGTACTGGGTGTCATTTTCAAAATACTTCTTTAAAACCTTCAAACACTTCTTTAAAGAATATCTAATTCTTTTTATAAAAAAAAAACTGGACTGAATACAATCTACATGTCTATAAGAATCAAAATTCTTCCTTCTAGAGGAGAAAAGCCAAAGCCTTTCCTCCCTTTATAGAATTCCGGTGAGATTTATTTCTGTGTGCTTGGGTATCTGCGTGTGTGTGTGTGTGTGTGTGTGTGTGTGTGTTATGCACTACAATCACATAGATTTCCCTGCAGATTGTGAAGACATTACCCATTCTTGCTTTGGTTGAACTAGGAAGCAGGACAAACTCTCAGGAAGTGGCTATAAATATACTGTCTTTTTTAATTTTTTTAGAAGCAATAAGAATTACCATTATATATAGGTTCTTTCTCAGATGCAAATCATTTAAAAGTATGTCAAACGATGTCATCCCTTATTATGCTCAAGAAAACACTGAGATCCCCTTGCTTACTTCTTGCATGTGATCATATCACAGCAGAATACAGGAGATAGAAAGAGAACAAGAACATCAAAGGAAGCAAGCCAGATTCACCTCCATTAACTGAAAAACCATTCGAAGCAGTTTTTTAAAAAAAAATCATATACGATAATAGTAACATCAATTTCCATACAGCAGTAACTTCAAGATATAAACAGTAAAAGCTAAAATGCTAGGTGCACAAATTTGTAAACTATTTCACACACGTGCCACTTTCTGACAGTTATCAGATAAACCCAAGAATGAGGTATAGTGTCATTCAATGCCCTTTCAGGTAGGTAAGATTTAATATCAGCACAAATTTTATTCCTTCTTGTTCACTACCCTCTGCAGCTGTATTCTTGGCACTGGCCAACTCCTTCTTCTGAGGTTAGACAGTATGATTTAAAGCATGGCTCTCTCCCTAGTCCCTACATTAATTAGTCTGCCGTGCTCAAGAAAGTTGCTTGCCAAGGAGCATTTTAATTGGGCACTACTTTCTGTAACTAACTAGAAGTCAAGGTTGGTGGCCCTAAAGTTTGGTGCTGAAATACCTAGATGATCCAATATCACTGCACTGAGGTCCGGCTGGAAATTTTTGTTTCCTTCAATGGCTGTAGAATGAACATATTTCTCTATAATGAGAAGTATTATATATTATCTTAGAGTTGTTAAATTCTACAGCCAGTGTCCACACAAACCACCCAGTAGTTATGAAAACCTACACAGTGATCCTAGATCCCAGACTCTTGTTACATTAGGGTTTTACAGGGTGTAGTTACATGCTCTGACAGGGTGTTGGGCTTTTTTTTTTTTTTTAAACACTAAGGCTATTGCGCCAAAAGCTTACAAAAGTGAATGGGCCTTTATACTAATGAATATAATTTATTAACAGTAGCAGTAACACCTTCAAAGCATCTATATACATATATTGTATTAGGTGCCATGCACATAGGATATTTGATGTGCAATAATTACAGTTGAAAAATCGCTGTAATTCACAGCCTAAGAAAATACACCTTATGTATTATCAAGAAAATGCAAATTCTTATCTGCCTATAATCAGCTTCCCTCTTTGAAGTCTTTTTGCATTGAAAACCTCAAAACGATGGGGCACCTGGGTGGCTCAGTCAGTTAAGCGTCTGCCTTCAGCATGATCCCAGCTACGGTCCTGGGATCTAGCCCCCCATTAGGCCCCCCTGGTCAGCAGGAAGCCTGCTTCATTCTATCCCTCTGCCCCTCACCCCCATTCGTGCTCTGTCTCTCTCTTTCCCTTTCTCCCTCTCAAATAAATAAATAAAATCTTAAAAAAAAAAAAAAAACTTCAGAAAGAGATTGCAACGTGAGATGTTAGAGAATTGTGGAGAAAATGCATTGACTTTGGGGCTAAATAGAACTAGGTTTCAATAATGCTTGTGCCACTTAGTGACTGTATGACATTGAAGAAGTGTCTTAACTTTGCTGAGCCAGTTACCCTACTCCTAAAATACTGTTATAAAATTCTATATCACATAGTTTGTAAAGAGAAAGGAAGCCATATGTGCATGGGGACTGAAATAGCTCATGGCCTTGAGTAAACATGCAATATGCGGTTGCTCTGTTATTCTTTTAAAGTGGTAATAAACACACACACTCACACACACACACATCCTTTTCCAAAAAGTCTGGCCAGACCTCTGAACTCTTCTAGACACACAGCAGCATTCCGCTGGCCTTGCTTGTACTGAGTGGTACACACGAAGTGTGTTTAACAAATATTTGCAAAGATCTGCTTGCCAACCTAAGTATGGATCTCCCTTTTGAAGTCCAAGGGGATTCTTCAGATGAGCAAGATTTAAAAAAAAAAAAAAATAGTGGTTATTTTCTACAAACCTCACATTTCTATGCTTAACCTTTCATATAAACAGCAGGACCCATAGTATATGGTAGGTAATATATCCTTATCACGGTTACCTAAATCTAGCAGATTCGTTATTTTGTAATGGATACAAAATACACATGCAAGCATGCACACACACACACACACACACACACACACACACACACACATATTCATGGATCACACTTCCCAATGATTTTATCTTTAATTTATAGTAGAGATTTTTGACCTGCTTTCCTCATTTGCTATCACATATAAAAGAGAGCTTGCAAAACAAGGTCTATCTCATTCTTTTAAATGCATTGAAATTACTATTTGTATTTCTTTGCATTTTTTTTTTTTACATTAGATAAATCCTCCCCCATCAGAACTCAGAACAGGGGAATCCTCCTATAATGTATCTGGAATAGTATCACTCCACAGAATGAATTCAGCCTAAGCACAAAGCTAATTTTTATCTGAACTGGCTCCCTTGCAAGCAAAATGGGACTAGAGAATGAGATAAGGAATGTTAGTTCGTTATCACTCATGGAACAAATCTCTTAATAATACAGAATGGCACGTTAGTTATTTCTAGTGCCAATATTAGGACAGTAATGAGAAAAGAAAAGCATTATATATTCATTCTCCTGACAGGTATTACAATAAGACTAGGGACAGACAAAAAAAAAATTAATCAATTACACTTGGTCAAAAGGGAAATAGAAATGGTAAGAACAGGTCTGGAAACAGGAACAAAAAAAATCCACTGTGCTGGAACAAGTTCAATTCCGGTCCACTTCTGCAGACTCTTACCAGGCTCTTATCAGAATCTACTTCCATTCCTGCTCCTTGCTCTCAGAGTCTTCTGTTGATTTGCTGGGGCATTGAAAAGTTATCCTTCCTTAGCCAGCCCTGCAACACGACCACAGGGCACAGGTTCCCTCTACCTCCTGGACCAACAGTCCCAGAACTGAAGCAGAGGAAACGCTCTGTGGTGGGAAGGGAAGGGCTTCTAAGCATGGGACAAAAGCCTGGGGGTGGGAGCTTACTAATCATCATTGCAGGAGCTCCCTTACTCCATGTTCCTAATTACAATGGGGGAAATTATCTTGGTGAGTTTGATCACCTTTAGTGCAGATTAGATTTTATTCTTCACTGTGAGGGTGCAGTTAATCGAAGAATGCAAAATCAGAGCTGTAGGTGTATGTCTATTTTTATGCTTTAAAAATTGAGATTGTGGCTTTTTTAGAAATTCTGAGAGTATGGCATTACTGGGACCAATGGCAAGTCTTTCTTTGAGTTTTAAAATTGTTTAATTACAAGATATCTAGTATGTAATTTAAAGAGTTTTTGCATTTTTGTGAGATCTATCTATAAGGGCACTAATTCCACTCATGAGGGCTCTGCCCTCATGGTCTGATCACCTCTCAAAGGCCACGACTCTCAATACCATTGTCTTCAAGGTTAGGATTTCATCATATAAATCTTGGCAGGTGGCAAGGGGACACAAACATTCAGACCATAGCAATTATGCTTTAGGAAATCTATTGTTGGTGTTATTTTCAGATGGGACAATGTTAAAGAATTGATAGGAATGGCTATATATTGCACTAAAATAGAAAAGGTGTTTAGATAATATGTCTTACATATATCTTGGGATTTGTTCCATAAAAGAGATAATCATGTAGTTATATATGCCTAGGATTATTTTATTTGTTATATTTTACCAAGGAGTCAAACACTTTTAAATCAATATAATTAGACTAAACATGACATGGGCAGGAGGAACATGATTTAGGCTGAAAGGTACCTGGTCATACAGATGTGACACAGAGGAAGAAAAAATATTAGCCACTTGCAACCATTAGAGAGAAGGAGGAACTGCAGGGGAGTTTAAAAAACGTGTGCAGAACACAAGACTGAAGCCATATGGGAAAGCATTTGTGGATAAAAGCATGCAAAATCAACAAGTTCTCAGTTATATTCCTCACCAGTTATATCTTCACCATAAACACTTCATCTGCCTCACAACTGCTCTCTTCATTGCATTCACATTCCTGTTCAATAATAGTGAGGTTT
This sequence comes from Martes martes, assembly GCF_963455335.1. NCBI lineage: Eukaryota > Metazoa > Chordata > Mammalia > Carnivora > Mustelidae > Martes > Martes martes. The sequence goes on from NC_137900.1 coordinate 21,048,372, forward strand.
GACCTTGGGGATGCAAGACCCAGTCGGGTTATCATTATAGATATGGGTGGACATGAACTCCTTTCTGTCAGGATTTTTTCTGAGAAAGCATTCCTTAAATTGAAGGGCTAGTAATTTCAGAGCTCCATCTCTGCTCAAAAGACCCGTCGCTTACAAATGGGCTTATGAGGGGACCCTGGGTGGTACAGTTCGTTAAGTGTCTCACTCTCGGTTTTGGCTCAGGTTGTGATCTCAGAGTCATGAGATCGGACCCTGCCTCAGACGCCACGCTCAGCTCGGAGTTTGTTTAGATACTCTCTCTCCCTCTCCCTCTGCCCCTCCCACTTGTGCTCTCTCTCTCTCTCTCTCAAATAAATAAAGTAATAAATAAATCTTTATTTAAAAAAATAGGTTTACCAGAACTGCTTTAATTTGCATTACCCTGGCTCTATTTCCAATGGAACAGGAAAATGATAGACACAGTCAAGCAGAATGTTCCTGATCAATGTTTTTTGTTTGTTTGTTTGTTTGTTTTTACTTTTTTCTAGATATGTTAGGATTTGGGGGAAAATAAAAATGTAGATTATTATCTTTTGGGAAAACTAGTAATCTAATGAGCAGTAAGACTTAACAGTCCTAACAAGATGCTGTTCTTTCACGTCCTATTTGGCAATGCTTTAAAATTGGTGAGTGGCTGATAAAGGTCCGTTCTCCTTTACTGAAATCTTGGGGCCAGATGTACTTGAGAATTCAGATAACTTTTCAGATATAAGAAAGTTTATAGCACGTTTGCTTTATAGCATATAACTATCCACAGATGGGTCTGAGGTAGCAGCCTGTGATCAGACACATTAACATTTCTGCAATGATATATATAAAGTCATACTAAGTTGTATAAATACAGACTCTAAATAGCCTCATGTGACCTCAAGATTGGTTTTGCCTCCAAATGAGATGCCTCAAACTTCTGAGAAAAGACTCAATTTTTAGAGATTTTTGGAGACTGGAAGACAGCTAAGGAATTGTCAACCTACAGAACAAAAATTATTGTTATTTACTATTACTATTACCACTGTTCATACCACTACTGCATTTATTATACAGCAAACATTTTTTAAATCCTCACCTTAGTCCCTTAGATGCATAATAAAACTCCATTTTAGGAAATTATGAGTCAGACACCTGATAAGGAACAGAGTCATGATCCTATTCTATGAATGTCCGACTCAAAAATACGTGACTATAAATATATATATGTATCACTTTCTACTTTCTACTACCTATCTTCCCCTTTTTACTGAACACATATTTATTATATATATTGAATGCCTACTATGTGTCAGCATTTTTCTTGACACTGGAGAGACAATAGGGAACAAAACAAATTCTATTCTCACAAAAGCTATATTCTAATGGGGTGGCAAAATTAGACAAAAATAGACCAAAAAAGAGACTTTAAATAGAAAAAAATAGATTTTAAATTTAATTTTAAATTTTAAATAGACAAAAAAGTAGATTTTAAACAAAAGAGATTTTAGAAAACTATAAAGTAGTGCTAAAAAGTGTAGAATAAGGAAATAATTATTAATAATGTGGAGACACATATTTACTACGGGGTCATGCATAAAGGCCTCCCCAAGGCCTGTGAGCTGAGACACAAATGAGCAAGGGAAGCGTGGTAACCGGGGAAGAGCATTCCTGGCAGAGGGAAGAGGAAATGCAAATGGCCTGAGGTGTAGGGCAGGCAGATAAAACACCAGCAAGTTCCATGTGATGCCAGTACATCCCTGTGTGTTCCCAGTATCCCCCATGTAATATCTGAAATATATTTATACTGAAAAGTCATTTGCTATTTATGTAAAATTTAAGTGGTGTCCTTTATTTTTAATTTCCCAATCTGGCAACCTCACTGAAGTGAAAATGCGTTTCACCTATGATAGGGATGGCAAAGAGGCTGAGCAAGGAGGTCAAAACAGCTAGAATGGAGTGACCCGGATGAGGGAAGTTGAGAAAGATACCATCTGACATGGAAGTCACCAGATACTCTTGGCCAGTGAGAACTCGAAACGCGGTTGTTCAACACTGAGATGCGCTGTGGGTCTAAAATGCTCCCGAATGCCAAAGAATTGGTATGAAATTAAAGGGGGAACACCTCAGTAATAATTTTTCACATTGATTACATAATGAACTGATAATATCTGGAGTATACTGGGTAAAAGTGCTTTGTTGAAATTAATTCCACTGCCTTACTTTTATCATTTAATTTTTCTACTCTAAACTTCCAAATGACATATGTGGCTAATAGTGTATCACTACCAGACGACGCTAATGAGAAAGGGAATGGCTAGGGGAGGAAGGAAACCTTAAAGACCATGGTAAGGACTTTGGATTTTCCTTGAGTGGGATGGAGAGGCACGGGGGGTTTTAAGCAGAAATGTGACATGATCTGACATATTTTAAAAGAATGACTGGGATTGCTGTCCTTAGTTCCCTCCAACAAACCCCAAATAAAGTATCTTACACACAAATGCTTCTTCCAGGCAATGTCTACTGTCACTATCTGCACAAATTACAGTTTACTCTCACCTTGTCTCCCAAGCTCCAGGCTAAGTCATCACATTGATTGCAATTTCCCCACCCAACTGACTTTCTAAATCCTGCTTTCTAGAGTCACTGACTCAAAAATATTCTTGGAGAACCTACCATGTGCCTGGCACTATTCTAGATGCTGGGGATACAGCAGAAAAGGAAAAAGCAATGAAAAATTGCTTTTATTTTTATTATTATTATTTTTTTGCAGAAAAAGAAAAAGCAATGAAAATGATCTCTCATGGGGCTTATATTTTAATGGAGACCATCTGTAAACAAGCAAAACAAAAATGAAAGAGAAAAATGAAGAAATACATTTAGCGTGCTAGATTTTAAATGGTATGGTAAAAATTAAAACAATGGTTAGAGAGCCCCAGAGTGGGTTATTTTCATTTTATATAGAGTAATGAGTTGTAAATCCTCACATGAAGGAGTGGAGTGAGGAACACATGGATGTTGGGAGAAAGAGAGTTCCAGGCACAGAAAGCAACTAACACAGAGGCTCTGAGACCAGAATGTGGTTGGTATGTTGGAAGAACAGCAGGGAGGACAGGCTGTTTAGGTAGAGTGAGCAGGTGGGATAGTAAGAAACAAAGTATGCTGTAACAAAGCTACCTATTCCAAAGCTCTTTTTTGGATGGCAAAGCCTGTTTAAGAGGGTTTAGTACAACTGAATCAGGATAGAACTTTTGAGACACATATGTTCCAGAAGAATGTGGCCCTCATGACTGAGCTTTGGAGCTCCAGAATGCACGTGCGATGTACCACAACAGGGACGCTAGATGGCCCCAGCAGTACTGTCCCTATCAGAACTTTGCATTTTTCTACTTTATTTTTTTTTAAGATTTATGTATTTATTTGAGAGAGAGAGAAAGTGCATGACTGCGCATACAAGTGGGTAAAAAAATAGTAGGAGAGGGAGAGGGAGAGAGAGAATCCCAAGCAGACACCCCATTGAGCATGATAGGAGGGTCGATCCCAGGACCTCAAGATCATGACCTGAGCCAACATCAAGAGTCTGGCACTCAACTGACTGAGCCACCAGTTGCCCCCATATCAGAACTTTTAAATGAGTACTCTCTGAGCTTGCCTTGCCCTCTGGGGGGATGGGCAAGAAGCAAGCGGGGCTAGGATTGACGGTGTAACTTTTCGAGAAAGTTTCTTATAAGAGGTGAAATGAGCAATTATGATTTTTATATTGGAGACAAATAGGGAGTTTTTTAAAAAAATTGTGTTCTTAAAACAAGACCGGGCTAATATGAAAAAAGAACCAATTAGAGAATTGAGGAATTATATATGCCATTGTCAAAATGTGAAATTTGTTAAATAGGCCGATTGGATAGGCTGTTAAAAAGACGGATTAGGATAGGCTGATTGAATGGCATATTTTAGAGGCTAATAAGTGATAACCAAAAAAAAAAAAAAAAAAGGAAAGAAAAAAAGAGCAGGGTAAGTGGGATCAGGATGGCCAAGTGTGGAAGGGAAGGGGTGGGAGGGAATAGTAGCCAATGGGTATCATGCTAGAACAGGAGGCCAACATGGCTGGAATTTTGTCCCGTAGCTGATTTTTCACAATCAGAGGCCATAGGGAAGCAGAGGACCTCTGTGGGTCTCCTAAGTAATCAAAGACCCCCCTTATTGTTGCATTTGTGTGCAACAGAAGGATGGAACAAGGAATAAGGAGACATTATACAGAAGAAGAACTACTTAGAAGGGACAGAAGACTACTTGGGGGAAGAGATATAAAAGCAAATAAGGCCCGTGCACTTGAACTGTCATAGCACACACTGACCTGTTGACTCCTCAGCTATTATCCATTCGATACCCACTAAGAGTCACCGTGACCTGCTCTCAGGAGCTCCCAAGCTAACTCTGGAGAAGGACATACACGTTGGTGGAGAAAGTGAGACTCTACCAAGGCAGAATCATGCAGATGACTGAAATCAGCATTTCATAGACGTGTTCTGAGGACATTGTCCCTTCATATGTTTTGTGATAAAATGATCCAATGATCCAATATGTTATGGAAACACTGCAGACTCTATCTCTATCTTAGAAATTCCTGATTTACAGTGGCACATTAAATGCTTTGAAATGTCCCAGAGTAAGAAAACTGCAGAATTGGGGCACCTGGCTGGCTCAGTCATTAAGCATCTGCCTTCAGCTCAGTTCATAATCCCAGGGTCCTGGGATTGAGTCCCGCGTGGGGCTCCCTGCTCCGCGGGAAGCTTGCTTCTCCCTCTCCCACTCCCCCTGCTTGAGAATTCCCTCTCTCGCTGTCTCTTTCTCTCTGTCAAATAAATAAATAAACAATTAAAAAAAAAAAAAAGAAACTTGCAGAACCTTGTTTAATCTACCATTTCTCAAATTTATTTGGAAAGGAAACCCTTGTATTCACGTAGCACATGTTTGTGTGTCTCTGAATTATAGCTCCATAGAGTCTGCTGTGGGAGAATAGCCTTTGAGAGGACTTGCTGAGTGTACTGACCTGGGCACAGCTAGGGGAGAAAGTACCTGTGCACCCTTTCCAGGCACAGCTTTTCGTAAAGTGTTGGCTCTGCCTAAAATAATCTGGAAAGAGATCTCCTCCAATTGAGCCTAAGACAGTGACCCTAACCCATCCCCTTCTAATTCCCCTCACCTACTTCTTAACCCCCTTTGTCCTGAGGGAAAGGAGAGTGACTCCCGATGTCTCCATCTCTCTTCCTCTCTCTTTCTCAATCCATCCTTGAAAATACTTTACTTTATCTGTTTTTCTCCTCTCACCACTTAATTCTCTTTTATTAACCATTACCAAAAATTACCAAAAATGTAGATAAAATAAAATAGGCCCTGACCTCATCAGAGACTACCCCTAAAGGAAAAAAGCGTGAAGCAAGTTCTGTGGCAGGTGAGGTCACTGGCTTCACAAAACACAGCGGCCTCACAGAGGAGCTTGAAGCGCTGGTCCAACTAGAACAGAGAACAAGACTGGATATTTGGGAAAACCAGGGTGCCGCGTTCTGAGCAGAGAAACAGGCCACGAGTATCCAAATCTTTTGCTCTTCCCTTGTTAGCAATGGCAATTCTCCCATGGCTCGAAGCAACAGATTCTGTACCTAACATGCACACATGTGTTTTCCATAAACATATTCACATCTGTCTCTTCTATTACAGATTTCTTTTCTTAAATGTTCCGACGACAGTAGTATTCTCAGGTTTAGACATTTACTTTAGCTAAAGTAACGTCAAAACAGAGAGGAGAAAGTTGTCTCTCTCTCCTTGAGGCTTCTGAGTCTACAGGGGGACTGTTTTTTAGGATTAGGAAAACACACATGTGAAGAAAAGGAAAAGGAACAAATGTGGGCTTTGGGTATGTTGTGTCCTGCCACAACCTGGCCTATGATAGTGACAAATTCTTTTAATCTCTGGGGTTTGGTTTCCTCTTCTGTGAACAGGAAGCAGAGCTCTAAACCGGGGGTCAGCAAACTGCAACCAATATGCCCAATCCAGGCACCGCCTGTTTTTATAAATAACACTTTACTGGAACACAGCCGCACCCACTAGTTTACGCATTGCCTCTGGCTGGTTTCATTGACAATGACAGAATTGACTAGATCTGAGTAGCTGTGACAGAGCCTGTATGGTCTGTAAAGCCTAAAATATTTCCTTTCTGGCCGTGCAATACAGGAAAAGTTTGCTCAGTAAGTTTCTGCCAGCTCCGACATCCTGTGATATAGATTATTACCCTACAAGAGGCTTAATTGTTGTCATTGGAATACAGGTGTTAGGAGAAGAGTAAATGGCCTGAGCGAAAGCCACCCCAATTTAAATATTTCATGCACCTTCACTCGATTGCTTTTGCCACCCACAGCATTTTGACAATGAACCACACACCAAATTGCTGTAACCAGTGCCAAGGAAACACATTTTGAAAACAAAGCTTGCTTTCTGGTCCATGCCTTATGAAAATGTATGATGTGAATCACTCTCAAATAAGGTGTGTGTTGTGCTGTGTCTCCAGCTTTGAATCCCAGAAACCACAACATTCCTCAATTCAGCCTCCTCCACAGAAGAGGGAGAGCTTGCCTTGCCAACCAGATGAACAAACTCTGACATTTTATTTATTTTGCTTTCTGGAAACACTCACTCAAAGGGAAAAGGGTCCCCAAATTTTCTGCAGCTGCTGTCTGGATCTTTTTTTTTTTTTTTTTTAAGTATACCCTAGGAAACTGCCTGGGTGGCCATGGAGAATGGTTGAATCGGCCTGAATTTCATATATGGGGAGCTTTGAACAGTTTACAGTGATCAGATTATCCACAGGGTCCTGGTTGTCTCTGGAAGCCCATTCACAATTACCTACATACTACTGCCTGGGATTTGCTACAACACCAAGGGGATTTTCCTGGATGATGTTCTCCCCTTAGCATTGAACTCAATACATTGAAAGACAAGCTACTCCTCCAGGTTTGACATCAGGGAAGAATTCACTTAGAAGGATGTCAAAAACATAAAAACTCAATCACCAGATGATTACAGACACTGAACCTCAGAGTCACAGAGAGATTCTAAATTTCATAAGAGAACCTCTTCCCATCGTGTACATGAGTTTGAGGGAGAAGTGTCCACGTTCTTTAAAACAAGATACCAATTTTGCCAAAGTACCAATTTGACTAATTAATAATTGCACATAAGATAAAAAAATAATAATAATAGGCAAGAAAAGTCGATTAATACTGGAATTTCATAGCAGTTTTTCTTTTTTCTTTTTTTTTTTTTCATAGCAGTTTAATAGAAATATGTTACCGATAGATGATGGGAGATGTTGTTGAATTCTTTGGGACCCAAAACCGCCCCCATTCATTCTCTTGGTTCATAGAGGACACTGGACACTGCGATAGACCGTTGCAGGAATTGAAGTAGGGCAATTTCTTCACATATATACCACATTCCTACCCATTTTCTATGTTGGGATAAGGATCTTGTGAGAAAAATAAGCATTTGATAACAACATCCTTTGGAAGTTTCAGCCAACTTAGCTGGTCAGACCATGCCTCTCACTGCAAGAGACTAAGCATTTTGTACATCTGTACAGGGAGCCAGTCCTGAATTTCTGCTCCTTACAAGGAAAAGGAGAGAAGCAATGTGAGGGGGAATTCCAGAAAACAGATCCGAAACCATCTCCAAACTCGGCTTCCCCCAGCAACTTCCCCAGACTCTGAAGCTGTTGTTGTGGTGAGGAGGGGAGCAGGGCAGGGAGGGGCCTCAGATTTTCTGGCAGCGTCGGTGTCCCACCTCCAAAGCAGGTACCTGGAGACTGACATCCACGGAGTGCCAGCTATGCCAAGTCCTCTGAATACTCTGAATCCTGAATATTAGTTCTCGTAATTGTTACAATACCGCAAAGCTGGCATTTCTACATGTCGATTATCCCTGTTTCGTGGGTGAGGGGATTTAGATTCAAACCAGGAAAACCTTCTAAAGTAACAGATTTAGTACTAGCAAGAAGAAGATAGGGACTCAATTCGGTTTGGCTCCAATACTCTTGCTGGTCCCGCTACACTCCTCTGTGGGGAGAAGACCTCTTCCGTTGGAGCCGGGCTGTCAAGAGAAAACACTTCCCTTTCTCTGTTTTCATGGAGGCTGCGAGAACTCTCTGACGTGGAGAGGACAGGGGCCTGGTGTTCTCTTCAGAAGTATCCTTGGCCCTTGCTTCACAGCCCCCAGGCTCTGACTTAGAAGCTGCTGTCCTTGCTAGCCGCGCCCTGGAACCACTCGGCGGGATCAAGACCAGTGACAGAGTTTTACCACCTCACTGCATGCCAGTCTGTCGTGGTTCCTCGGGAAGTGTTGTGATGTACGCTTGCCAGCTGCCCCGCAGACGTGTATGTGTGCTTGAGATGCAGGTGACAGCTCTGCGGGGGTGTCGCTCTGCCCAGTGTGCAACTGTGGGGGCCTGGCCACCGGAAAGAATAAAGAGGGGTCGCCTCTTTATTTTCACTCTCCTCTCTGCCCACAAGGCAGTGGCTAACACTTGACTGCTCTCAGGGACAGAGCTGTCTCTCCCGTCTCTGTCATAACATAGAGATGATGCCAAAGCTGTCACAAATCTCAGCAAGGCAGACACATGGGAGACAAGGAGAATCTGAGAGTGAAAAGTGCAAATTCTGTAGTCTTCAAAGAATTATTATTTCAAAGAATGTGACACACGCACACACATATGGATATGTGTATATATTTAGGCAAAGAAAGCGGTGGGAAGTAGGCAGTTGAGAATTTGAGATCCTTTGGGAGGCTATTTTGATGACAAACTAAGAATGATTTACATAATTTAGTTCTTCTAAAGTGCTCCAGTTGAAAGCAATTTCTTTTCAATGGTAGGTGAGAAATCCGCTCCCCACCCCCAACACACACATCATCTTGTTTACATGTGGGTTCTCTTTAGAAAATTTTAAGTAGAATGTACAAAAGGCACTTGATCTAAAGTGGTTCATCGCAACTATCAAATGTGTGAGACCTGATTAGTCGGATATGGTAAAAACGAAGGCATAGCTGAGAAAGAGTTTGTCAGCAGCCACTATTTCTCCGTTCCCAAATCAGCATCTTAAAGGACTCTGACCACCTCAAGCTAGAGAGCATAAATTTTGAAGAGATAATACCAGGATACCCATGAAAATAAAAATGGTGACAGCGGTTGTCTCCGTGCGTTCTAAATGGAGGGGACAAATGGGATTGGAGGGGGTTTATTTATACGCTTTTATGTCTCTTGGATTTTGAATCAAGTGCGTTGTTTCTTCAAGTTAATTGAGATGAAAATTTAAACTTAATATTCAGTGTCACTAGTTTTATTTACTACCTCTTTGAAGAGGAAGCCTTCTATCTGTTCTCCTCATGTATTTGCTGGACCTTCAAAATCTTCACGGGTTCTCAACACTCCTTTCTTATCTCTGCACCATGTCCCTTTCCACTCACTCCCATGCTGCACTGGAATGTTCTTCAGCACTTTTCACATGATTATGCTGTATGTCTGTATCAGGATTATGGGGATCCCAGAGGGACGGCCAAGGAAGGCTGTATGAGTGTTGGTCTGATGGCTGAAGGCCTAGGTTATAATTCTGGCTTCTGCCTCTTAACTAATTTTATACCCTTGTCCAAGTTACTAAAACTCTGTAAAGGCTCAGTTCCCTCATTTCTGAAAAGAAGACAATACAGTAATAAAAATACTTTGTTGCATTATCAAAATATTAAATAATAATTTCTTGTTGAATTGTCAAAACATTAAATTTGTCCAGGCTTCCATAGATAGTATTCCTCAATAAATAATAGTTCTTATTATTATGCCTTTGTGTTTAGAACAATGTATAATTCTCACACTTTAAATTCTAAAATTTCAATAAATCTTGCTAGTTAAATGCAATAAATCATGCTAGTCTCCGACTGAAGCAAATAAGAAAAAGCATACAGACAGTGATGAGACTAGGGAAAGATAGGCAAATGGTAGTTGTCATTCTAGAAATCACATTTCTTCTACTGCCTTCCCCACAACCAGACAAAGAAGTAACCATACATAAAAACTACATAAGACCATCTCCTTCCACCTTGTTTTTTCCCGGGTTACTTTCTTGATAAGTTGCCAAGCAGAGTGTGGAGTCCAGGTTCCGGCGTTTTAGATGTACTTTTCACCCTGGGTTTTTCCCTCATGGTCCTTTGGTTTTGATCTTTGGAGTCCAGTATTCCTAATTACTTAGATGTAACTCCCAGCCCTAGCAGAGCCCCGCCTCCACCATTAGCCACTTGCCTGTCTGCCAAGACCTGGTCCAGAGAGGAAGTGAATGGAAAGGCTTTCATGGTTGAAGTCAGGAAACTTTACTGAATGTCCAACACATGCTGAGTGGTGTCCTCAGGCAGTTTTGGGCACGCCTATGTCCCAGACATAAAAGAAATAATATATTTGGCTCCATTCCCCCAGAGCCTTACACAAAGTCAAAATGAAATACAGAAAGGCGAACTCTAGGTTTTACATGGATGCACTCTGTCTCGTGCAAGGTTGGGTTGAAACATACAGTCTAGGCCAGTTCCCTGCTTCCTTCCCTTTCTCCTGTCCTCAGCAAATGCATGAATATCATTTCTAATTAAAATGTATTTTCTGGCAGGAATTTCAGGCACACAGATTTTAATCAATTTTAAACAAATAAATAAGTGAGTCTGTCCCCAAACTCCTATGTGGACCAGACTGTGGGTGGTCATTATGAGGTTACACTCCAGGGTAGGAAACACCGAGCTCACGCTTTTCAAAGTGCCAGGCAGCCAATTAACTAATTATATCCAGAAATTCTTTTGATCTCCATGGCAAGACCATTCAGCATCCCCACATATAGATTATATTCCACACAGACCGGGAAGAGTGTAAAATGGCTATGTGTCGGGAACGAAAATTAACAATTAACAATAAGCCAGCGACGAAACATAATTTTGCCTTTTGTCACAGATCCTGACCCTGATATCTACAACTGCTTTATGGTCTTCGTAGTAAGGTTAAGTGCAGTCAAGACAATGCAAGCATTTATATCCCCTGATAGGAAGCAAAGGGACATCTTCTTTTGTTCCTGAAACTTGGCTGTTAAACGAAGCAGTAAAATGCTCACAGGAGAATTGTGGAGCAAGAACACCTGGATTCTGGGGGAAACGCATCGTTCATCACTTTGTTCTTTTAAATATGCGGAAATATTTTCGCTATCCTCTTATGCCTTTTTATAGGTTGTTAATGATGGGAGAAACTGATCAAACGCAGGCAGACTTTCACATTTAGAATGGATAAGAGGAGGGCAACAAATGTTCAACATGTGTTGTCCGACACTAGCCAGGGAACGGCTTTCTATTACATTTTATAAACTTTCAGTTTGACACAGACTTGGAAGAGCATTCACATTCATACAAACTTGCCTGATTTTGCACACTACTGCTCCTAGTAATGAGCAGCTAATGCCTGGACTAATTCCTCCACTCCTGCCATTTGTTTCATTTTTGCTGGAAATTGGGAATTTCTAAGGTCATCATATACATTTTCCAGATATTCAAATATTTTCCAAATAATCGAAGTCTAGGTTCATATTAAGAAGTCCAGGAGACTTGCCGTTATGACATACTTTTCCATGAGGGATGCTTTGAGTGTGCTGGGTTTGACATTGTTTTAGCTAGTCACACATCTGTACAGTTCCTAGCTGAGCGCCAAGACACAAAACTCACACTGGTGCTGCAAAACATTTTAAATTTTACACAGCAAACCCAGATGTCCAACACTATATAAACCCCTATTATTAAGCTATAGAGAACCTAACTAGTTAAAACACAGAATAGTTAGGTAATTCTTATGGGGTAGGAGTGCCATGAAAAAATTGCATCAACACCAAAGGTGTCCAGAATCCAGAAAGTTTGAGAACCCCATTTATATGAACCCCAAATTCAAGAACATGAACTTAAACATGGCATCTGACACCTTGCGTATCCTGGAAGGCATATATTGGAGAACAGAGGAACCCTCACTTATGTAATACTTACGGGAGAAAACAAACTCACAGAGCAGGGTCTCAACTGTATTTTGGTGTCTATGCTAATTGCTCTTTCCCAAATCTAAAAGACTTCCCCCAGAGGGAATGAATAAACAATTCCCAGCAAGGATGGAACAGGAACGAGGGCTTTGTGCTGCATGCTGTTCAGTAGAGGGGGCTATGAAAACAGAAGTGAGATGATATCTGTTGTCTCCTTCCATCTGTGTTGTTTAATGTAATTCCAGAGGACCTTGGGTAGTCCCCTTGAAACAACTTGGTCTTGCACAAGAACACAGATGCCAGCAGTTTAACAAGGATGATACTCAGTGCGGCCTTTCAGAAGAAATGAGAAGAATAGTATGAGCTATTGAACTCTACAGGAAACTGATCTGCTTAAAGAAGCGAGGTTCATTTGGGGTCCAGAAACTTATGGAAGTGAATTTGATCCAAGGTATTGTAGGCAGGTCTGGAATACCAAGACCAATGACCAAAAGATAAAATACTTTGGCCATAATCCTATAAGGAATAGGAGATTGAATCAGGACATTAGGGATTATAAAAACATTGTCAGTTAGGCTATAAAGCCTTGCAGGGAAAACAAACCTAAGGGCAGAGGCAAGCAAATCTCTCTTGATTCTACTATGATGGAGCCATCTGGAGTCAGAGGATTAATCTCTTTTGTTTGACAGTGACTACTTAATGATCCATTCATTTCTTTAAAGTTACTTTGACAACATTTTTGGAAGAAAAAATAAATTATAACTAACTTCAATCACAATTGCACCCTGATAGCTCTCTCCCAAAGAAAATAACTGATTAATAACCTTGTAGCATCAAAATTAAAGGGGAGAGTAATGCCAGAAACTGGGCATGGGTCATGACTTTGGGTTTTTCTCTACTTAATATTGATCTGTGCCCAGGCTATGACTCTCTCTGCTTCTATGACAATTTCTCCCTAAAAATTTCATTCAGTCTCATAGCTTTAAAGGCCACCCATCTGCTGCCAAATCACTAATTTCTTTCTCAACCCAGATCTCTTCTCAGAACTCCAGATTCATATACCCAATTATCTATATGACTGTTTCTACTTGGATATCTAATAGATGCTTCAAACTAAACATCTGAAAACCCATATCTTGATTCTCAGATCCCAAACCTACTCTTCTCCCAGTCATTATAAAACGGCACTGCCATCCTCCAAATGGCTCAAACAAGAAACTATTGATTCCTCTCATTCTCTTATGCCCTATTGCCAATCAACCTGAATGGTCTTTGATTCTACTACCAAAGGCTTTCATAATTTCTCTTCGTCTCCCCATCTTGTTTGTCACCAGCTACCATCTCTTACCTTGAAATTCATCACTTCCATTCTCCTCTTCCTCCATCTAATTATCCACACATAATCTTTAAACAGTAACTAAAATCACTTCACCTGTCTATGGAAACCCTCCAGTGGTTTTCAAATGCACCAGGTTACAACTTGAACCCCTTAGTCACATCTGAGGTCTCTGCACGATCCATCATTACCAAACTTATGTGTTCCTAATCTCCTCTTCAGCCATTTATGCCACACTTCTCTCTTTTCTTGGAAGGTATCAAACTCATTTCCACCATAAGGACCTGTGTTACCTTTCTGGAATGTTGGTGCTTCTGTTCTTCACATGCCTGCCTTCTCACCATTCAGGTCTCATTTTAAATGACACTTGGAGACACCTTTTGTATCTAGTTCCATGTGTCTTCTAGTCACGTCCCATCATCATCCTGAAGCAATGACCACTACTTGAGTATCTATTTCTTTACTGGAGTATTTTTTTTTTTTAAGCTCTCACCCTCACTGAAATATAACTTCTGGCAGTATAGGAAGTTGTCTCCCCATTCAACACTGTATAACCAGGTGCACACTTAGCACATGGTATGTGCTTGGTACATGTTCACTAAAAGTCACTGAACTGAAAATGAGTGCCTAGGGGGCGGGGGTAGGGGGCAGGGGGACCTGGGTGGCTTAGTCAGTTAAGCAACCAACACTTGATTTCAGCTCAGTTCATGATCTCAGGGTTGTGAGATTGAACCCGTCGTCCGGCTCCCTGCTCAGTCGGGAATCTGCTTGAGATTCTCTCTCTTCCTCTCTCTCTGCCCCTCCCCACCCCCTGCTCACATGTGCTCTCCCTCTAAAAGATAAATAAAACAAAACAAAATAAAATAAAAATGGTTACCTCAGGGGCACCTCGATGGCTTACTCAGTTAAGCATCCAACTCTAGATCTCAGCTCAGGTCTTGATCTCAGGGTCTTAATCTCAGGATCAAGACTTCAAGCCCCACACTGGGCTCCACATTGGGTGCAGCACTTACTTAAAAAGAAAAGAAAGGTAATTCAGGCCATCTATTCTATTTTGCTAGTTATATACATATATATTCTCTGGTGGTCACTTATGGACATGGTCACTAAAGCTCACTTCTCTGCAGACTTACGCAAAGAAGAAAAAAAATAATAGAAGATGAGAAAAGGTAATAAGAAATGGTGCTGCAATTCTCATCCCATAATTAAATTGCTGGCTATATTATGATACAAAAGAATGCCTCCTTCGTATATCTGGAAAATAAATGACAGATATATTCCCTTAAAAATGTGCGTTTCTTGAGTGAGGGACCAGTTTCCACATACTTACACAAATTTCTCTAAACTAATTTCACAGGCCTTGATATAATATACAGAGCTAGCTGTTTATTTTTATGTATATCTTAAAAGATCAGCATAATCAACTTAAATGAATTTAAATAGCTTCTATTATGTTCCCGTCCTCAGAGGGGGGTAAATAGTAGCATTGGCTTGTGTTAAGTCAAATTAAACTCTTGCATTTCTCAGAAATTTTAAGAATGCCTATTGGCATGTTTATCCTTCTGCTTAAATACAGTGTTATTTGATTTTTTACAAATTATAGAAGAGTTATTACTGGAGTAACTACCTAAGTTACTGAACATACTGCATTATAATTTGATGAAATTTTTTAGGATGAGCAGGCCATTTTCCTTCCTGTGAGAATGTCTCGTCATGTGAGAACACATTGCTCACATGCCGTGCTTTCTCTAGGTGTCTTTTTTGTCTGCAGCGCAAGTTCTGTTCTATAGGTGAAAAAGGAAATGATGTTAATTTTCCTTAAAATAGATGTGAGAAAGTGAAAACCCCAGAATTAAAGGGAAAAGCATTCTTTACAACTAGAAAAATAAATCTGTACTTCATGCCAACATCTGACTGTTGTAATCTGCCTCTTTAACCATAGCAACTTTCCCAAGTTTTAAGTATATTTTCAGACAAGGGGGAAATAAGATATTTAAGACTATTATGGAGAGTTTTCAACAGTAGCTGAGATATATACTTATTCAACTTTTACTAATTCAAGGAAAATTTGGTAAGATGAGGATAGTTAGAAGCCTTAAATGTTGGAGGTCTAAAAATGAAATCAAGCTACATAAATTTAAGAATTTTATTTCATTACATCATTTAAGCTAAATGTCATATGCATGTCATGGTTCTTATTTTATACATGGATGCACACACACACACCTCTATATAATTTTATATAAATAATTAGCTATAGTTATAAATTTCCTGAAATTCTGAGGGATCTTTCTCCCAAAAGATCATTTGAATGCCATGTAATTTCCCACTACATGCAGCCACTCTTCTAGGACCTTTATCTTGCACTTCAGCTTCCAGCAGCATCCACAAGCCCAATATTTCATACAACTTCAAACACTATTAAGACTAATTCTCAGGGGTGACATCACCAAGATGGTGGTATAGGACACCCCAGCCCTAATCCACCTAAAAAATCAACAAACAGTTTGACAGTTTTCCATGAATAAAAACAGCTCTATGAGAGCTCAGGACCCCATAAAAGAAACATCAGTAACACAGTGGAACAACAACAAAAAACCTTGAGAATAAAAACCTGACATTATACCTCAGGGAACTAAAAAAGAAGAAGAAGAAGAAGAAGAAGAAGAAGAAGAAGAAGAAGAAGAAGAAGAACAAACTAGCTTAAAGTTAAAGGAGAAAGGAAATAACAAAAATCAGAGCAGAAATAAAGGAAATAGGGACCAGATAATAACACAAAAAAATCAACAGAGATGTTT
Source organism: Martes martes (assembly GCF_963455335.1). Lineage (NCBI taxonomy): Eukaryota > Metazoa > Chordata > Mammalia > Carnivora > Mustelidae > Martes > Martes martes. Next base: position 21,064,601 of record NC_137900.1, read on the forward strand.
TTGTAAAAAAAAAAGAAATTGACAAAGTTTTACATAGATTAACTTTAAAAAGGAGAGAGAGGGGGAAAAAGGAGAGAGGGGGGAAAAAGGAGATAGAGAAGATTCAAAATCAGAAGTGAAAGAGGGAATATTACAACTGATATCAGAGAATTACAGAAGTTTCTAAGAAACTACTATGAGCAATTGTACACCAGCAAATTGAATAACCTAGTAGATACGGATATATTCCTGGAAACATACAACCCCCAAAACTATATCATGAATAAACAGAAAATATAAAGAGACTAATAATGAGAAAGGAGATTGAATCAGTAATCAAAACTCAAGGTAAACCCAGGATCGGATGATTTCATTGGTGAATTCTACCAAACATTTAAAGTAGAATTAACTCCAATCCTTCTCAAACTCTTCCAAAAAATTGAATAAGAGTGAATATTCCCAAACTCATTTTACAAGAACAACATTATCCTAATACAAAAGCCAGATAAAGATACAAGAAAATAAAACTATAGACTGATACCACTGATACATATATATGCAAAAATTCCTAACAACATATTAGCAAACCAAGTTCAACAGCACATTAAAAAAAAAAAACAAAAACAACAACACACACACAGGACACCTGAGTGGCACAGTTAAGTGCCAACTCTTGGTTTCAGCTCAGGTCATGATCTCATGATACGGGATCAAGCCACAAGTTGCACTCCACGCTCAACACAGAGTTTGCTTAAGATTCTCTCTCCTTCCCTCTCAAGACCTTCCACTCAGGCTCTCTCTCTTTCTGAAATAAATAAATAAATCTTAAAAGAAATCATATACCATGATCAAGTGGGATTTATCCTTGGGATGGAAAGATGGTTCAACATAAGTAAGCCAATAAATGTGATATACCACTTGAATGAAATGAAACTCAAAAGTCATATGATCTTCTCAATAGCTACAGAAAAAGCATTTGATAAAATATAACATGTTTTCATGATAAATGTACTCAACACGATAAAGGCCATATATGAAAAGCCCATAGCTAATATACCGCTCAACTGTGAAAGATTAAAAGCTTTTCCTCTAAGATCAGAACATGATAAGGATGCCCACTCTCACTGCTACTATTCAACATAATACTGGGAATTCTAGCCAGAGCAATCAAGCAAGAAAAAGAAATAAAAGGCACCTCTATTAAAAATAAAAAATGTAAACTTTTTCTGCAGATAACATGATCTTATATATACAAAACTCTAAAGACTCTACCTAAAAACTATTAGAACTATTTCATGAATTCAGTAGAGTTTACAAAACCAGCATATAGAAATAAGTTGCATTTCTATACAATTACAACAAAATATCTGAAAAAAAAAATTAGGAAAATAATCTCATTCCCAGTAACATCAAAAACAATTAAATTCTTAGGAATAAATTTAACCAAGGAGGTGAAAGACCTGTACAGTGAAAAACTACAAAACTCTGATGAAAGAAATTGAAGAAGACACAAACAAATGGAAAGACATCCCACATTCACAGACTGGAAGACTTAATACTGCTAAAATGTTCATAGTACACAAAGCCATCAACAGATTCAATGCAATCCCCATCAAAATTCCAATGGAATTTCTCACAGAAATAAGAAAAGCAGTCCTAAAATTCACGTGGAACCATAAAACACCCCGAAGATATAAAACAATCCTGAGAAAGAATAAAGCTGAAAGCATTAGACTTCCTGATTTCAAACTATACCACAAAACTACAGTGTGGTATTGGCATAAAAACAGATTTTTTTGGGGGGGGGGAGGCAATATGACACCAAAAGCATAAGAAACAAAAGCCAAAATTAATAAGTGGGACTACTTCAAGCTAAAATGTTTTTGTACATCAGAAGAAACAACAAAATGAAAAGGCAACCTGCAGATGAGAGAAAATATTTGAAAAATCATATATTTGATAAGGGGTTAAATCCAAAATATAGGAAGAACTCATACAACTTTATAGCAAAATAACAATGCAGTTTAAAAATGGGCAGAGGAACTGAATAGGCAAATCTTTCAAAGAAGATACACGAATGGTCAGTGAAAAGGTGCTCAACGTACTAATCATCAGGGAAATGCAAATCAAAACCACATACCTGTTAGAATGGCTATCATCAAAATGACAAAAGAGGGGCACCTGGGTAGTGTAAGTGTCTGACTCTTGGTTTTGGCTCAGGTCTTGATCTCAGGGTCCTGAAATCAAGACCCACATTGAGCTCCACACTCAGCACAGAGTCTGCTTGAGATCCTCTCTCCCTCTCCCAACCCCTCTCCTTTGTGCTCTTTCTCTCTCTCTCAAATGGATAAATCTTTTTTTTTTTTAAGATTTTATTTATTTATTTTACAGAGTGAGAGATCACAAGCAGGCAGAGAGGCAGGTAGAGAAAAGAGAAAGGAGGCTCCCGCCTGAGCAGAGAGCCCAATGTGGGGCTCCATCCCAGGACCCTGAGATCATGATCTGGGCTGAAGGCAGAGGCTTAACCCACTGAACCACCCAGGTGCCCCCCTCCTTTTTTTTTTTAATGACAAGAGAAATGTGTTGAAGAGGAAGTGAGAAAATGGGAACCTTTGTGCATTTTTTGTTGGAATGTAAAATGGTATAGCCAACTATGGAAAACAATATGGAGTTTTCTGAAAAAATTAAAAAGAGAACTACCACATGATCCAGCAATACTACTTACGGATATGTCCATAGGAAATGAAAATAGGATCTTCACTCTCATGCTCACTGTAGCTTTATTCACAATAGCCAAGATAAGGAAACAACCTAAGTATTGGGCAAAAGATGAATGGATAAAGAAGATGTGTATATATAAAACAGAATAGTAGTCAGTCGTGAGAAAGGATGAAATCCTGCCATTCACAACATGGATGGAACTTGAAGGTATTATGCTAAGTGAAACAAGTCAGACAGAGGAAGACATATACTGAATTATTATCACTTATATGTGGAATTTTAAAAAGCTGAAGTCATAGAAACAGAAAGCAGAATAGTGGTTATGGGTTGGGAGGTGGGGAGGAGGATGGGATGCATGGGTCAGTAAGTACAAACTTCCAGCTATAGGATGAATAAGTTCTGGGATCTAATGTACAACACAGTGATTATCATTAATAACAGTGTATCACATACCTGAAAGTTGTTAAGCTGGTAGGTTTTAAATATTCTCCCTGCACATGGAAATAAAATAGTAATTATGTGACATGATGAATGTGTTAGCTCCCACTATGATGATAGGCATTTTGCTGCATATAAGGTGTATCAAATCAACATGCTATATACCTGAAATTTATTCAGTGTTATCTGTCAATTATATCTCAATGCAGCTGGGGGAAGAACCCAATAATCAGTTCTATTTACCAATTCACTTTAAAAAAACTTCCGACAACTGTCACTTTTACAAAAAACTCATCAAGAAAGAATTATTCATTAAATTCTCATGTATCTTTATATTAATTTACCTGTGCTATCATAACAAAGTACCACAGACAAAATGGCTTAAACAACAAATATATTTTCTCACATTTTGGAAGTTAGAAGTCTGAAATCAGTATTTTTTCAGGGTTGGTTTCTTCTGATGTCTCTCTGCTTGGCATGCAGATGGTCATCTTCTCCCCATGTCTTCACATGGTCTTCCCTCTGTGTGTCTGTGTCCTGTGTTCCTTTTCTTATGTGAAAACCTGCCATATTGGGTTAGGTCCCTCCCCCTCTTCCCAACACACCTTCTTTTAACTTAATTACCTATTTAAAGATCCTATCTCCAAATACAGTCACATTCTGAGGTACGGAGGTTAGGACATCAACATATCAACGCTTGAGGAAGACACAATTTAGCCTATAACAATGTTCAATGAATTTTTTCAAAAGGTAATTAGAAACAGAAGTCAATAAAACAATCAAGTTTCAAGCAAATTAATAAGAAACAGATAATAAAAATATACTTTAAATTATCTGTGAGGGGCGCCTGGGTGGCTCAGTGGGTTAAAGCCTCTGCCTTCAGCTCGGGTCATGGTCCCAGGGTCCCGGGATCACAGCCCCGCATCAGCCTCTCTGCTCTGCAGGGAGCCTGCTACCTCCTCTCTCTCTCTCTGCCTGCCTGTCTGCCTACTTGTGATCTCTGTCTGTCAAATAAATAAATAAAATCTTAAAAAAAATTATCTGTGAAATACACAAAATTCAGAGTAGTTTTATTTGAATTTTAGAGCCTGTGTTCTCTACCACTTTGCTTCTTATCATGCATATCTGAAGGAAGTTATGTGCTTCCATCATTCATTTATTAAATGACATGCCCAAATCACATATCTAATGGATGAGGAAACTAAGATTAGATAAAGACTATATGATTTATAAACAAGAAAAAATGAAAATATTTTGCCAATATTGAGTTGATCACATCCAGAATACTCTATTCGAAATTGTAATATATAAAAATAATTTTAAAGGATTTCTTTCCTTAAATATAATTCGGCCCATGAAGACAGTTAAATACAGAATATAATGAGGGGCGCCTGGGTGGCTCAGTGGGTTAAAGCCTCTGCCTTTGGCTCAGGTCGTGATCCCGGGCGTGATCCCGGGGTCCTGGGATCTAGGCCCGCATCAGGCTCTCTGCTCAGCGGGGAGCCTGCTTCCCTTCCTCTCTCTGCCTCCCTCTCTGCCCACTTGTGATCTCTGTCAAATAAATAAAATCTTAAAAAAAAAAAATACAGAATATAATGAGCTAAAGAATACTGAGGTATACAGGTTAATATACATAATTGATGGCTCCTTTAGGTTAAAAGAAAGCATATGTCTTTAAATTTTTTACAAACAATGTATTTCAAATCCATAATTAAAAAATCATTAACTTTGCTCATTAACTTTTGGTTTTGTGTATGATAAAGGAACAGCATTTGATGACTCCTAGATTTCTAAAAAAAAAAAAAAAAAAGAGCTTATAGCAATGTTTAGCTTCCAGGATCTCAGGCAATCATAAATTTGCCTTTGCTTTCTTTTTACTAGGTATTTGCTGCCTAAATAAGTGATTTTCCAGTCAACTGAAGCCTATTCATTTTAGTATGTCATTTTATAATTTCACTAATTGGGATATAAAAATTTATGAAATGCTCTAATACTTTCCTTCTTTCTTCCCTCTTAATGAAAGAATGTGTATTGCCCATTTTTTGAGCTTTTGCAACTAGGAATTGACCCATCCAGCATCTTGCCCAATCTCTTACTCTTCCCTGTGGCTTTGGAATGGGCTGTTTATAGGTGTCAATGCTTCTCAACTGTATTGAGCTAATATTTGAAAAGTACTTAAGAATGAGAGATTTGGCTTTTTCTGCCCTCTTTGCCACAAAATAGTAGAAAGTAGTGATTCTGGGTAACTACATCTGCTATTTCCCATAGGTAGGCTGTAATCATGTCTAAATTGAGAAGCAGTTAGAAATATCAGTCCCACTTATCTATCAGACTTTCACTGTCCTCCAATATAGTTATATCAGCCATATAGGTGATATTTACATCTCCATCTATCCAACTACTTTGCCAATCTCCCAATTGTTTCTAACTCCAGGCAGGGTAGAGGAGGATTAGTGGTTTGATCCTATCAAAACCCATCGCTCAGTTCACTGGCCAGGAACACTGAGGAACAGATAAGGATGAGAGGTTGAGGAGACAGAATAATGCTCACTGTTGGAGTCTTGTCATGTGATGCAGTTAGGTATAAGGCTTTATTTACATCTTGGGCTTTTGCAAGTAGAAACCATGAAAGTTTTTGATCTTGGCATCTCTAATAGATAATATTGTGCCATGCAGCTAGTTATTAGGATGGCATACTTAACCATTTAATGGGCATGGCTCGAAAGGAAAGATTTAGGATTGGTTTTAGCAAGCACTGGTAACATTATCTTTTACTTTCAGGGAACTCTGAAGCTTATCATGACTGTGTCCATATCACTGGCTGTTTGTGAGCAGAAAAATGGCTATTCTAGGGCAGCACTAGGCTCTTGAGGAAGCACACCCTGCTAATGGGGATATAACATTACAGAAAAAAAAGTGTAATCTAAAGACTTCAAAACTTTTAACACGTTAGAATTTTCTTTCCTGCATTTTACTATGTTTCTCAGCCAGTTTGCATCGTGGAAGACCAGGAGCTTTAATCTGTAGATAGTTGAGCACTGTAATCTTTAGAAAGCACCAGTGATATTGCAGTTTTAATGACCGGATTTCTGGTTTCAGTTCCAGCACCTCTAGTTTCAGCTACGAAATGCAAAGAGCTTTGAAGTTGTCACTTCCATCTTTATAGCAAGGAAAAAGCTCAACGAACTGAACAGGGATGACTTTTCTTGGACCCATTAGAAAATAGAAGTTGCAGGGCCAAGCATCACAGTGAAATCTGGAGCGACTGGCAAGATGAATGGCTAGTCCCAGCCAAGATCTGCTTACCCAGAGCAAAAGCTGCTCATAAACTGGTGAGAACACTGAAATGATACTTTTCAAAAATTGCTGGGGGCTGAATGTGGACTAGCACAAGAGAGAGGAAATTCTGGTGCTGTCTCAGGGGAGCTCTCTTACTTTTGTAAGTTTTACCTCCCCGAAACTCACCAGATTCTCACAGTGAAGAGCCAAAAACAACAAAAACAAAAACAAAACAAACAAACAAAAAAGAATCTCCCTCCCCTCACCCAGTTCTTGCAAAAGAGAGGAAAACTAACACCACAAGCATTCTATGGGGTGGAGTGGGGGGCACACTGTATTAACCATTAGCCATTAGCCATGTTTTTATTTTCTATATTCTGATGCTCTGACCTCTTGGAACCTTGATGACCTTAGATCGACTGTCAAATCCTAGAGATAGTAAGTAGCTCTTTTTCAAATGCAAACCAACCAGTCCAGAAACCACACCCAATCACCTCCTTTATCAGGTTCTCCCACTCCTAGCCAGTGCCCACCTGCCTTTATCATCCCAGAGCTAGGTACAAGACAACTAGTGAGACTCCGGAGCCCAATAAAGCAATGATAACCAGTTAATCCTAAGAGATTTATCATGCTGTACTCATTCCTTTCTGTGGAAATTACTATAAAGGCTCTCGCCCATACTTCCTCCTTCCCCTTCTTGCCTCATGACAGACCCTGATGATTCCCTGTATGGCCCAACATGATGTGGCATGCCCCTTGCTTTGGAATCTGTGAGTAATAAACTATCTTTTTGATGGCAATCATCTCCAAGTCCGTTGGTCTCACTATACCACAATTTTTTGTTAGTATATTTCAGGACACTGATTTTATAAGGGAAAGACTTTATTAGAACCTTATCTCACCCACCTGGAAGAGTAATTACCAAACTCCAGTTCCTTTCTCACATAAGGGATGGACAGAGGGGATATAAACCAAGAAACATTTGTGAAGGTCAGCCCTGGAAATAGTTCTGAAAGTCATAGCCCTAGAACAAGGCCAACTGAAAGACTGAGATTTAGTCATAAGATAAAAAAACAGTCACATTAGGGGTTAGGGCTTTAACATACAAATTTTGGGGGCACACAATTCAGTCCACAGCAGAAGTATAATTTATATGCTAAGAGAAGAGATAAAATGAAATTGTAAAATCCTCAATTAAAACCAGAGAAGACAGAAGAAGAGGCAAGATAAAAAAATAAAAACAGAACACAAAAGAGTTACAAACAGGTTTGATATTAATTCAGCTATTTCAATAATCACCTTAATTGTGAATAACAGAAATACACAAAGACATACTTTGTCTGAGCGGGTAGAAAAAACATGACTCAACTGCATGTCATCTACAAGAAAACCATTTAAATATAAAGTCTTGGATAGTGTAAAAGTACAGGGATAAAGAGAGCTCATGCTAATAACAATCAAAAGAAAACTGGAGTTTAAAAAAAAAAGAAAGAAAACTGGAGTAGCTATATTAATTTGAAACAAATCAGAAGTCATAACAAAGAAATGATAAAGAAGGATACACCAAAAGGGTAAAGAAGTCAATTCCTCAAGAACATATGATAAGGCTTAACGTGTATGGACCCAGTAACAGTATCAAGCTATAAAGGCAGAACTGATAGAACTGCAAAGAGAAGTAGGGAAATATACTATTACAATTGCTCCTTTAACACTCCTCTTTCACTAACTGATACATCAAACAGAAAATCAGTAAGGACAGACTTGTAATTCTGTTCTGTTTTGATCCACTTTAGGGTTTTCTTGGGATAAACCAGAAATGCCTACCGGTGGACCTAAGAAAATCCTAGAAAGGAAAAGCTGTTTGTATTAAGCATCATAAAGGTGAAAAGTAGGTTAGGCTGCCCCCAATAGTTTGCTGCTCCTAGCTGATTGAGGAGTCTGGAAATAAAAACGAAATACTTATGCCTCAGCCCTCTCCTCTCCTTTTTTTTTGGGGGGGGGGGGGCGGGGGGGGACTTCTTTTGTGTCCATATGAAGAAGGCATATTCAGGGTTTTACATGTCGAGGCCAGTAACTGCCCAACTACCTGGATTTAAGTCAGTAAAGCTGTGTAATTATGGGGTGCCTATTAACAATGTCATTTTCCTCCAGCCCAAAACCACACCCTCCAACAACAAAAAAAAATATAATAATGTTACTCTTTTGGTTTCTGTATGAATGTTAGGACTCTCAATTGCTTTCAGACTCAGGGAATGGGTTTGTTACTTATTAGCTTCTGAAAGCCCATAATAGAGAATATAATTTATCATTTTTCTGATGATTCTAGAAAAAGTATTTTGTTCTGTTGATCAGTAATCTCTTTTTGCCCGTAAATAGAGATATTTGACAAGTGGCAGTGATTCAGCCGCTCAGAGACGTCCAGGATGATGTCTCAGGGATCCACTTGCACCTGCCCTGCAAATTCACAAGATATTACCCCAGCTCCAAACATCACAGTCACATTCAAGGCATAAAAAAGGAAAGAAGAGAGGCATAGCACTTACTTCAATCTATCGGGAATGCAAAAATGTTTCCAGAAATTCCCCAACAGATACTTATGTTTCATTGACTGAACTGTGTCATGTGGTCACTTCTTGCTTCAAGAAGGCTGGGAAAATAAGTAATTAGCTTTTCCAGCCTTTGTGGTGGAAGGTGACATGTGTCACAGGGGCTGATATGAAGACAGCCAACCACCAGGGTCAACCACAATACAGACAGTGATGTTTTTAGAAGCTTTTGAATGGTAAGGTTTTGTGTTTAGTTTGGTGAGGATTTATTGTGGGTGATTTTCTCCTCTGTTACTTTTTTTTTCTTTTGTTTGTGTATTCCCACCTGTTTTTTATCTACCACATTGCTTTCAACAAATATATAGCTTAGTAGTAACACTTTTGTGTGGGAAAAAGTTCGTGAGCTTTGTGATAGTTTTGCCTTGTTTTAAGGTTTTTTTCCCCCCTTTTATTCTGGTTTCATTTGTGTGTCTAGCATCATTAATGTTACAAGTTTCTGACTTACAAATAAAGAGTAGTATTATTTCTAACATAAATTTAAAAAAAACACCTCACATTAATTTTCTTATGGTCGCCTGGCTGTGTTTGGGTTTTACAAAAGAAGAATCTTGGGATGTTCAAGATTTGGACTATTTAAATTCTGCTAATACTTGATGGAAATTATTCAAAATGTGGTTTCCATTTTTCTTTTGTGTTACCCTTGCTGTGAAATTTGTCCCTGCTTTCTTCTTCCCACGTCCTGAAGCTTAGCCAGAGCGCAGTGGAAGGTGCTACTCCTACAAATTTGGTTCAAATGTTTTCCCAATTTTGAATTTCATTCAGAGTGACATGGGCTTCACAACAGATTCCATTCCTGCTTTTCATGAAAACTTAAAAACATATTGGTAAGATTTTTTTTTCCCCTTTCAACTTTGAAACATTTTATTAATAGAACAGTATTACATTATGACGTAATGTTTGTTGACTTTGCAAAGATTTTTCTAAAATGTCTTCCTCTGGATTTGAATTGGCAAAACAAATCTGAATGGATTTATTTATAGTATTAACTGTTACAAATGTAACTCCATGTTTTGAAAGTTTCCCATTTTGTTTGGTTAAAAAAAATAATCTGCCATGTGTGACACTGAATTAAAAATCATATACATAAAGACTTTAGGCTGATCTTTCCAGAAAAAAGAAATGTTAAAGAGAAACTGACCTTTAAATAAGTTCATTGAATCTAGTATAAATAAAAAGGTTGCTTTCCACGTAGGTATTTTTCACATAACCATTAATTTTCATGTTTTGCACATTCTCCTTACACATGGATCACAAATTGGAAAAGGAGCATGCCAACAACAAACAGACCTTGACAGAGATGCCGGATGTCATTCCTGCACAAGCTTGCTGTCAGAGTAATTAGTGCAGAGTCCACCTCTTGTTCTGGGTGTCAGACCGGCCTTTTGCTCTGGGTGAGCATCGCCTGCATCTCACGGCCAGGCTAGGTGAGCACACAGAACAGAGCTGGCAAATCACGCTTAGGCACTTGCTGTCTCGACTTGCTGTTTGGAACCGAGGCTGCCAGACCACTGCTAAAATTGATTGGCGTTCACACTTCATTTGAGTGGGTTTGCATTTGGACGAGGTCTTCATTTTCACCTTTCTTGCTATTTCCTGAGGAAAATGAGCAATTCTGTTTGGCTGGTGTGCTTTTCAATTCTAAGATTGTTCAGTTACCTTCCCCCTACCAACCTTCCTTTATAAAAGAAAGGTCTGCATATTTAAGCTTGTAGGTAAAAGGGTGCTATATTCAACTGCATTTTTCAAATAGATTTTTCTTCTCTTATTTTTTTTTTTCTTTCTTTACTTGGCTCCAGTGTTGTGCGAATGGTTGCTGACTGTGAACATTACATATGTAAATTCATCATTTACCTACAGAACAAGGGCAAAATTAAACTGGGGGAAATGACCTTCCATCAGCTTTGGGGGAGTTTGAAGCTGACTTAAAAGGGCTAAGAGTTGCTGAGGTGCCTCCCCCCGCCCCCATACATTCTTTCCACTGAGAGGGAACAATCAGTTTCATGAGGATCTGGCATTGGTCAGGTGGATTTTACAAATGTTACTCTGTACTCAATTCATTCAAACCTGTGAAGCATCTTTCAAACATTAACAGGAGAGCACTACTCATTTGATCTTTTAAAGCAGCTAAAAATGTTCCTAATGCCAGACTGGATCAGAATTCAGAACCCTCTGTACTAACCTTAAGCAATATAAACAACATACATATATTTATTGTATATTTTTATATTATGTGTGTGTGTGTATTTTTTTCTAAATCCATGGCAAGGACCTCGGAAAAACAAAACTAAAAAAAAATTGACCCGAATTTTCCACATCGATTAACTGTCTGGCACAAACTACCTTACAATTCTATTCTTTATTTCTGCAAACTTCTCCTCCAAAATTGTGTGTGATCAAAAAAGTGTGAGCGAGCTCAATGGATCATTTCAATTTTGAAATGAAACCAGATCTGTGATTACAGCAAAAGGTAGGTTCTTTTGAAATACGCCCCAGATCTCAGAGCTTTTTACATCCTCTTCTTTCTGCTGGCAATATTTTTCATTTTCCACTTTTACCTCCTTTGCTATTGGGTAGACCCCAACATGTCTCTCAAGACTTGGCTTCAATGTTCAGTGATGATTTTTCATTTCATTTCAAAAAGTGAACATATTCAAACTTTATCTATAGTAAGTATGTAAGTGCAGGACATGCACTGGAATACAAGATATCTTTGTTCTAAGGAGCATGTCACTTAATTTTGTCCTTCCCAGAACCCTTGGTTGTACCTGGATCATAGACTTTCACACCTGTAATGTAGTTTTACCCTCACTCCTATCTTCCTCCAGTCCTGTACTGTCCAATAGAGATGCCACGTATGGTTATTCATCATATGTGACGAGTCCAAATTGAGATGTGCTGTAACTGTAATAGACACACTAAATTTTAAAGGCTTAGAATGTAAAAAACAACATAGATCTGATGTTTTATATTATATTGCTATAACACAGTGATAATATTTGGATATGTTGAGTAAACTAAATTATTAAAATTTATTGCACCCTTTTTTTTAAATGTAACTCTTGGAAAATTTAAGATGACAGTTGTGGCCAGTATTACATTTGTTTGACAGCTCTACCTACACTAGAGCATCTCCAGCATAAGGATTGTATTTTACTAATTTCTGCAATTAACTATCAATTACATAAAGAATGAAGGTGTTTGATAAACATGTGGTAACTGAATGCATATTTAAATAGCCAGGGTTAATATCCTACACCTAAGAACAAAATGCCAATCTGCAGAGTCAAGAGTTACTTCAGGATTGCGACGCTTGATGTCCCTAAATTTTTTGTTTTTGTCTCTTAAGGTACAACCATTAGGGAACAGTTTCAATGTTTCCTTCTTACAGGTGGTTTGATTTTGTTACCTCTCCATCCCATTTCTTCGTGTCAATTACCCTTTCTCAACTATTTGACCTGGCATGGTATAGAGATGATTTTCCTCAAATGCAGACTGACTGTTCAGCAGAACAGCCTATGTTATATCCTGACCCTTTGTTTGGCAGGATCACTAGCTAGAGTTGTAATGAAAAAGATGGCAGGTAATAGCACCATGTTCCAGCAAATCTGCTCATTTACTGCTGGTATTCCAGTTAGATGTCTGGGAAGCCTCAGGAGATCCATAATCCATTTTTCATGAGTTGCATAAAGGAGAGCAAAATCTCTTGGAAATTCAGTGTTGCTTTGGGGAGTCCAAGATTTAGGTAAGATATTATTTCCTTTTGGCTTCTAGAATCTAAGTTTAGCCTCTTAATACTCAGGGTTTGGCGAGTTTTTTGGTGAGGGGGTGGAGGCATAAGGGCTTTTAGAGAGTTATTTGCTGTTGTCTTAAAATAAATGACAGATAAAGTCAAACATACTAAAGAGATATGTCAACTAAACGCAATGGGTAATCTTAGGTTTAGATCCTGGACCAAAAATGGAATACTTATAAAACAATTGACAAAATTTAAGTAAAGTACATAATAATATCACATTAAGGTTAATATCCTAATTTTGATAATTATACTGTGGTTATGTATGTATATTCACTAACATTTATATTGCTTAATTTTTTAAGTAAATTTTCATATTTTATAAAATTCTGTAGCCTTGAGAGAACCACTTGAAGAGGTTTTCTCATTTTTTAAATTCCATAATTATAAATATAACTATATAACATTTATAATATATTCATATTGAATTTTCTGAACAACATAGGAGCTTGCTTCTGGGGAGTGAATAATTTTCTCTGTCAATTACTTTAGATAATTAAAATATATTTAATCTGTTGGATAAAGTCATTAGTATAGAATCAGATGAATTAAACCAAATATGTATGGATTTTTCATTATATTTGCTCTCCACATTGACTTAAAATATGCATGTTCAGCCTAAATTATCTCTTTAAATCTGCTTTAAAAAATTCAGCTTGGGGGCGCCTGGATGGCTCAGTGGGTTAAAATCTCTGCCTTTGGCTCAGGTCATGATCCCAGGGTCCTGGGATTGAGCCCCGCATCGTGCTCTCTGCTCAGTGAGGAGCCCGCTTCCTTCCCTCTCTCTCCGCCCGCCTCTCTGCCTACTTGTGATCTCTCTCTCTCTCTCTGTGTCAAATAAATAAAAATCTTAAAAAATATATAAAAATTTCAACTTGCTGTCTGAATTCTGAGGGGATCTCCTATTCCATGTTGTGTGAGTTAACTTTCATTCCTGATTTGGGTCCTGGAAGTTATTTACTGTTGACGAACAAAGTAAAAAGATCCAATTAAAGTTTTAGAAAGGCATCTGTGGTGACCCTTTAAAGCAGAGATGGCCAAGAGGAGAGACTGTGAGTAATCCAATTGTATCTGCCACGGATGACAGGGACCAAAACTAGAACAGAGGCAGCAGCAATAGAACAGAGGGTCCAGTTCCAAGAGCCATTTGAGAGGCAGTCCACCATTTCAATGCCCATATTGAGGCAGAAAGAACTTATGTTTACCCCAGAGCTGCCAAGACTAGTGACTCAGAAGGGAATGAACCTGAAAGGAGGTGCCCAACAAAGGGCAGGTAGGGAAGATATTTTTGTCTTGTTTTATCATTGTTCATCATTTGGAAAGTTCTTTTCTTTCGTATACTCTCCTAAAAATACATTTTCCATAACGCTCCAGGTATGAGTCTATTACTGCACAGGTCTGGGGAATTTGCTTGGAGAAACTGGTGAATCAATTAAGAGGGTGTTCCTGTGAGGCCAGACTCACCCACCTAGATCTGCAAGATTGAAAATGTTTTAGAGAGATGATACTTAACCGTGGGTCACTGTGCTCTTTAACTTTTCAGATTTTCCACAGAAGTATATATACTCAGCTTTAGAATGTTACCACATAAAGGAAGGGGCAGCTGATAGTTTCTCACCTGATCATAACTTATTTTCCCCGAATTAAACTATTATATGGTAGGAAAATCTCCCCACAGAGCAGAGGTTGTTTTTTTTTTCCCCTTAAAAAAAAAGGAAAGGAAGGAAAGAAAGAATCATCCATTCCAATATATGTCCCATGTAAAACAACCCAGAAAATGACTGATTGAGTCAAAGGCAGATGTGAGAGCTTAAAATGCTAGTCACAATCAAAAATCTTCTTTTTATCAAAAGCTGAGGGAAACTGGCCAACACCTTCACTAAGCGATGTGCTAAAGAATCTCCAGCCAAGAGGCAGAAATGAATAAAGTGAAAATTACTGCTATTACCCTGAGTTGAAGATGACCGATCAGGCCAAGCTGACCTTGAGGACTCAAAGTCAGTGAGCCGAAAGTCATGCCAGAGCCCCAGCCCGCTCTGAATCCCAGGGATCCTGCCTCACCCATCAGCAAAAATCACTGCTAACGGCCTGTCATCGGCCACTTTGCGCCACTGCAAAGAGCGCCGGAGAGTGCCACGGCCACACCATATCCTAAGCTCCTTCCCCAGGACTTGAATCGTCCTTTCAAATCTGTTCTGTAAAGAGATTTGTTTTCTTCAGTTTCCAAATTCCCTTCACTATGTATTTCCCATCCTGGACAAAAAAAAAAAAAAAAAAAGAAAATCCTTGACTCTGAATCAACTCATTTATCTTCATATTGCTTTAATATTTCCTTAATCTAAACTATCTTTAAAAAACATGAAATAGTTTAATTTTGCCACACTCCTATTTGTATTTTAACTGAGGACGGTGCAGTGGTTTTGCTGTTTGTCTCCACTAAGCAGCTTTGCTATTTTCCCCAGAATCCTCCACCCCTTCATCACCTTCCCCAACACACACACACACACACACACACACACACACACACACGTCCTCCAAATGGAAACATTTGACCACATCTCCTACAATGAGTGAGTTTTGTTTAGCAAATACCTGACTAGATAGGGTATGAAGTAGTTGGCTCTGAGGATAATGCCAAGGATTCAAGGACTAGTGATTAAAGGGGCGGCTTAACTGCCAGAAAATGCATCCATTCTTGTTATGTGCTCGGCAGCCATTCTGCCCCATGAGGGGGAACTGACTGACTCAGGCTCTGGCAGGCTCTCCTGCGCTGTCACATCACATTCTCCATTAATCCTCCAGATAAAAGGAGGAGCCTAACAAGTGCCAGTTCCAGATGTGCCTCCCCCTGCCAGCTCCTGTCCTACCCAGATGCAAGTGCCACAGTTCTGCCATTAGGAGGTCTATCCTAGTTAGTGCTTGTACCCGTGCGAATCCAGCCCGGCAGTGCGTGAGTGCCTCAGACCCACCAGCACACTAAACCTAGAAGCAATCTCCTATGTCTGGGGTGCATTTAGTTCTCTGAGCCTCTCATGGCACTACTCCCTGCCCTGCCCGTGAGTGTGGCTGCTCTGTATGATAAGCCCCGGTCCGGATCTCCGAGACAGCTTCCTCCACCTAAAGCCTAACCTTGATGAAACTTGATGACCTTGACTGTTTCTGCCAATGACTTTCTCACAGAATAGATTCTGCTCTTCAAATCAATCCAAACTCTTGACACTGAGAATTGCCACCAAGTCCTTTAGAATTGGCTACCCTAGAAGAGGGGCTCTTAACCTTGAGTATGCATCAGAATCAGCACAGAGTTCAATTCCATCCCCTGGGAATAAGAGATCCTCCTTAGGTACCAAGGCCAGCCTGGGCCAATATGCCAACACACATACACAATGGATACATGATTCCAGTTGGAAGCTGCTTCAAACAATTGTAGAAGTGGTCATGCTATAACTCATAAGTTAATTTAAAAATCAAAGTACAGAAATGATTGCTGTGATAATTTATTGCCATGTTCATCATGGCATGATTAAATTATTGCTTCAATAATTTCTTCCCATTAGGGAATCTTCCTCCAACTCTGTGAGTCCTCCCTCCTGAATCTCATGCTCTCTGGTACTTTCCAGTTCCCCTGACCCAGCAGGTCTATAACCATAGCAACCTTGTTGGCACCATCCAAGGACAGACATCCTGAGCCACTTGTCCTACATCGTCTCAAAGCACAGTCCCTGGTTTCCTTCTACTCTCTCTGGCTTTTCACTTCAGGATTCAACTTGACTCATTACCCCCTTATAATCAGCGCTGCCCTGCAGCTCAGGAAGGCTCAGTTCTTTCCTTCATCATGGATCAAAGTTCTCCTCCAGGTCAAAGACCTTCACTGCCCTTATTGCAGTGTGCACATGGGGATGTACAAGTTTATTTCTGAGTTGCAGAGTTACATTTTTTATGTCTCTGTATATAAAGATATATCTATAATATCTTCTTAATGAAAGAGAGAGAAGAAAAAGTAACCTCTATTTTGATACAGAGGAGGCTAGACAATATAATCCATCTGACCTTCCTGCTCCCTGGGATAAAATCATCAGCTTTCTATAAGCAGAACCCTCACCAAATTCCCCATGGCCTTCTCAACTAATTCCACTATTTCTCAAACCCTCCTTATGCACCCCCACTGTAGCTAAATTTAGGATGCTCTGAATGCTAGATCTTTCTCCTGGTACAACCTTTATATGAGGATTTAGCATGCCATTCTCCCAATCCAAAAGAGTCATGGATCTTACATTTTCTAGAGCAGTGACCCTCAATTGGTAGGCTATATAACGCTAGAAGTGACTGAGTATGGGGGGGATGTAAGCCCCAAAATCAGTTTCAATATTATAGTACCAAACCATATTTGGAAAACTTTCAAAAAACAGATCTTGTTTCCATAATGAAGCCTGTAATGAAGGGACAGTTCATTTGCTCATTCATTTAACAGCTGTTCATCTCACACACGCTATGTAGAAGGCATTATTCTAGTTATTTTAGGTGCAGAGCAAAGTTTTACTGTCATGGGAAGAGTCTGTAGAGAAACTGGGAAGAAGCAGTACTAAAACAAAACAGCCAAATTAAAATCTCCTGAGGGTTCATGAAGTGGAAAACTGTAGTTGTACTTCATCAAGTTCCAACTTTTTTAGCAGTCTTGACCTGAGCCATCACGGAAGACTGAATGGTGGCCCCCTAAAGATATGTCCGTGTGCTAACTCTTGGAACCTATAAATGTTATCCCATTTGAATAAAAGATCTTGGAGATGTAATTAAGGATCTTGAGATGAGATAATTTCCAGGTTTGCCCCGGTGGGACCCAAATCTAATGCCAACAGTCCTTATAAGAGTCACAGAGGAGAGATACCCAGAGAGAAGAGGACATGGTCATGTGAAGACAGAGGAAGAGATTGGAGAGATGCAGACACAAGCCAAGGGGCACCAAGAGCCACCAGAAGATAAGGAGGCAAAGAAGGACTCCCAGAGGGAGCATACTTGTGCTGACACACCTGAATTTCAGGCTCCCGCCGCCAGAGCTGTGAGGAAATACATTTCTGTGTTTTAAGCCGTCAAGTTTGTGGTAATTTGTTACAGCAACCAAAGAAAGCTAATAAAGCCATATACTCTAATTTGTAGTAAGGTTTCCTCACCCCATGGCCACAGAGGGTGTGCATACTTGATATACAATAAATCCTTAATGGACTCCAGACAAATCACTTTATATGGTTTAAGGACTAGCTCTGGGGTGGGGGAGACATAAAGGGCAATCCAAATTGATTTAAGATTATAATTGTGCACGTACAATATTTATAATCTTACTTTAGGAAAGAAACAGTACATTTTTTTTTACCTTGTCTACCATGAGCTTAATCAACCAAGAAAGGAAAAACACATGATAAAAAATCCCTGATTTTTTTCCAACACAATATGCTCAATTTTCAAGGGAATTGTTCTCCAAATAATATCAGAAACATATCTTAATTATATTTTACACAGGATGTGCACTGATTAGACACTTGTTTTTTATTCTTTGCAGGTTTGAGACATCTCCCATTAATCTCTTCTCTTTAGCTACTAATAAAATAAGTAACTTATAAATGCATTTTCACTTTGTAAAGAGTGGATTTGGAAATCTAGCATTTATTCGGAAGCCATTTAGAGTTCTCATTTTTTTACACAGCAATTATAAAGTCAACCATAAACCAACACCACACCGTACTCAATGCTAAAGGTAAAGACTTTTCACGTTAAAATGAAAGAAATTTTAAGTAAGCACCAAGCATAAAACAGCACAGAAAGTAGTATCCCATTTGTACAAAAATTAAAATGAAACATGGAAAAAAGAGAAAAAGTTATCAGGGATTTTTCTGTATGCTTCATCTGGGCTACCTAAACATTGTTTGGGCTGTTAATTAAACATTAAGAAAAGATAAATGATGGGGGAAAGCAGGGGGAATAAATAAAACCCTGAGTGAGAAATTTCTGACAAATGTGCCTTACTGGTTAATTTCACGTCCCTAGCTGAACAACATCTGCACTGCTTGCATTGCCTTTCATTCCCCGGACACCAATCACTTGCTCGTTTATCATTCCTGTAAATTCAGTATTATTGAAATGTGATGATTCATCGCTTTCCATTGATCAAATAACATCCAGAATTACTTTCCAAATGCTTTGCATACAGAGGTGACCAAATAACTAAGAATCTGTGAGGCCTCCTTTTAATAGCACATTCGGGGAAAGATTCAGTAAGCCTGATTTCTTATAATTCCTCCCATTAGCATGGAGACCATGCTCTCTGCTGGCTCCATGGGCTTGCCTACCACTCTCCCTCCATGCCTGTGCATTCCACATGCTTTCATGTGTAAATGGACAAAAATTGCTGTCAATTGAGAACATTTGGGAGCCATTTGCCCGGTCTTCTCTTAAGCAAAACTACAAAAAGAACTAGGAGCAAAAAGATGTGACTATTATATAAGGAGACGCTTTAGTATGTTGCTTGGGTAGTCGGTCCCAGGGAATACACCATCTGATGAGCGAGCTGCTCAGACTTTGGAGACTGCCATCCTGCCAGAAAGCAGCTGCTTTCCCCGGTGTGGGTGTGTGTACTGAGTGGAAAAAAAATATGATCTATAGGTGAGTCATTTTGCCACCCTCTCAGTGCCTAGCAAACATGTCCAATGCCAATGTGTTCAGAAAGTGTTTACTGATTGTAATGGACGTGTGAATTTTCCTTTTCCAGGTTGCAGAAGGTTGTTTAGAGAAGCAGGCAAACTGAGGATTTAGTCCACTCTGAAGTGTTACCCTCTTGAAAGAGTGTAAGAGCTCTATGGCATGGCAGTCACACATCTAAATCTAGTTTGGGGTGAACTGCCATGGGCAGTTATCCCCTACATTTCCTTCCACAGGTAAGCATACCTTAAAGCTCCAGTCAAATTCAGTGAAAGAATATGGTCAGCTGTGAAAGGACATGATCTCTTCAGAAATGAATCTGAAATATCTGTTAAGATACACATTAGATTCTCTCTCTCTCCTTCCCTCCTTCCACCTCCTTCTTTCTGTGGAAGGCACAAAAGGGAAAATCTGTATGTCTAGAAGACCTACCATGTGCTAGGTAACCTCTGTGCTAGGTGCTTTATCTCAACTAACTCAATTATATGAATGACATTGTCCTTGGGAAAACCCTGAGCCCAGCCCACTGCCCACCATGGTTGAATGAATGTACAGCCAGAGAACCACCACCCATGTCAATCATCTTCCTCCTACAGTCTGACAGCTCCAAGAAAGGGCTCCAAAAGTTTAATTAGTCAATGGGAAAATCTTGGAGCTGAGGTAACTGTTAAACAGATTGCATGGGAAAGTAATCTTTCAATCAAAAACCAATGGGCATACATAAGAAAATATTACATTTATCCTTGGGAGCCATTCTAGGAAGGAGCACCCTTGAGTGCAGATACCCAGACAAAGCCTGGACAAGCTAATGGGAGTGAGAATACAGTCTGCCATCTTGGCCATAAACAAGAATAAAATCGGGATTATCAGGTAGAAAGGAAGGTAGGATGTGATCTGGAATCTAGGAAAGACTAAGACAAAGAGAAGCATAGTTGATGTTAGGCCGAAGCCCCAAGAGGTAGGGCCTCGGACCCATTGCCAGGAGGGTCCTTGGCTTTGTGCAAGAAAGAATTCAAGGGCAAGCCATTTAGAGAAAGGAATAAAGGTTTATTAAGTATAGAAGTAAGAAAAGAGCTACATCATGGATGAAAGTCTCCCTTGCCAGATGAGGAAGAGGACCCCCCAAATTTAACAAAGGGTTTTAGAAGTTTGGGGTTTTAGGGTTTTTTTATTTTTATTTTTGTTTGGTTGTTGTTGTTTTTTTTAATTAGCTAACTGTACAGTGAGGGACTCATGTTAGGTGGTTAGTTTTTCATTGTCTTAGGGTTCTGATTAGGGTTGTAAATTACCAAAAGGAGCAGTTTTAAGAATGTGCAGCCTATGTGGCTTTTACTGCTGGAGGGAGTGGACTCTTGTGGTTTTTCATGAATCAGACCTTATGATTCTTTTTAAGACCTGTTGGCTTTTAGATTAAGGGTCAGCATAAAACCAAAACAACTTAACTTTGGTCAACTTGTCTTCCTGCCTTATCATCATCAAGTCAGATGCAAGTACAACTGATAACTCCATGGGAATTAATAGTTCCAGTAGGTATTTGTTTGGGGTTTGTTGTTATTGTTTACAATTTTATTTATTTATTTGAGAGAGAGAGAGCACTAGCAGGGGGAGAAGAAGGCCGAGGGAGGGGGTGAAACATATTCCCCGCTGAGTGGAGAGCCTGATGCAGGGCTCAATCCCAAGACCCTGGGATCTTGACCTGAGTCAAAGGCAAACACTCAACCGAGTAGGCCACCCAAATGCCCATTAGTTGGTATTTGAAGCAAGTAAAAGACTTTTAGTCAGATTAATCCCAGTGTGACTATGCTTACACTTATCATCTTTATTCTTAAAGGTCCAGGACAATTTAAAGTTAGCCTAAATCCTAATTCTAGAACCTGTTTCCCTCAGGAGGCAAGAAGGTATGATACCCTTTCAGAGACAGGTTAAATCATAATCCTAGATAGTTTTCGAAAACCCCCTTGTAGCAAAAGAGGCCAAGCTGTGGTTAGCCTTGATTGAATACTGTCCTAACATTTTTATATTCCATGGATTTGAAAAAAACAATTTTAAGAGAAATATACCTACCTAGGGACTTGTCAGAAATATTCTAATTTGTATAGAATGTTGCATTTTCTTTTTTTTTTTTTTTTTTTTTGAATGTTGCATTTTCAACTATATTTTCCATGAACAACTAATACAAATATGAAACGGTCTCCTCAAATGAAGAAAGGATGTCACCACAACAAAAGTGACATTTAAGGCTCTTAACATTCCCATGGTGTATTATTAGAGACACTTACAGTGCCTCTCATATAACTCAAATGAAAATAAGCTAAATGAACACATAATAATCACAATGCTGTAGTGATTTCAAAACACATGTTCTGTAATTGATATTAATATATTTTAGCAAAACTCATATACATATATAATTTATATATACTAATATGTGTCATAGATATATATAATTAAATATGTTTTATACACACACCTATATACATATACATATACATATACATATACAAAGTATGTGTGTGTGTGTGTGTGTGTGTGTATGAAATATAATGTCAATATGGCCAAACAGTAAGTAACCATTGTTAAATCTAGAGGATGAGTTCCTGATTGTTCATTTTGCTATTCTCTCTACTTTTGTGTATCTTTAAAGTTTTTTGTGATCAGACATCACACACAGAGATGTTCAAGCAAATAAGGCCAGTGGCCCCTATTTTGTTAGGGATCCCTACTACCTCGATGGCATGTGAAATGCCTGCCTCATTCATTTATTCACTAGGCTATTCCTTTGCTTCAGGTGTCTAACACATTTCCAAATAAGAAACAGCACTCAGGAAGAGAAGCAAGATGGCGGAGGAGTAGCAGACTGAAATGACATCAGATCCCAGGAGTTCAGCTAGATAGGTATCAAACCACCCCGAACACCTACAAACTCAACAGGAGCCAGGAGAGAAGAAGAGCAGCAATTCTAGAAGCAGAAAATCAACCACTTTCTGAAACGTAGGACGTGTGGAGAAGTGAATCCAAAGCGATGGGAAGATAGACCGCTGTGGGGAGGGGCCAGCTCCCAGCAAGCAGGGGAGCAGTGGGGCAAAAAATCAGAACTTTTAGAAGTCTGCTTCACTGAGGGACATCACTCCAGAGGCTAAGCAGGGGTGGAGCCTTCATGGGGACAGTGTGGTCTCAGGTCCCGCAGGGTCACAGAAAGATCGGGGGTGTCTGAGTGTGGCAGAGATGCCAGGTATAGGAGTGGGGAAGCCGACTACAGAGACAGAGCCAAGGAGTGAGCTTTCAGAACAGGGTTACCTTAAACCATGATCCCAGGCACAGTTGGGCCACTGCTCTTCAAGAGGGACCCCACAAGTGGCAGATCCAGGGAGACTCACCTTCCTCCTCTGGGAGGAGCAGTGCAGCAGGAATCTGCTGGGTTTGGAGACTCCAAATGGGGCTGTGTACCAGAGACAGAAATGCTCAGTCACGGGCCGGGTGAGCTCAGAGCGTGGCCGGAGACCACGGGAATGGGAGTGATTGACTACTTATCTCTGAGGGCGCACTGAGGAGTGGGGTCTCGAGCTCTTGGCTCCTTCGTGCCAGAAATTTAGGGAACAAAAGCTCCCGAGAGTGAACCCGAGCAGATTACTTAACCTGGCCGCTGGCAAGGGCAGTGCAATTCCACCTCAGGCAAAGACATTTGAGAATCACAGCAACAGGCCCCTCCCCCAGAAGATCAGCAAGAACATCCAGCCAAGACCAAGCTCACTGATCAAGGAGAACGTGGATTTCCAGAGGAGAAGAAAGCAAAGCGTGGAATTCATGGCTTTCTCCCCATGATTCCTTAGTCTTGCAAAGTTGGTTAAATTTTTTAAACTTTTTTTTCTTATTCTAATTTTTTTAACTTTCCTCTTTCTTCTTTTAACGTTTTTTAACTAGATTATCTTAACAATACCTTTTTTTAAAAAAGATTTTATTTATTTATTTGAGAGTGAGTCAGTGAGAGAAAGCATGAAAGGGGAGAAGGTCAGAGGGAGCAGACTCCCCATGGAGCAGGGAGCCCGATGCGGCACTCGATCCCAGGACCCTGGGATCATGACCCGAGCTGAAGGCAGATGCCTAACCAACTGAGCCACCCAGGCGCCCCAACAATACCTTTCTTTAAAAAAAAAAATCTTTTTAAACCTTCATTATTATAGTCACACTCGGCATCAGGGAAATACAGATCAAAACCACAATGAAATACACGTCACACCAGTCAGAATGGCTAAAATTAACAAGTCAGGAAACAACAGATGCTGACAAGGATGCCGAGAAAGGGGAACCCTCCTACACTGTTGGTGGGAATGCAAGCTGGTGTAGCCACTCTGGAAAACAGCATGGAGGTGCCTCAAAAAGTTGAAAATAGAGGTACCTGATGACCCAGTTATCACACTACCAGGTATTTACCCTAAAGATACTAATGTAGTGATCCGAAGGGGCAAGTGCACCTGAATGTTTATAGCAGCAATGTCCACAATAGCCAAACTACAGAAAGAACCTAGATGTCCATCAACAGATGAATGGATAAAGAAGATGTGGTATATATATACAATGGACTACTATGTAGCCATCAAAAGAAATGAAATTCTGCCATTTGCAATGACATGGAGGAACTAGAGAATATTATGCTGAGCGAAATAAGTCAATCAGAGAAAGACAATTATCATATGATCTCCCTGATATGAGAAATTTGAGAAGCAGAGTGGGGGACTTGGGGGTTAGGGAAGGAAAAAATGAAACAAGATGGGATAAGGAGGAAGATAAACCATAAGAGACTCTTAATCTCACAAAACAAACTGAGGATGGTGGGGGGAAGAGGGGTGTGGAGAGGGTGGCTGGATTATGGACTTTGGGGAGGGTATCTGATATGGTGAGTGCCATGAAGTGTATAAGACTGATGATTCACAGACCTGTACCCCTGGAGCAAATAATACATTATATGTAAATTAAAATAATTAATTTTAAAAAAAGAAAAAGCACTCAAATATGCTTATCTAATTGTGTTCAGACCATGTAAGTGACCCATGTTTATCCAAGTCCAACTCCCAGTCTCCATAGTAGCAATGCAGTAGCTATCAATCAATGTATGTAGATACCAAGCCCTGACTAATTGATAATAAAGAGAATATAACACCTCTGATCTCAAAAATATTGAAGTAGTACTGATGAAGGAAAAAAATAAAACCCAAAAAGTTTTCCACAAAATGTTTTGGAGACAAAAGCTCCGGCCTTAAAGAAGTATCAGATATGTAAAATAAAAGACCTTGTCACGTGGCCTTATAAGCCCAGGCTGAAAGGAATATCCAGGGGGTCAAGACAGCCTGAACAGCCTGGCACTGGCTGCCTTCTTCCCCACCTGGCCTCTCTGCCTCCATCTAACTTAGATGATAAATCCCTTGGATTTGGACATTTGGGGAAGGAGAAGTTGGCCAAAATCTTGGTGAGGCATTAAGAATTTATCAGGATAGGGGCACCCGGTTGGCTCAGTGGGTTAAAGCCTCTGCCTTCAACTCTGGTCATGATCTCTGAGTCCTGGGATCGAGTCCCACCTCGGGCTCTCTGCTCAGCAGGGAGCTTGCTTCTCCCCTCTCTCTCTCTGCCTGCCTCTCTGCCTACTTGTGATCTCTGTCTGTCAAATAAAATAAAATAAAATTAAAAAATCTTAAAGAATTTATCGGGATATTCTTTCTACTATCTTCATAGCTATGCTCCTAAACATGTTTGTTACAGATGAATTTGCTGTTTGGGAGCCATTTAAGAATTTATGAAGTAAACATGGGTTAGAGAGACAGGAGTCACAAGCACATCTATGAAAATATTTAAAACATTATTTATATATACAATAACAACAACAACAAATCCAGGAAGAAAAGCCAATGACAGCGTGTACGCAAAGAAAAATATTAATGGCTTTTTACATATTTGGAATTTGTAGTACGTGGTTATTAAACAATACATTTCCCTGGTCTATACCTAACTCACACAAAAAAAACTTGAGAATAGCCTTTCTCCACAGTGAGGGTCATGAATTTGTTTTGCTTTGATGAAGTACTATCATATACAAAGACACAAAACCTGTTTGATCCTTCAATGTATTTGTTAATTTTGTTTTGATTTTGTTTTCATTTCACTACTCAGAGTAAATTGTATGTTATACCCCAAATCATCACAAATGTCAAAAAAAAAAAAAGGTATCATTTTGAGTTTGGGAGTGTTAAATCAACTAAACAAAGAAGCCATTTGTCTGAGCTGGCTCTGATGGCCGAGTAGCCTGAGCCCCCAATGCCTCAAGGTCAAGAAATCAAAGCCTACAGAGTGAACCACAAAGAGCCAACTAGGTCTTCCCAAATAAGGCAACTGCCTAAACTGTAACAAATCAAATCCTGTCCCTGCTTGGCTTCCACATCTTCTCTATAAAATCTTTTCCCCAGCTTCTGTCAGTGGAGTGCCCCAATCACTTCTGAGTCTAATGAATTTTTGAGCAAGTAAATTCCTAAAATTTTTAATATGCCTCAGTTTATCTTTTAACAGGAGAATTAACTGCATTCTCATTAACAAAAGCATTAACCAATGCTAGTGGCATATCTGACCAGTGGGTAATCTGGTATAAAATCTCCTGATTGTTGGGGCACCTGGGTGGCTCAGTCGGTTAAGCATCTAAGTCTTGATTTCAGTTCAGGTCATGATCTCAGGGTCTTGAGAATGAGGCCCACATCAGGCCCTGTGCTCAGTGGGGACTCTGCCTGAGATTTTTTCTCTCCTCTCCATCTGCTCCTCACCCCAGCTCTCTTTCTTTCTAAATAAAATAAATCAAATCTTTAAAAAACCCTCCTGATTCTCACCATTATAAATCAACCCATTAGGCAGATTATACCTGAATTTTGAAATTAAAATAACTTTGTTAGCAAAAACCCTAGGGAGGGGTGCCTGGGTGGCTCAGTGGGTTAAAGCCTCTGTCTTCAGCTCAGTTTATGATCCCAGGGTCCTGGGATTGAGGCCCACATCAGGCTCTCTGCTCAGCGGGGAGCCTGCTCCCTCCTCTCTCTCTCTGCCTGCCTCTCTGCCTATTTGTGATCTCTGTCTGTCAAATAAATAAACAAAATCTTTAAACAGACAAACAAACAAAAAAACCCCTAGGGATGTATAATTGTCTTAAAGATAAAAGCTCACTTTAATTTCGTGTCTATATTTTGCTCATATTTTTCCTGGCAATCTCAAGCCATGATTAATAATTTACTATGCAGGGGGCACCTGGGTGGCTCAGTCAATTAAGCTTCTGACTCTTGATCTTGGCTGGGGTCTTGAACTGAGGGTGCTGAGTTAAAGCCCCGCATTGGGCTCCATGCTGGGTGTGAAGCCTACTTTAATAAAACAAAACAAAACAAAACAAAAAAACAGGGGCACCTGGGTGGCTCAGTGGGTTAAGCCTCTGCCTTCAGCTCCAGTCATGATCTCAGGGTCCTGAGATCCAGCCCTGCATTGGGCTCTCTGCTCAGCAGGGATCCTGCTTCCCCCCACCACCCCTCTCTGCCTGCCTCCCTGCTTACTTGTGCTCTCTGTCAAATAAATTAAAAAAAAGAAAAAAGAAAAACCAACATAATAAATTACTGTATAGGAGTCTTGTTTCTTAGTCTCTACTGAATACTTTTTCCTCATCCCATACTAGCTATCAGTGCTTTGAGTCTCTCTCTCTGACTCTGTCTCTCTCCATATATATATCTCCCCTAACCCACAGATTATTTCTGAAAAAATGTCATTAATTCCTAGATTTGATCAGTAGCTTTACAAATATAGCTACAGTGAAGAAATGATGCAAAAGACAGAGAATACATTTTTCTGTCTCTGGTATTTCACATTAAGTGAGAAAGTAGGTTTTGTTCTTCTGCCTTACCCCCAGATAGTTCACAGAGAGTTCACAACTCCCTCCACCACCTCTTAGGAATCCTACTTCCTAAGTGAGAACTAGAAAGAAATATAATCCCTGATGACTTGGCTTCTCTGGGCGCTGCTGAAGCAATGGTGTGAAGAGGCGTGTGGTGGCCCAGGAACACTGGCATCTCCTCCAAGCTGGGAGACCGAGCGTTGCTTGGAATTTCTCTCCATTTGAGTGAGCCTGTCACTACAGTTCTGTTTCTCAGAGCATCATCCCCACTGGGCAGCAGAAAAAAGAAACTCACATGAAATTAAATCTCATTCTACAGCAAATATGATTGAGGTCCTTAAGCTGGTCTTGATTTGCAGGGGACATAAGTCCCCTAAGCCATTATCCTTGGGCCAGTGGCACTAATAATAAAGGTACCATTTCATAAAGTAAACATTCACACAGAAAGAAACCATAGAAAATCAGTAGTGAAATTAGTCACTGTTCTTGTATTGTCTTTCTGAGAAATGAGATGCATTTAAAATAGCACCCTACACTTGAAGATTGGAACCATGATTAATGACAATGCTTCACCTTATCCAGCAAGAAAAAGAATTGTGCATCAACACAGACACAGGATATCTTAAAAATTGTAGATGGAGTAGGAAATGTATTTTCTATCTTAAAACAAAAACAAAAACAAGCAAGTAATTCCTGCCTCCTTTCAAAGGGTTAAACATTTCTGATTAGGTTTGGGTCATGCATCACATTTTGAGTGCCTAAGCTTAAAGACACACTTCATTGAATCCCATCTAGCAAGCTTCATGCTTATGAAGGTGTTCCTCTTGATTGCTTCTCATCTGGGCTACAAAACGATTGGGTTGGAGACTGACATTGATTAAGTGCAAGAGAACCATGTTTTACTGTGACAGCTGCTAGGCCTCTGTCAACAAATCAATGTTGTTTTTTTTTTCCCCCTTTTCGTCTTAACTCTCCCATTAGCATCCTGCTGTTACTAGAGATGAAAAACATCTCTATAACTGTCTGCTGATTGACCACTTTCTGATTTGCCAATCACATAAAATGTTTTTATGACAGAAAAGGCTAACCCTTCATTCTAAGCAGTTTTTTGTGCACAAATAGTGCAATTTGCTGGAATCCTCCAGGGTGTGGCGGCTGTTCCTATAATTTAGAATCACAATAAAGAGTAAGTTGTATTTTGCAGAAAAATGTCACTTTACTTCCTGGATTTGATCAGTAAGTTTACAAATGTACTCTGTCCACCTAGTGAATTTGGTGAGTGTTTTAGCTGTGGTCTCAGCCAGTGATCTGCTGTCTTGATAAGACAGTCACCCTTAATAGCTTTTTGTGCCCTTGGTTATTTATAATAGGGTGAGGTTGTTAAAAGCTAGCTCCTTGCGTCCTGCTGTGTACCAGGAACAGGAGGTGTGATTGGGAGACAGCAAATACAGAGATCCCTAATGCAACACTGGGTCAAAATAGAACTTTACTGAGGTCATGCAAAACAGCAGACTAGCCTCCTGCCTTCTACCTCCAACTGTGTGCTTTGGAACTGAGCCCCGAACTTGTCTGACTGGAACAAACATATAGGACAAACCTATATGGAATGAGTAAATTACTGCCTAGCAATTAGAGCATTCTGGGACTTTTAAATGGGAAAAGTCTATTTTCACATGCTTTTGTCTGTGATTTTACTTCATAACCGAATAAGTAGTCCTAAGTCAAGATTTTCACTGGGCCAAGCTTGGATGACATGGTTTATTTTGCTCAGTCGATTTCTCCCCGTGCCATAGAATACACACTCAAAAGACACAAAGAATTTCACTGAAAACTTGTTATGTCTTCAACAGGCCAAGATGGCAATAGGATTTGAGCACTGGAAGGAGCTCCTTGATGTCCTGAGATGAATAGAGCCATGGCTTGCCCTTAACTTTCTGCTAGCTTGATCAGCAAGCCATTGGAAATGAGGAAAGAAAACTCATATCGTCTGCACAATGTAGAAAAAAAATCGGTAGCTCAGATCAAGGAAAGCATCACTAACTGTTTCGGAGGACAAAAAGAAATGGAGCAGTTAATAAGCCAATTTCCCAAGCAATCCAGCATTGAACATGAATTCTGGCTATATACTGATGATTCTCTAACTTGTTTCTCCTGGATGCCCTCAGGCCCCCTGGTAAACAAAACTCTGCACACAGACACACAGAAACACAGGCACGTACACGTACACACACACACACACACACACACACACAGGTAGCTATAGTAACGTCTTTTCCTTTTTTCACCTAGGAAAATAGAAATAGAGCTAATATGGAAAAGTCATGAGGCTAAAGGAGAAAGGAGGAAGGGGTAAGATGGACTAATTTGATCATAAGGAAAATAGAAAAGCATTGGGAGAGGATACAAGAAGAGTTCCTGTTCTGTGTTCTCTGGCCCCAGGCTCTACACTCCTGGAGGGTTTTTTTTAATTTCTGAAGAGTTAGCACTTCCTATACACAAAATAGCTTTATGATCGATGTAGAGGAGTAACTGGAATTTTCAAAAATTCTGAAGTTTGCAGTA
Source organism: Martes martes (assembly GCF_963455335.1). Taxonomy (NCBI): domain Eukaryota; kingdom Metazoa; phylum Chordata; class Mammalia; order Carnivora; family Mustelidae; genus Martes; species Martes martes. The sequence continues at coordinate 21,094,575 of NC_137900.1, forward strand.
ACACTGAAAAATTGTTAAGAACAGTAAGTACTTACTGTAAGTAAGTAAGAACTCAGAGGGTTAAACCTCTGCCTTCAGCTCAGGTCTTGATCTCAGGGTCCTGGGATTGAGCCCTGCATCAGGCTCTCTGCTCAGCCTGCTCCCCCCGCCCCACTCCCGCCTGCCTCTCTGCCTACTTGTGATCTCTCTCTCTCTCTCTCTGTCAAATAAATAAATAAATAAAATCTTTAAAAAATAATAGTAAGTAGATCTGCTTTTGCTCTAAATTACCAAAATAAAAATAATGAATTGGAGTCAGGATAATGACCAAAATTGAAAGAGGCTGTTTTTGCATTTGACGTCATGGACATCCTAAGAGGCTCTAATAATGCAATTTGTCATGGCTTCCAGAATATTTTCTTATATTCAACCATGTCCTAATCTAATTCCCTATGATTTCAAAAACCTAAAGTCTTGAAGAATAGATACTATTGCATCTATCGTGAAAAATCCACATAGAAAAATGTCACATCAAGCATTTTAAAACTTATTTGTATATGTTATACATGCTCCCTTCTATAGGGTCAAAATTTTCTTTTTTTTTTTTTTTTTCTCTCTTCTCTCTTACTTTTTGGTTAAGAAAAATCTGCGTTCCAAAAGAATTAAAAGTTCAATTGGAACACACAAATGAGTGAAACACCTATGATTATACTTGCCTTCGGTCCATTTATGAAGGGAAGGCATTCCTTCTATTACCAGAAAGAAAGTTGAGATCAGTTGTTCTGTTAAGCTCTGAGAATTTTTCTTTCTCTCTGTCCTACCTGCCTCCCCTCTCATCTGTGAAAGAAGGCTTCCAGATGCATAGGTTTTATGTACAGTTTTCCATCCAACTATGGGGATTAGAGAACCTTATGTAAACACACTATTCTCTCAATTATCCTAACATACTGCTACAGAGGTAAGCATGTCATCATGAAGTCCTCAAGCCCCAGATTTATCCCATGTCTACGTGACTACACACTTGATCTAACAAGAAAGGGCTCAAACTTCATTTTCACCAACTCCAGGTTGAGGCTAATAAAGTATTATCTCATCTGAGATGGTTAAAGGCTCGTATTGAACCTACTGTCTTGGGTGACCCAAGGAATGACACTGTGAAAGGTGAAATGAACTGGAGTCCCTTCTGTCAGGGGGTTTTAAATGGAGTGAGGAGGCCCATTAAGGAGATGGGCCTTATTATGCATGTCCTCACTGGGTGGAACCATGAACTTTTCAACTGGGCCAAACTGCACATATTCCAAGGACTCTGCAAAAACATCTGCAACTTGCTATAGTAATAGACTTTTGCTTAGTGATAGCCTTAGCAACCAATTATGTTTGGCCAAAATTAGTTTTCTGCCACCAATACCAATCAACATTCTGTGTACAAAACAAAACAAAACAAAGCAAAAAACCCTTGACTCTTATTCCCTAGTTGGAAACAATTTGTGCTGCTACCTGAATCTGTGCTCTCTGAATTGCCATTCTAAGACCCCAAATAAATGCTTGTGCTTTACTTTAGCCCTGCTTCTTTTCTCAGATGACAACACATACACATGGGCATTTGAGAACCCAAGAAGGAGCCTGAAGTCCATTTGCAGATATCCACTGTTAAGGTGAATAAACAGGTACATTTGATGACATTGTGTCTTTGAACATGTTCTTTGGAAACAGGCATTGAGATGGAGACTTGCATGCAGAAGGTTAACCAGGGAGTACCCTTGAGAGCTACAGCAATAAGGAAAGAAAGATGGTGGGACTGGGCAGTGGGAAAGCTAACTTGCAAGGTAGCTGCAGCTGGGGCTCCAAGGATGGAATGGCACGTAAGAAAAAGAAGGTGTTGGCCTTGATCCCCCGAGCAGCCAGTATGGGGCCTTGTGCAGCAACCTCTAAGGGGGCATAACCTTGGTTGAATCAGTTCCTACAGCCAAGGGCAATGCCCCAGTGAAGGAGGCAGCTGTGAGCTACTAGCTGCAGACATTCCAAACAACTAGAGGGTAGGTCCATCAGCCAGAAGGGGTATCTGGGCAAAGCCATGGAGGATAGACTGGGAGAACTACATTGTTTATGACACAGACATTTTTGCCTTAAGTATAAAAATTCAACATTTTAGGGTCGCCTGGGTGGCTCAGTGGGTTAAAGCCTCTGCCTTCGGCTCGGGTCATGATCCCAGGGTCCTGGGATCGAGCCCTGCATCGGGCTTGCCGCTCGGTGGGGAGCCTGCTTTCCCCTCTCTCTCTCTCTGCCTGCCTCTCTGCCTACTTGCGATCTCTGTCTGTCAAATAAATAAAATAAATAAAATCTTTAAGAAAAAATTCAACATTTTATTTATGGTGGCTCATTTTCACAGAGAAAATGTATTCTAGGTTAGATGTTTTGTTTTGGTGAGTGTGTGTATGCCCATCAGGTCCTATTTATATCTAATTCCTCTTAGAATCACAAATGAGAACATGGAAAATATCTGGCCCAATTTGCTCATTTTACTAATAAAGGAATGATTGCCATGTCAAAAGACTGGTTAGCAACAAAGCCATATCAAGAAAAGGGCTCCAATCTAATTTCCTTTCAGGTCACCATTATGCTTAATTTAAAAATCCTTGACTATCCATTACATTCCTGCCTATACTGGAATCACTGGGAGGATACAAGAGAAGACTCATGGATCCCACCTCCGCATGGCTTACAATCTTGATATCATCTGTTCTAAAATGTGCTCCATTGTTACTGAAAATGTTATTCTAAGCATAAGCCTTCACAACATTTGTATTAGCTGTTTTATGAGAACCTAATGTGAAACTCTGACCTCTTTTTCCCTGTAGAAATGTGCCGATCTTCCCATATTTTAATTATAAAGCCAATTTCAGTAATGTCCTCCTTCCTAGCTATCACCTGAGTCTTTCTCAAATAACCATGCCCCACGAGTGAGAAGTCTGTGCTTCTTCGGAATTAATCATACCCAATTCAGGCTCAAGTACACTCTCCCCATTCTTTGAGCCTTCCTCTGTCCCTACTTAATGCACTTGCAGGCTGATATTTCATTTCTCCTCCCATGCCAGATTATTTGCTGTACTGCCATAAATTGCTCTTTTTAGAGATAATTTCTGTCAACATTACATGGGTCCTCCTGTTCCCTCTGCCCCACTGGAGATAACTGAGAGCATCTCATGGCAGGAGGTAGACACTGCAGCTGCCAATCCTAGGGAAAGTGACCGAAAGAGCAGAGCATCCTACCCACTGTGTTGGAACATTCTGATGTAGCACAGCAAGCTCTGGCCACTGAAGCCGCCCCTGTCCATATGGTGTTTCCCTGTGTCTACTTTTTTCTCTCAACTGGTTTTCGTGATTTATGACAAAGGTGACAAAGACGGTGACAATGATGATAACCCTATCTATCAAGCACTGACTGTGTCAAATACTTGTACAAATACCAATTTCTTTTTATTTTTATCTACAAAAGGGGCATGATATATTTCAAAATGTTGCAGACATGGCCAAGTACATATCCTACCATGTTTTTACATGACTCCAATCTCCAGAACACAACTGTCTACTCAGCCTGGTCCCCTGTCTAATGCCACCATGGAATCTTCAAAAGATAGTGCCATGTTCCTGCTGGAAGTATTATACAACTCCCACATTTTTCTTACAATTGTTCTACATGCTTTTTGGATTTTTTAAACATATAAAATTTGGTAGAAATTCTGTCTTCTTCTTTATAGCAAATAAACATAGTAATAAGAAAAATGGAAGGCTCAAATCCAACAAAAATATCCTTAATACAAATGCATGTTTCTCTCTCTCTCCAATTCCCTCTGAAAGCACCCATTACAGAAGCCCACTGGAAAAGAAAATCCTCATGCTCCTGTGCTCTGCCCTTAAAGCCTCTCAGCACAACCTGGCATAAAAACAATCAGACACAAATCTAACCCCGGAGCATTAACGGATGGCACATGTTCTTGTTTGTTATTTTGATGGAAAGATGGCAGGAAAAAATAATGATTTCTGTCTTATAAAAGTATAAAATTCCTTTAAAGCATCTCTAGCTTATCCTCAAGGTTTCCTTCCTCCCAAAACTGCCACTTTCCCCCCTTTTTCCTCAACACATTTCTCTTCATGGTTATTTCTAATAAAATTGATCCTCTCGCTAATCTTTCCAAACTGTCCCCTAAATCCTCTTGTCTTGTAGAACCACTTCGTATAATAAAACAAACAAACCCAGCAGTTTCAGGAAGAAAAGGAAAAGAAAAACAACTAGCAACTATCCAACAGACAGTTTCTTGTTCCATGTAGGATAGGGCAGAAGGAAGGGTTGGTGGAGAGGGTGGCAAGGGGTGGTTGGGGTTGCTAGTGGGGCTGAGTTCACCCCTCCAAATCAACTGGGTAAACTCTTTTTTTTTTTTTTTAAGATTGTTTTGTTCCCATGACTCTCCTCAACTTCTTGTTGTAGAGCTCACTTTGGATATCCTACCGGAATCCCAAAATTGTTACATTAGTAAAAGGAACTCTGGGATATTTGCTTCTCTGCAAACTGATTAATCTCATCATCAGATTGCCCAGGACTCTAGCCTTAGAGTCTTCTCACCTCCTCCATTGACATGGTTCTAACTGAAGCCTGGCAAACTCTTCCCCATCACTGGGTCCATCATCAAAATATTGGCCTAATCCCACATCATCTTTTATCCACATTTCTTTTTTTTTTTTAAGATTTTATTCATTTTATTTGAGAGAGAGCATGAGAGAGGAGAAGGTCAGAGGGAGAAGCAGACTCCCCATGGAGTAGGGAGCCCAATGTGGGACTTGATCCCAGGACTCTGGGATCATGACCTGAGCTGAAGGCAGTCGCCCAACCAACTGAGCCACCCAGGCGCCCTGTCCACATTTCTATATCAGCTGCTTAAATAGTTTCAGCTTGCTGCCATCAGAAACCTCTTCTCTTTTCCTTCCTTACTTTGTCTGATTAGGAACTTTCTTTCTTTCTTCTTCTTCTTTTTTTTTTTTACTTTTTTGACTTTTTTATTATGGAAACTTTCAAACCTATAGAAAGGTAATGAAAATAACAAAATCATCTCACATGTCCATCAGCCAATTTCAACAGTTCACAACTCTTGACCAACTTATTTTCATCTTTTTCCCATCCTGATTATACTGAAACAAATTCCAAGCAGTATAGCATTTCAACTCTAAGTGATACAAAAAAGGAAGTCTTTAAAAAAACAGATTATGAAACATTGTCACACTTAAACACAAACTGTACTTTTTCAATTGCAACAAATCCAACAGTGTTTATGATTCTTTGATTGTTGTGTACATTTTTATTTGACAGTTTGAATCAGGGTCTAAATAGGAACTGTAAATTACAACTGTTTCTATGTTTTTTAAGCCTATTTTTACTTTAGGGATGTTCACTCACCCTTTCCTTACTCACATTGTTATTGCGGTAGTCATTGAAGAAGATGGGGTATTTGTTCTGTCTAGGATTTTCTGATTGCATTTCCATGATATTATGTAACATGTTTGTTTGTTTGCTATGCATTTCCTGTAAATTGGTGGTCAGGTCTAGTGGTGTGATCTGTTTTGGATTCTATATTTTAGGCAAGAAAATCTCATAGGTTGTCTCAGATGCTTGCATTAAGAGGTACATAAGAATGACTCATCTCTTTCTTATGTTATCAGCCTTTACAAGATCAATGAGGTATTACAAGCATGATGGTGATATTTTATCATTTCTTCTTGATTTATTAGCTAGAAATTGTCTATAAAAGAGACATTTTCCTCATTAATTATTTGGTTACCCTAAATGGTGATGTTATGCTTTGTACTGAAAGTACTTCACAATCCAGCTCTGACCTATCTTGGCAGGTTCAACCTCTCCTCCCCATCACACATGTATTTTTCCCAACAGTGTGATGGTTTACAGGAAATGTGTTTTAGGATGATTTTTTTCATCCCCAGCATTTAATAACTGGTGGCATATATTAGGCAATTAAGAAATATTTTCTGAATGGGGAGTGAATGAGAATTTCCTATATAAGTAACTGATCATGTAATACTTGTATTTATGCATGATTTTGAACACATTCAGACTTTCAGATGCTCATACTTAATGTCAGAAAGAATTCTTTTCAATGTGAATACAATAATGCACTGACAAGTCATATTAACTTCTAATACAACATTAGCAGTGAATTAAATGAAGACATCCTAAATTATACCATTCAAGAGATAAATGTTATTCTAGAATAGATTTGGCACCATGCACTCTTAGCAATATGAAGTCATCAGCTCTCAAGGATTTTATTTCTTATCACCTGCAGCAAGTAGACCATCACTCTAAGCACAGTCAGGTAACATTAGCATTTCAAAGAGAACATTAAGCAAACTGTCCTCAACTGTAATGAGAAAACTTCATTCTGAGGAACAGGATTTACCACTCTGTATTCTCAAAACCCTCTCCCCTTGCCTTAGAAGACACCATACCCACAGGTTCTCTCCTACAAATGTCACTTTCATTGTGTGTCTTCCTGCTTCTCCTTTCTGTTCGGTCTTTAAGTAAAAGAGTTCCTCAAAGTTCCAAAACAAACTTGCTTTACTTCCATATTTATGTCCTAGGCAATGCCATCTGATTATCTAACAATTTATTTCTAACCCACAACTTCCTTCTGAATATTAGATGAACTATGTTAACTGCCAATATCTCTGCTTAGAAGTCCCAAAGGCAGCTCACACTGGTCAGCATCATCTTCCTCCCACAGCCTGCTTTCCTTCCACTGCTGAGAATCTCCTAGAACAGTAGCACCACCATGAAGCCAGAGAAACCATAGTCCTAGACATGACTTCTCCCTTTCCTCAGCCCTAATGTCCAATTAAGGACTGATCTTTTTTTTTCTTTTTTTCCTCTTCTACATACTAAATACTCCTTGAATGAAGAGATTTTTCTCTATTTCCACATTGACCATGCTAGTCCAGGTCATTAAAGAGTTTTTCCTACTCTATGGTCAGTGGGAAACAATGGCATCCCTGCATATACTTGTCCTGAGTCAATCCAGAATAATCCTTTAAAAACTCTTTCACTCCTTTATTTAAATTCCTTTGGAGGCTTTCTATTCTCTGGGGATAAAGAAGAAAATCATTACCATTTCCTAAAAGCTTGTCATGATCTGGATACAGTTTTTTCCACTCTACTACTTGACTCTATACTCACATTCAGTTTCATTTATGAAGTACACTATATTTGTTAGGGAAGGGATAAGTCTTTTGCACAAAGGCTGTTCTCCCAAACTGGGATACATGACCATCCCCTTCTACTTCATCTAATTTATCATCACAGTGTGGTTCAAACATATAGCCTTCAATAACCACTCTGTGACATGCACAACACCTTCTCCATCCTCCACTGCCAAAACTCAAGCAGGATCCCTGGTTATAGTGTCTCATACAATTAAAAATAATAATATTAAATAAACAAACAAGTCAAATAAATAAATAAATAAATAAAATCCTATATCCTATACAGCCCTATATTTCTTGGTAGCACTTTATTACAATCACAATTACGCAATTAATTGTGTTTTAAGTTGAGAGGGATTTTTTAAAATCTTGGCCTCCCAAACTAAAATGTGAACTCTATAAAATCTAGGGGGCTAGAGCTTTGTCAGTGTTAGTCATTGGCACATTAATGCTTGATACATAATACACAAGAAGTATTTGTTGAATAAAAAAAGGAATTGATCAAGCAATCAGTCAATCAAAATGGCACAAGGACTTTCACTTTGCAATATGCCTTGTAGGGTTTCAGGAGCTTTCATGTCTGGGCCAGAGTGAGATCGTCTGCCAAGGTGTACCCACTCATCTTTGTAAACAATAAATATAGTACCTGCATTCTTGATTTTGTCCAATACAATTTTATTCAATTACATTTATAAAGTATCCTTTAATAAGTAGTTTATTCAATCGATATACTTTTACTGAGCATCAATTATGAATACTCTGCTAAAAGCTGTACACTCCTTTAAAATTCTCAATGACTATTAGAGATCATTTATCTCTTTGTTGTTCACTGTCCTGGTATCTGCCTCATAGAGGTTGCTAATACATTTTTAATTCTCTTATTATATTTAGTAGTAATGAAGTTACTTTGGGAAATACCAGTAGGTAAGATTGGGCAGATTATAATAGGCTTTGTGCCTGAGCCAACCTTGACTCACAGCATGGAAAGGAAGCCTCCATTTTATGTCATTTGCCATAATATCGACAGTTTGAATTGCAATGAAATTCTATTGATGGGAAATTACCATCAAGGTACTTGACTATGGACGGCTACAGGCTAAAATATGGCTTGTCTTGGAACCTAATGTCGCTTGCAGAAGACTACGGTGCAATATTCCATAGATCTCTTTGAGAACATATTAACAGAATTCTTTGTAAATCTAGGTTCTTTGATAAAGAAATTGCATAAGAGGCACCAAGGTGGCTCAGTTGGTTAAGCAGCGGACTCTTGTTTCAGCTCAGGTCACAATCTCATGGGTCCTCAGATCCAGCCCCTCACTGGGTTCCATGCTCAGTGGGGAGTCCACTTGAAGATTTTCTCCTTCTGCCCCTCCCCCCAATCGCTTGCTTGCGCGCATGTGTGTGAGTGTGTTTGTGTGTGTGCGCTCGCTCTCTCTCAAATACATAAATCTTTTTTTGAAAAAAGAAATTGCATAAACAAGGGAATCTTACAAACAACTGGAGAAAACTCAGATTCTCAGGAACACGCCTTAGCTTTACTGTTAGAGATACTTTTAAATGTTCTTAGCCCGTGTGCTTACACAGGACTTAAGGTTTGCTAGGAATCCTAAATTCAAATCTTTTGTCTTTAATGATTTTTTCCCCCTGCTTGTCCTATTAGTTACTGAGAGTTGGGTTTAAAATCTACTATTGTGTATTTATGTATTTCTCCTCTTATTTTTGTCAGATTTTGCTTTGTAATTTAAAGGATGATATTAGATGCATATAATTTAGGTTTATTATTTCTTCCTGATGAATTCACCCAATATTATGTCATTCTTGTTTTTGTTTTTACTGCTATCTCTTCATTAAGGTTTACTTTGACTAATATTATAACATAACTGATTCTTTTTTGATTAGTGTATCTTTTTAATATTCTTTTGCTTTCAAATTTTATACATCTTGGCATTTAAGGTGAATCTCTTGTAAGCAGCATATATTTGGATTTTGTTATTCAATTCAGTCTAACAAAATTATTATAAAAGGATACTGAAATTTTGTCAAATGCTTTTTAGCATCTATTTTCAACCTTCATTTTGTTTGTGTAGTGTATCACATTTATTTATTTGCATATGTTAAACTGTCATCCTTACATCCTAGGGATAAATCCTACTTGACTGTGATATATGATCCTTTTAATGTATTGTAGAATTCTTTTTGCTAGTATTTTGCTGAGGATTTTTGCATGTATGTACATCAGGGATATTGACCTGTAATTTTCTTTTCTTGCAGTGTCTTATCTGACATTGGTATGACTGTAATGCTGGCCTCATAAAATGAAATTGGAAGTGCCCCCTCCTTTTCAATTTTTTGGAAGAACTTGAGAAGGACTGATGTTAGTTCTTTAAATGTTCGATACAATTGCACTACTGGGTATTTACCCCAAAGATACAGATGCAGTGAAAAGAAGGGTCATATGTACCTCAGTGTTCACAGTAGCGATGGCCACAATTGCTGAACTGTGGGTTAGAGCCAAGATGCCCTTCAACAGATGAATGGATAAAGAAGATATGGTTCATACATGCAATGGAATATTATGCAGCCATCAGAAAGGATGAATACCCAAATTTGTATTGACATGGACAGGACTGGGGGAGATTATGTTGATTGAAATAAGTCAAGCAGAGAAAGTCAATTGTCATATTGTTTCACTTAACTTGTGGAATATAAGGAATAATATGGAGGACATTAGAAGAAAAGGAAAAGTGAAGGGGGAGGGAATAGAGGGAGGGAGATGAACCAAGAGAGACTGTGGACTCTGAGAAACAAACTGAAGGTTTTGGAAGGGAGGGAATGGGGGGATGTGTGAGCCTAGTGGTGGGTATTAAGGAGGGCATGTATTGCATGGAGCACTGGGTGTGGTGCATAAACAATGACTCTTGGGACACTGAAAAAATTAAATTAAATTAAATTAAAAAGAATTCATCCATGGAGCAAACTATGACTGGGCTTTACTTTGTCCGTAGGTATTTTGATTATTGCTTCAATGTGTTTACCCTCTGACCACCTTCAAATTGGTTTGCTCTAATTTCCTATTTCTTCATAACTCAGTCATGGTTGGTTGCATGTTTCTAGGAATTTATCCATGTTTTCTAGGTTGTTTGTTTGTTGTCGTATAACTATAGTTATTAATCTCCTGTGATCCTGTGTATTTCTGTGATATCAGCTGTAATGTGTTCTCTTTTATTTGTAATTTTATTTGGGTCCTCTTTTTTTTTTTTCTGGGTTAGCTAAGGATTTCTCAATTTTTATCTTTTCAAAAACCAATTCTTGGTTTCATTGATCTTTTCTATTTTGTGTCTAATCACTATTTCTGCTCTAATCTTTATGATTTCTTTCCTTCTGCTAACTGAAGGCTTAATTTATTCTTTTCCTAGCTCTGTGAGATATAAAGTTACATTGTTTATTGGAGATATTTCTTTTTTCTTATGTAGGATTTTATTGAATAAACTTCCTTCTAGAGCTGCTTTTCCCATATCCCATGAGTTTTGATATGTTGCATTCCCATTTTTGTTTGTTTCAAGATACTTTCTGGTGTCCCTTTTGATTTCTTCTTTTACTCATTGGTTGTTTAGGAGTGTGCTTAATTTCTATATATTTGTATTTTCTAATTTTCCTCCTGCTATTGACTTTTTTAGACTTTCATTGTAAAAAAAAAGATGTTTAATATGATTTCAATCTTCTTAACTTCATTATGTCCTGTTTTATGGTTCAACATATGATCTATCCTAAGAATACTTCATATGTGCTTGAAAAGAATGTGCATTTTGTTGCTATTGGATGGAATGATATGCAGGTGTCTGTTAGGTCCATTGTAATACAATGGTCTTAAAATCTAGTATTTCCATGCTGATTTTTTGTCTGGATGATCTATGCATTGCTGAGAGTAGGGGTACTAATGTACCCTACTATTACTGTATTGCTGTCTATTTCTCCTTTCAGTTTTGTTAATATTTTCTTTTAATATTTAGGTGTTCCAATATTTGGGGCATACATATTTAGAATTATTTCTTTCCCAGCTTTACTGAGATATAATTGGCATAGAATATTGTGTAAGTTTAAAATGTATGACATGATGATTTGATATATCCATATTTTGCACAATGATGTGCACAATAGGGTTAGTTAATATATTCAACACCTCATATAATTACATCTGTGTGTATGTATTAAGAAATTTTAAGTTTTATTCTCTTATATCAACTTTCAAATATACAGTATAGTATTGTCCCATATCCCCATAACTTTTTCATCTTATAAAAGTTTTATTCTCTGACCATCTTCACCTGTTTTCCCCACATTGCCCCCACTGGCCAACAAGCAATCTTTTCTCTGTTTCTATGAGTTTGCTTTTCTTTTAGACTCCTATTGTTATATTTTCTTGATGAATTGACTCCTTTATCATTATACAGTGACCTTCTTTGTCTCTTGTAACCAGTTTTGAATGAAAGTCCATTTTGTTCATATAAATATCGTCACCCCTGCTCTTTTTTGGTTACCATTTGCATGGAATATCTTCTTCTATTCCTTCACTTTCATTCTATGTGTGCCCATAAAGCTGAAGTGAGTCTTTTGTAGGCAGTATACAGTTGGGTCTTATTTTCCTGTTTCTGTTTTTTAATCTAAACATTCAGGTACTGTGTCATTTGAGTAGAGAAATTAATCTATTTACATTTAAAATAATTGTTTATAAGTATAGACTTATTACTGTCATTCCATTCATTGTTTTCTGACTGTTTTGTAGTCCCTTTGTTCCTTTCTTCCTCTATTGCTATCTCCTTTATGATTTGTGTATTTTTTTTGGAGTGGTATGTTCAGGTTCTTTTTTCTTTATCTTTTGTGTATCTACTAGTATCTACTACTGCCATATTTTATGCAATTGACATCATATTTTACACCTTTTTAAATAAGTTATTGTGGTCATGGTTATTTTTTAGTACTTTTGTCTTTTCACTTTACATTAGAATTAAAAGTGATTTACATACCACCATTACAACATCTGAGCATTCTGAAATTAACTATATATTCACCTTTAGCAGTGAGTTTAATACTTTCAAATTTTCCTGTTGGACTTAGAATTCTTATTTTTTAACCTGAAGAGTTCTCTTTAGCATTTCTTGTAAGACAAGTCTTGTGGTGATGAACTCCCTCAGCTTACTATGTCAGTTTGCTAGGAATGTCTTTATTTCTCCTTCATTTCAGAAGGAAAGTTTTACTGGGTGTAGCATCCTTTTTTTTTTTTTTTAAGGTAAGTTTATATGTTTATGGGTATAGTATTCTTGACTGGCAGTTTTTTCTATGAGCACTTCAAATATCATTTTACTTCCTCCTATGAGTGTTGGCACAACATATATTTTTCTATCCCTGCACTTCCAGTCTGTCAGTATTGTTTTATTTGAAGTGACTTTCTTGTACACAACAGATAGTGGAGTCATCTCTGTCTTTTAATCGGTGTATTTAAACCATTTATATTTAATAAACTTATTGGCATATTAAGATTTAAGTTGGCCATTTTGATTTTGTTTTGTTTTGTTAGTTGTTTCTATTTTTCATCCTTTTCCTGCCTTCCTGTGAATTAAATTAATCTTTTTTTCACTGGTTGCTATAGATATTTTATTATATAAACATATATATCAGCCTACTGGTACATTCATTTTAACAATACACTGATCTTTCCTCTCTCCTTTTATTCTGCAATTGATAACATCCATTCATTTTTAAAATTTTAGTTCTTGTGCTTGTTGGCTCTAAAATTCCATGATTTTTTAAATTTCTTCTGTTTCTTTGCCATAATTTTAATTTTTTTCCTGATCCTATTTTTACATTTGTTTCAAGTGTGTTTGTAATTGCTCATTGAGGCTTTTATATGATAGCTGTTTTCAACTTTTTGTCAGATGATATAATTCTAACATGTCTGTCATCTCAATGTTGGCATCTCTTGATCTTTTTTTAATTCATTAAATTTTATTTCTCCCTGTTTCTTGATATGACAAAAGGATTTTGACTGAAACATGAACATTTTGGTTATTATGTTTGAGACTCTGGATCTTATTTAAACTGGTTTAACTAGCTTTCTCTGTCACCACTCCATCAAGGAGAGGGTAAGATGCCCCCTTACTACTCCCAGCTGGATGAAGAAGTCCTTGTTACTGCTTGGCCTCTGTTGACAATGAGGTGGGGTGGCTCTTTGTTACTGCTGAGCAAGGATTGAAGTCCCACATACTGTTAAGGTCTTTCCTGGTATATGAGTGCCTCTTTACTGTTCCCCTTGTGGCCTCCACTGACACAACATACAGCCTGATTACCACTGACTGGGTGGTAGCAAAAGTTCTGAGTATCCACTACACCCCCTCTGTCACCACCAAGGAGGGAAAAGAAGGCCATCTTATTACTGCCTAGTAGGGTGGAAGTCCAAGCTTCCCATATGTTCCCACTGATACTATAACAGAGATGGATCTCATTACTGCCCGATGAAGATGAAAGTCTATCTACTTAGCCTTCTCTCTGACTCCCTGGAAGGATGGTTGAAGTAATTCATTATCACCTGGCAAATATAGAAGTCTAGGCTCCCTACTCAGCACTCTTTCTGGCATAGGGCAGGGAGAGGAACAAAACTCTTACTCTTGTATTTGACTATTTTAGAGTACTTGTTTAGTTTTCTGTCTTGCTTGGCTGTCACTTTCCTGGTCATTTGGCTCTAGAGAGTATGTTTCTGTTGGGGCTTTTTTCATCTGTACCCTGTGGCATTTGGGGTTGTCAGATTATTCAGCACCAAATTTAGGAACAAAAAGAAAACCCAAGGAACTCACCATCATATTGTACCTTGGGCTCCAAGGTACCTAGCTAGTCTATCACCTTTCAAACTCTTCTTATGATGGTCTTACATAAATTTCCAGGGTTTTTTGCTCAACTTATTGGGAGGTAAAGGAAAAAGTATGTCTACTTCCTCCTCCTGGAAGCAGAAGACTTGATTCTATAGGTTTTTAAATAAAAATACTCCTTTTCAGAAATTTATTTCTTAATTTTTACATATTTTTGTTTATAAAGGTAATAGAAATTTAATGTTTAAGTCAACTTTCTTTTAGGTAATTGATAACATATAGGAAAGTCATTTTAAAAATTGTATTTCCTTGGATACTTGCTTCTCTTAGTGTCCTGGTATAGTATTACATTTAGCCTGAAATAATTCTGTTGTCCATAGACATCTCACCTGATCATCATACATCCACGTGAAATCTCTTGTGTTTGAGATCATACTCCTTTAATGGTTTACATATCACTTTGTCATAACACATGCCATTTTTATTGAATATAAACACATACACAGGCATACATACAATCTGGAAAAATATATAGAGAAAAAGGACCTTGAACCAATTATTTATATATATGTGTGTATGTGTGTGTATATATATATATATACATATATATGTGTATATATATATATATATGCACACATATATGTGAAGAAAAGTCAAATAAATGATCTCAATTTCCACCTTAAGAAACAAAAAAAAAGAAAAATTTAAACCAGAAAATATATATAATGGCTATATAATAAAGTTTAAAGAGAAGTCCATATAGATTTAATAGTTAATTATACAAAAAATTTAAGGAAATATAATAGCCATTCTTTAAAAAAATCCCAAAACCAAAAATAAAAACAAAAACTACTTTTGCAATGTGGAAAAGAAGGGAATGTATCTTAATTCATTCTATGAGACAAACACTGCCTGATACTCAAACTCTTGCATCTTTGGGTTAGGCAACAATTTCTCAGATACGACAACAAAAGCATGATCCCTGTAAGAAAAAAGTATAAATTGGACTATATCAAAATTACAAACTTCTACCCTTCTAAAGACAATGTGAAGGTAACAAAAAGATAAGCCACAGACTAGGAAAAAAATAAATCATAGTCAAAATAAATCATGTCTCTGATAAAGGTCATGTACTCAGAATATATAAAGAACTGTCGGGGCGCCTGGGTGGCTCAGTGGGTTAAGGCCTCTGCCTTCGGCTCGGGTCATGATCCTAGGGTCCTGGGATCGAGCCCCGCATCGGGCTCTCCGCTCCGTGGAGAGCCTGCTTTCTCCTCTCTCTCTGCCTGCCTTTCTGCCTACTTGTGATCTCTGTCTGTCAAATAAATAAATAAAATCTTTAAAAAAAAAAAAAAACTGTCAAAACTTAGTAATAAGAAAATACATCCCAATAAAGGGAAAAATATTTGAATGAACACCACCAATAAGACATACAGATGCCAAATAAACACATGAAAAAAATGCTGAGTATCAGTAGTCACTAGGGAAATTCATATTAAAACCACAATGAGACTCCACTATATACCTATCAGAATAGATAAAATTTAAAAGAGTGACTAAAAGAGGAAGTTTTGGTGAGAAGTAAAGGACCAGAACTTTCATTTAATTGCTAACAGAAATTTAAAATGAAACAATCATTTGGAAAGCAGTTTGCTGATTTCTTTAAATATTAATCATATACTTCCCATAGGATTCAATCATTCTATTCCTAGCTAATTACCTTAAAGACATGACAGTATATATCTACACAAAGATTTATATATGAATATTCATAGCCTCTACAAAAATGGGAAATAATCCAGCCCACCAACAGAAAAATGGATAAACAAACTACGTACATCCATTCTATGGAATTCTATTCTGTGATAAAACAGAATGAACTACTGATACATGTTACAACATGAGTAAATATCAAAATAATTTTCCCAAATAAAATAAGCCACACCAAACAAGTGTACATACTATGATTCCACTTATGTGATAACATGTTTTAATTTAAAATTTTATTTTATTTTGTTTTATTTTATTTTAAAGATTTAATTTATTTATTTGACACAGACAGAGATAGAAAGAGAGCACAATCAGGGAGACAGGGAGAAGCAGGCTCCCCGCTAAGCAAGGAGCCTGATGTGGTGCTCAATCCCAGGACCCTCGGGTTCATGACCTGAGCTGAAGGCAGCTGCATAACCAACTGAGCCACCCAGGACCTCCTTAAAAAAATTTTAAATCAGTGTTTATCTTATGAAGGGACATGGTTTAGCAGGAAGGAAGGTTTATAAAGAAGCCAAATAAAGATGCTCATTATCTTGGTTATTTCACAGGTATATACATATGTCAAAATTTATTGATTTGGATGCCTTCAATTGTATAGTTTATTGTATTTAAATTATATTTCAATAAGCTGCTAAAAATAAAAAAACTGAAACTAAAATATGACAATAAATTTGGTCATACTGAGAAATTTTGAAAGCTTGGACTGAATTGATAGACCACTAATTAAGGAAAATATGAAGCAATGACTAACTGCAGGTAAAATATTTGATCAAGAAAGAAAATGAAATTCTGGTATATGTCACATGGCCCTGTTATGAATAATATTTATGTAATCATGATAAGATTTTATTTTTTTAAAAGATTTTATTTATTTATTTCACAGACAGAGATCACAAATCAGACAGAAATCACAAGTAGACAGAGAGGCAGGCAGAGAGACAGAGGAGGAAGCAGGCTCCCTGCTGAGCAGAGAGCCTGATGCGGGGCTCGATCCCAGGACTCTGGGATCGTGACCTGAGCTGAAGGCAGAGGCTTTAACCCACTGAGCCACCCAGGCACCCAATCATGATAAGATTTTAACAATAAATATTGATTTAGCAAATTACCAACTAGCTGTATTGAGAGAATGGGGAAATAGTTTAAGAGATTAATGGTATAATGAGATAAACTGTACTCTTGCACAATAAATACAAACTTCATAAATCAAGAAATAACAGTATAGTTATACTATGTAAACAGATGGAGATAAATGCCAGAAGAGATAGCCTAAATATTTGTAGGTAGTTTTGTCTGGGTTTGGAGAAGACAGGAGTCTACTTTTTATTATAAATTTTAAGATGTTACTTGAATTTTTTGTACTTATTACTAGCATTATATTTATAAAAATAAAACCTAATTATTTAAAACCCTGGGTAAGTTTTATTTCATTATAGAAAATAACCCCACCTGACATTATTGAAATTAAAATGTTCAATACCTAAAGAAAGCAAACATTCAAGAAAGAGCTACTTTGAATAATTCAATCCCTAAATGTTCTGGATAACTGAAATTTTATTACATTGCTTTAATTTTGCTCTTACTAGATTTTAACACTTCAAAGGAGTGTTCTGAAATTTCTAATTCATTATAGAAGGTTTATAGAGTACTTAAGATCTTCAAAGCACTAAGAAATACAAAATAATGTCTTTCTATTCATGTTAGCGTATAAAGTTTCTCTAGTCATAGTTAGAAACAGGATATTTGAAAATTGGTGAGTTGGTATAGCATGACCTACCGAAATATACATCTGAGTTCAACTTATTAGATCTCTTATTGATATCACAGACATATGATTCCTATACTTTTTAGGTTAAGCATGTATTTCATGTTAATAGAAATTTTTCTACATTTTAAGATTATTTTTTTTCTAACTGTACCACACATAAGAAATAGGAAAAAGAATGGAAATTATAAAGCCCGGGAAGATATAAAACCACTACAACTCAATACATAATACAGAATTGAGAAATAAATCTGACTTTGAAAAGCAAGTAAATTTTTAAAATATAACAGACTTATTGATCTATTCTCAATACAGTAGCACAGCTGAGGGCTTGGATAAACATTTTGCAGACAGGACATTTTAACTATAGATTCAGCAAAGGTGTACAATGTAATTGAGTAGAAAATTAATAAATTAAGCAAGAAATCAGCTCATATAATGACACAACATATGCTTCTTCTAAGTTACTCCTCTGTGCTAAATTCTTCTTTGTGGATATTTTCTAGTTCTTTCTCCCATGGTTCATGGTGCCTCAGTTTGAGCAATGTTAGTCATAATAAGCCTTATACAATGTTTTTTACCTACTTTCCTCAAATGCCAACAAAAATTAGTTACTTAGTAAATAAAATAATTTAGCAGCATTCCAAGTGTTCCCAAAGTAAATATATGGATTTTAGACTTAAACTTTATTTTTAGGGGCACCTGTGTGGCTCAGTGGGTTAAAGCTCTGCCTTCGGCTCAGGTCATGATCCCAGAGTCCTGGGATCGAGCCCCACATTGGGCTCTCTGCTCAGCAGGGAACCTGCTTCCTCCTCTCTCTCTGTCTGCCGCTCTCCCTATTTGTGATCTCTCTATCAAATAAATAAAATCTTTAACAAAAAAAAAAAATACTAGCCTAAACTTTATTTTTAGAACTTGCATTGAATGGAATCAGAAAAAGAAATATGACTATGGGTAAATAAGTATTTAGCCTCAAAACACTAGTTTCCTAGAGCTACCTGTTGTTCTGGCTATTGGCAGTCCAGATATATCCAGAGCAGTATTTGAGTTCAATTTATTGATTTCTTAGGCTGAGCTCTTTGCTGAGATACTTGCACACAACTCAAATACTTTCATAGAATTGAAGGGCTTAAGGGGCATCTGCATGGATCAGTCAGTTAAGCATTCGACTCCCGATTTTGGCTTGGGTCATGATCTTATGGGTCCTGAGATTGAGCTCCTCATGGGCTCTGCATTCAGTGGAGAGTCTGCTTAAATATTCTCTCCCTCTGCCCCTCCTCCAACTTGTGCAAGCAAGAATGCATGCACATACTCTTTCTTTCAAATAAATAAACTTAAAAAAAAAGAATTTAAGGACTTGAAGGAAACTTGATGGTCACTGAGTCCATCTACTATCAAAATAATGTCGTATTGCCTCAGAATATTAATACATAAGAACAAGTCCCTCTCATTGTTGCTAAACTCAACATATACTTTTTCAGTATTTGACTTGCTAAAACACTCAGTAGGGCCAATCACTGTTGCCTGTCCCAATCCTCTTTTCAAAGTATGAAAAAGGCTTTCAAGGCCCTGGTTATCTTTCTAATTTCATCTTTCCCTACTAAATCACCTTTTTGGCTCTAGAAAAAAATGAATACATCTTGCTCAAGCATGCCTTCAGCGTGTTCTCTCTTGCTTGAACTCTAGCTGTTGCAGATTGACTTCCCTGAGTCGAAGATAAAGGTTGGTGTGCATAAGTTTACTAAAGAGTGCTCTCAAGATGCATAGCTGGGGAAGGGAAAGGGGAGGGAGGGTAGGGAAGGGGAGTTTTACTTGAGAGAATTTATAAGGTTAGTAGGATGAAGTGCAGGGCCCTGCAGCTGTGGCTTTGAGGCCACATCTACTATTTGTTCCTCTTCTCTACTATCTATTCTAGGTTCCCTTTATTCTCATCTAGCACTCCTGCTAGCCTTGGTGGCTTTCCTGATAGTAATCTAGACTCGAATTCCTGAGGAGCTGAGTCCCTTGTTGCCATGAACTTCTGTTTCCACAACTGCTTTGCTTTTCCATTTATCATCAAAAGTGGACAAGGGGGGGACGCCTGGGTGGCTCAGTTGGTTAAGCGGCTGCCTTCTGCTCAGGTGATGATCCTGGCATCCTGGGATCGAGTCCCACATCGGGTTCCTTGCTCAGCAGGGAAACTGCTTCTCCCTCTGCCTCTGCCTGCCACTCTGACTGCCTGTTTTTTTTCTCTCTCTCTCTGACAAATAAATAATTATAATCTTAAAAAAAAAAAAAAGTGGACAAGGGAATGTCAAGTAGCTCCCAAATGGATCACCCTAACTATAAACGTATTTCTCTCTGCTCCCTTGTTTAATAGCAGTACTACTCTTTCCTGATGGTCATAGTCAAATAACTCTGTTAGGGTAATAACTCTTCTTGCCTATTTTCTTTCGACACAAGGAACAGGAAGTGTGCAGGCACAAACTGGTTGCTTAGGGCTTAACGGGCTCTTGCAATCTTCTCAAAGCTCATGCCTCAGATTGGCCTTACATCAGTCCTATCACTGTCAATTGATCCTCTTTGGTGAGCATTAAAATGTGATTCAAATATCTTCATACAAAGTATGCTTACTCCTACAAGTCCATCCACACAAGCCTTTACTCCAGATCTCCTTGTCTTCAATTTCTCAACTTCTTCCTTCCAGGCCTATCAGCCAAGCCATTTGCCATTGCCCACAAATTTGTATATACTGTAACCATAAACAACTTCCCCTTTCACTCTGTTTTAAATCTCTGCCTATTGTCACAATTTATCCAAATTGATTTCTTTCAGTGTCATTGCTGATTGGGGAGGTTTGGGGCAACTGTAGTTGTTTTTTGTTGTTGTTGTTGTTTGGTTTTGGTTTTTGTTTTTTTGCTTACCAACATACCAGCTAACTCATCCAAGAATGAAGTTTGGTTTGTTTCTTTCTCAGTCAGCTGGTTACAAGGGACCTCCTATGGGGTTACACATAGGTGTGATCTTCCCTAAGAGAAAGGTATAGGTACAAGACAGGAAGATAATATGAGAGTCCGAGCCACCCACTTGTGCAGCTCACTTGTGCTCTCTAACCTTTTTCATGCCCAAACCCGAACACACAGCTTCCATTTTACAATGGATTGTTGCTAGGCTTGCAGACCTTATCACTTGATGAGCATGACAGAACCCAGTTTATGAGGGGAGATTGTGGTTCATGATCGCTGAATAACCCATATCCAAGTCCTCTATCTTTATCAGAACCCATTATCAATATGGCAATTATTTTTCAAAGAATGTACGATTCCTCACTGCCAATGGCAAGGTCTTACACCAACATCATAAAGGTGTGCACGGTGGTTCTCCCATTAAGGCTTACCATACCTCCACATAGCATCTGTTCTCACCACAAATACCACCAATGCTACATTTTCTTTGTCATAAAGCCCAAACATCAGGCCTCTTGAACTGCAACTTGAAATGCTGCAGAACCATTTCCAGATTGTCCCTAATCAAAGCCAGCAGCTCTTCAGGTCACTCAGTGGGTATGTGGGCATACTATAAACCTCAGAGTTGGACCCTCTGCCTCTGTAACCCAAAAAGACCCACTGGGCTTTGTGCTTCCTTCATGCAAGGAGTTGTGACATGCAATGATTTGTTCTTACTATGGAGAAGATGTCATGAAATATCTCAGACTAATGGATTCCATATTTAACTAATGTGGTAAGCCACCTAACTTCACAGAATTCATTTCTCACCTTCTAGAGCATATGTATTTTAACAATGCCCCCAATATACTGGTTGCTTCTTGATAATCTGGTTCAATTAACATGTTATCAATATAGGCACAGTGTCATGTCTTCTGACAGTCCAGGTTTCTTCAGACTATACTGTGACAGTGGGTGAGAGAGTTAGTATAGTCTTGAGGCAGGGCCATAAATGTATTATATTCCACTCTTCCAAGTGAATATGAACTGTTTCTGATCCTTCTTCTTGACAAGATGTAAAAAGAAGCATTAGTCTGATCAAAGTCCACATATCATGTTCCTGAGGCCATGCTAATCTGCTCTAGTAAAGGTATCATATCTGGTTAATATTGAATTTATAAGTAGTCCATTGTTGAACTTATAGTCCAGTGTTATTTTCCGGAGTTCATCTGGATTTTCAGTGTGCCAGACTGAAAAATAAATGGGGATATAAGGGGGCCTACTTCCCCTGTATCCTTTACTCTGTGTATCTGTATGCCCTTGGGATAAAATGATTTTTCTTTCCTTTGAGTGGAATGAAAGTCTCTTTATATACTACAAAGCAGGCCATATGAATTTCATATTCAGTGTTTAATTACTAATTAAACACTTCCTGCTTTTCACATCTTTTGCAAAATATCAATCATGCTTAGCAACAGTCACCCTATTAAACTTTCCTTATAGTTATAATAATTATCCCTTCCTCTATACATGCATACACACAGCCATACACACACACAGACATATATTTCTCAAATAATTGATATATTGCCCCCAGTATGGTAGCTAGACACCAAAGATGCTCTCTTCCCCCAGTGGAATACATCTCCCAGTATTCACTTCCTTGCATGGTTCTCTTCCCTTGAATCTGGATTGGCCTCATGACTTGCTTTTGACCAATACAGTACGGTAGAAGTCATGCTGCATAGATTCCAAACTTCAGCTATAAGAAGCTTTTTTCCTTCGGTCCAGGGTCTTTGGAACACTTGCTCTTGACCCTAGACTACATGTCATGAGAAACCCAAATCACACACATAGACCACATATAGGCATACTTATCCACAGCCCAATCTGGGCTTCCAGCCAACAGACAGCACCAATTGCAAGCCAGGTGAGGACCATCTTAGACATGTAGCCCAAATGAGCTTTTAGATGATTGCAGCTCTGGCCAACACCATAGAACAAGAGCATGGTGACACCTCTACCCAGGTAAGCCTAGGAAATCCACAAAATTCCATTCTAGCACATTTAATTTTGGAGTCACTTATTATATAGCAGTAGATAACAGAAACAACTGGTGTACTCTTCCCAATTCACCACTGATAAAAATTTAACTATTAAAAATCTATTTTGTTCTAGGAGCATTTATACATGAATGGAATATATTCATATTTCACTCAGTGATGGCATCATCACTGCCAGCTAACTGATACGTGCTCCACCTTCTTCATCTCATCTTAGCACCTCTGTTCTCACAACATTCCTGGCACCAACCAATAAAGTTTTGGGTTCCCCGGGAAGCAGATTTTTGAGACATCAATTAGAATACAAAGACTTTCTTAAGGATTTCTCTTAGGATCAAAAGCAATGGAATGGGAGGGAAGTGACGGAAAGGAAAGAGGAATGAGTTGATTAAAAGCTTGGGTTGTGGTACAGTCTCATCAAAGGCCACAACTGACTCCATAGGGAGTTCTGCCACTAGGCAGGCTCTTCAGAGTTGCTACCTATTGTGGCAGTAAACTAGGCCTTTATGTTCTTGCAGAGGCCAGTCAATGGAGGCGTTTGCCCTTGGAAATAGGATATGACCTTGGGCAAGTATAGACTTCTAAGGGGAAAGTCCAGAAAGGCCTGACAGCTGAAGGCTATCAGTCAGCAGTAGGAAAATAAGTCCCAAAAGGAAGATCTGGGCAGTTTCTCATAGAGTCTTCCAACCCAACCATTCCTCTTCCCTGCCTCTCAACTCTTAACCAATGCAGATGTTACCTCAGATGTATGTTCCATGAGCGCACATTTCTTCACTCCCTTTATAACGCAAGTAGATATTTCCCCACATATTTTCAAAACATTTACTTCTTATTTTACTATGGTACTTAACAAACTCTATTACAGTCACCAATTTTCTTCTCTTTCTCTTCTTTCACTAAATTATAAGTCCTAAGAGAGAGGAAAATGTGTGTGTGTGTGTGTGTGTGTGTGTGTGTGTGTGTGTATAATTTTTTAATGCAAAGTGATAATTACCTTGTGGGGATACAGTAATCCTTAAAAATATGAATAAAATAATCAAGCATTTTCTAAGTCCATAATAATATGGCTAAAACACTATCAAACCACTGTTGATCTTCTCCTTGCTTCTCTCCCATGTTATTGCTTTGATCTACTAGGGGTTATCTGAGAGGGATGCAGATTCATAGATTCAGAGTGCTTGCTTCAGTGATAATCCCAGAATTATGCTCACAGATATTCTGGTGTTTGAGCTCCCTGGGACAAATACTAAATATTTCCTGAGTCAGGCACTTTACAAAAGTGGAATTTAAAGTATAAAATACAGCTCTTAAAAGAATTCAGTCCGAAAAACTATGTCTGATCAATGGAGCAAGCAGGATAATGTAAACCTTTGAGGAATAAAAATGATTATACAACTATTATGATGTTTATTTACATAACTTAGAGATGACATGAACTTTTGTGATTAAATATGTAAGTAAACTTTATAAGTAAAAAATATTTTCATAAATAAGTATATAAGTAAATGACAATTTAAAACATGCTCACACAACTACTCATGCCTTCTAAATAAATAGATATCAATATACAAACACATATGTAGACAGGTACTGCTTTACATTAAAATATATTAAATTCTTTAGATGGCATTTTAAAAAAGATTTACTTATTTATTTTAGAGAGAGAGCAAGCACTCAAGTGCATGAGCAGGGGGAGGGACAGAAGGAGAGGGAGAAAGAGAATCTCAAGCAGACTCTGGGCTAAGCGCAGAGCCTGATGTGGGGCTTGATCCCATGACCCATAAGATCATGCCTTCAGCCAAAATCAATAGTCAGATGCTTAAGTGACTGAGCCACCTAGGCACCCCTCTTTAGGTGGCATTTTTAAATGAAAAAGCATATATGACATATATATGCCTAGGGGTCTGGGCTCTAATCTTAAAATAAAAAGGATCTACTGTAAAAAATTAAGCTAGAGAATGGCTTCATCAGTTTTGTTTTGTTTTGTTTTGTTTAAAGATTAGGACTTTTGATGAAGTCCATTTTATCTCCTTTTTGTTGTTGTTTTTGTTGCTTTTAATTTTGGTGTCATATCTAAGAATTGATTGACAAAACCAAGATCATGATGATTTCTTCCAAGAGTTCTCTAATTTTAACTTTTATATTTACATGTTTGACCCATTTTGAGTTAATTTTTGTATATGGTATGAAGTGTCTAATGTCATTCTTTTACATGCGACTATCCAGTTATCCCAACATCATTGTTGAAAAGGTTATTTTCCCTATTCAGTGGTCTTGACACGCCAATAATCAGTACACCATGGACACATCACTTTTTCTTTAGACTCTTAATTCTATTTCACTGATGTATATGTGTATCCTAACCCCAGTACCACAGTGCATTGACTACTGTTTTATTACATTAAGTTTTGAAATCATGAAGTATGAGTCCTCCAATTTTGTGCTGCTGCTGCTGCTGCTTCTTTTTTTTTTTTTTTTTTCCCCAAGACTGTTTGGGCTATTCCAGATTCCTTGGAATGTCTGATGAATTTTAGAATCAGCTTGCCAAATTCAATAATAAGCCGGGGATTCTGATAGGGATTCTGACAGAGAATCTATAAATCAATTTGGGGAGGGTTACCAACTTAACAATATTAAGAAGTCTAATCCATGAATATGTGATGCTTTTCCATTTAATTTTCAAACACAGTTTTCAGAGTATACATTTCATATTCCTTTTGCTGAATTTACTACTAAATATTTTATTTTTCTTGAAGCTGTTGTAAATGGAACTATAAAAAACATTATCAGGGCACCTGGTGGCTCAGTTGGTTAAGTGTCTGCCTTTGGCTCAGGTCATGATCTCTGGCCCTGTGTTGGGCTCCCTACTCAGCATGGAATCTGCTTCTCCCTCTGCCCCATTCTATCCCCACCCCATTCATGCTCTCCCTCTCAAATAAATAAATACAATCTTTAAAAAAATATCTGACAAAAAAAAATAGAAATTTCAGCTCCATCTAAAGAGCCTGGAAGTCATCACTGCCATCCCACAACAACAAAAAGTGCTGAACAAACTGAAAATGATTTTTATCAGATCCATCAGAGAATTGATGTCACGGGGCAAATCACTACCCCCAAATCTGGAGAGACAGGAGAATACAGAGAATCACAGCCAAGATCAACAAACTAGGAGCAGGAGTGATAGGAGCACTTAAATCATGACTTTTAATAAACTGCTGAAGGCTGAGTACAGACTAGTATAGACTAGGTTGAGAGTTAGAACTTCCAGCAGTATCTCCTTGAATTTTTAATCCCAAACTAGTCCATATGCAACCTGCAGCAATTCATCACAATTACCATTTAAGTGTACCTATCAGTTTCTGCCTCTGGTACGGGGCTGGGGGTGGCGGTGGGGGGGTGGGTGGGAGTTGCTAATCAGTGGGTATAAAGTTTCAGTTACACAAGACGAATAGATTCTGGAGATTTGCTATATAATATGTGCCTATAGTTAACAGTACAGTTTGCACAATTAAAAATCCGTCAAGAGAATAGATTTCATGTTAAGTGTTCTTACCACAATTAAAAAAAAATGTTGGCAAGAGTTAACTTTTGAAATATATTTACAGTTACATCTTTTGGGTGAATTTCTTATTCCTTTCTCTTGTTCTGATTTTCATTAAAACTGTCATTTTGGGGTGTCTTGGTGGTTCAGTTGGTTGAGCATCCGATTTTTTATTTTGGCTCAGGTCATGATCTCAGGGTCCTGAGACTGAGGCCCACATCAGGCCTTGCATTCAGTGGGGAGTCTTCTTGAGATTCTCTCTCTCCCTCCAGTCCTCCCTACCTCACACACTTGCACGTGTGTTCTCTCTCAAATAAAAAAATATTTTTTAAAAACCCCAAACTACTGTCATTTTATTAGTGTTCTTTATGTATTAATTCCTGTTATGCATATTGCAAATATGTTTCATATTTGATCAAATGCTTTTAAAATTAAAAAAAAAAAATTCTGGGAGGTCAGTCTTTGCAGAGACCTCCACGCTTTTGTGAGTTTTATCTCCAGGAACCCCAGCAGGTTTTCAATGTGATGATTTGAGCAAACCCCCTCCTATTCCAGGCAGGGGTAGTGGGGGGAAATTACCATTTTGAAATATATTCAGAGGTTTTCCATATCAAAAATCTGTCCTCCAGGGAAAACTATTATACTACAGACTTATCTGACCTGGAAGAAGCAAAATTATCCAACTGTAACTCACTATCCTTCCTATCTAGAGACAAAGGAAAAAAAAAATACAAACTAAGAAATACTTCTGAAAGTCAGAGCCCAGAGACTGAAGCCCACTAAAACCTGGGAAATAATAAATAACAACAGTAGGTTATAATCAAGAGAGGTACAAAACACAGGCCCCACTTAAGTTCTTGGAGAAATAGAAACACAACAGGCGAGGAAACAAATAAGAAAACTAGAGGGAACTAAATCCTCAGTCACATTTGTCTGCAGAAATATTAAACAGAGCTCGCTCCTAGCCCGATTAACATAAAGCTTCACACTAAAGGCTTATTTGCTTTGGTTCCTATTAAGTGATACATCATGTCCAGTTTTCAACAAAAAATTACAAGCTGTGTTAAAAGGCCAAAAAAAAAAAAAATGTCTGGAAAGACAAATCATCAAAACCAGTCTCAGATATAACACAGATTTTGGAATAATCAGACAAGAAATTTTTAAAAAACTATGATAAATGTGTAAAGGATTCTAATGGAAAGAGTAGACAAGAAAGAATAGAGGACTAATAGAAGTGGAAAAGGTGAAACTCAAAGAAAGAATCAAAGAAAATCCAATAAATTAAAAACACTATAACAGAAAGGAAAATGTTTGTTTCAAAATACTGGGTACAACCAAGGAAGGAATCAGTGATATTGAGATATAACAGTAGCTTTCCAAACTGAAATACAAAATGGAAAAAAAATAGTTTTTTAAAAAAGGAAAGGAATAACCAAGAACTGTGGGACAATTACAAAAGGCACATCCTATATGTAAGGAGAATAGGACAAGAAATGAGAAAGAAGCAAAAGAAATATGTGAAGTAATGATGGCTGAGAATTTTCTAAAATGAATGACATACACCAAACCACAGATCCAGGAAGCTCAGAAGACACCAAGCAGGATAAATAACAAAGATCCACACCTAGAGATATCATTTACAAACTGTAGAACACCAAAGGTAAAGAGTATTCATTGAAAGAAGCAAGAGGAGTGGGAAAACACTTAGAAAAACTTTTACCTATGAAGGAACAAAGAAAAAAAAATTACACTGAACTTCTTGTCAGAAACCATGGGAGCGTGAAGAGAACAGAGTAAGATACTCACAATGTTGAAAGAAATACAGTCCAACATTGGAAATTTATAATCAGTCATATTACCCTTCAAAACTGAAGGATAAATACTTGCCCAAAGGCTGAGAGAATTTGTCACCAGCAGACTGGCCCTATAAGAACGTGTTACAATCTTCAGAAAGAAGGAAAATGATAGCGTTCTGAAACTTGGATCCACATAAAGAAAGGAAAAGTGTAAGGGAAGGAATAAATGAAGGTAAAGCAAAATCTATAAGTTTGTTCTTACGATTAATAGACAACTGTTCAAAGCAAAATCAGCAACAATGTATTAGGAGGTTAGAGCACTCGGATAAGTGAAATGAATGTTATAAGGATCAGGAGAGGGGAATGGGAACACTCCATTACTATGCATTGCACAACTTATAACATCAAATAACAGTGTTATTTGCAAGCGGACTTAGTTATAAATGTACAAGGAAAACTCTAGTATGGCCACAAAATAAATAAATAAATAAAAGTGATGTAGAATTAACATGCTAAGAGAAAAGATAAGATAGGATCATATAAAATGTTCAACTGAAATCAGAGAAGGCAGAAAAAGAAGGAACAAAAAAGAAAAGAACAAGTGCAATGAACAGAAAAGAGTATCGAACATGGTTGATATTAATGCAACTATATCAATAATCACTTTGCATCTTAGTGGTCTGAATAAACCAATTAAAAGATAAGAGACAGAGTGGATTTAAAAAAGACAAAACTCACGTACATGTTTTGTAGAAACCCATTTTAAACATGAAGACACACAGAGATTTAAAGTAAAGGAGATAGGGAAAAATATTCCATACAAACACTAATTAAAAGAAAGCTAGGGTAGCTATATTAATCTCAGACAAAGCAGACTTCAGAGAGGAAAATCACAGGGATAGAAAGGGGCATTATATAATGATAAAGGGTCAATCCTTTAACACCTAACAGTTGGTAATGTATATGCTTTTAACAACACAGTATCAAAATACACATGCCAAAAACTAATAGTAACTCAAAGAGAAATAGAGAATCGACCATGATAATTGAAGACTTCAACACCCTTATATCAATAACTGATAAATGCAGCAGTTAGAAAATGAGTAAGGCCAGAGTTGGTCTGAACAGCACCATCAATCAAATAGATCTATTCAATATTTATAGAACACTTCACCCAACAACAGTAGAACACACATTCTTCTCAAGTTCACATGGAACATTCACTGGGAGAGACCACATTCTTGGCTATGAAATACACCTTAACAAATTTAAAAGAATAGGAATCATATGAAGCATGGTCTTAGCCCACAATAGAATTAGACTAGAAATCAGTAATAGAGAGAAACAGGAAAATCCCCAAATAATTGAATATTACACAATAATGTTCAAACAACATATGTGTCACAGAGAAATCTTAAGACAAATTTTAAAATATTTGAATTAAACAAAAGCTGGAAGCAATCAAGACATCCTTCAGTAGGTGAATGGATAAACAAACTGTTAAACATCCAGACAAGGAAATATTATTCAGTGATGAAAAGAAATGAGCTATCAAGCCACTAAAAGACATGAATACATATTGCTAAATGAAGGAAGACAGTCTGAAGAGACAACATACTATCTGAGTCTAAACATATCATATTCTAGAAAAGGCAAAATATAGAAAAAATAAAGAGATGGGTGGTGGCCAGGGGCTCAGTGTGGAAGTAGGGGTTGAAGAGGTGCCGTACTGGGAACTTTAGACAGCAAAACCACTCCGTATGATAATATAATGGTGAACACAGCACATTATGCATTTGTGAAAACCCACAGAATTCTGTAACAGGAGGAGTGAACCTTAATGTAACTATTGACTTCAGTTAATAAAAATGCTCTAATATTGTTTCATTATTTGTAACAATTGTACCACACTAATTAATGACAAATGTTCACAATTGCGGACACTTTGTGGGAGAGGTGCAGATGGGGGGAATATGTGAGAATTATATACTTGCTCATTTGTTCTGTAAATTTAAAACTGTTCTAAAACACAGTCGCTTAATTAAAAAATGAGGTTTGCATGTGTTGAGTGTAAAAAAGAATTGGAGGGAAAAAAAAAGAATTGGAGAACCATCGAGAATAAAGGCAAGGAGACCAATTAGAAAGCTATTAATTAAAGTTAAGTTAGAGAATGATGGTGGTGGTTTGAAATAAGGTTTAAGAGGGGTGAGGATGGAATGATATTGAAAAATTTAAAATACTGTGAGGAGGGGGACTGAGAGAGAATTTTTTTTTTTTAAAGGATGGGTGGGAAGAGGCAACAGGTAAGAAAGAGACAAGTAGATCTCTCAAGATTCTGGCTTAGCAAAACAAACCTTCAGCAATCAGTACACCACTGTTGTACTAGAAGGAAATATACGTGGGTATTTTAGGAATTCATCTTGC
The DNA here is from genome assembly GCF_963455335.1 of Martes martes. Classification (NCBI taxonomy): domain Eukaryota; kingdom Metazoa; phylum Chordata; class Mammalia; order Carnivora; family Mustelidae; genus Martes; species Martes martes. The sequence continues at coordinate 21,124,963 of NC_137900.1, forward strand.
TAAGAAGCAACAAATACTGCTAGTAATCTCACTAAAATTAATAGACCGGAACTCTTTAAATTTTCTATGGAATTTCAAAGGCTTACAGCGACTTAATAATCTATCATTGATGAAGGAAGATTCTTAACACGGAAGTGTCTAAACCATTTGCCTTTGTAGTCAGATCTTATGCAACATGGATCTGGATCAGTCCTACTCATGCTGGGTACAGTAGAATTAACTGATATTGGTCACATTGGCAATCTTGTAAAAATCAGTCTCATTGTTTAGCAATCGTAAAATAGTTACCTGGGATTTCGAGATGGGATGTACGTTGTTGCGGGGTGGGGCAGCAACACCTCCTTAAGCTTCATGTCTCTTTTGTCTTTGCTCACACTCCTGTTGCCAAACCTGTGATGAATGGAAGAGAAAAGATTTATTGGAATATTTTCCTGTCATATGAGACAAGATATACTGAAATGGATGCTTGAAATACTCATTAATAAGACATGTGTTGTCAGCATTGTATAGCGGTGCAGGCTAAATCCATTATGATTAAGGGCCCTCATCTTAAAGGTAATTTGCACTAAAAGGTAGGCAAACAGCCAAAAGCTCATAATCCTACTTGCTTTTGAGAGACATGCAAGAGAGAACATTTTCTTTCAGGTATTTGTGTGTAGGAAGTGCCTGATGTATTTCTCAGTCTCTGTGTGTGCCTGTGTGTGTGTGTGCCTGTGTGTACACTTATGTGTGTACGACCATTTAAAAGAAGAGACTCAATGGAGGTCTAATTGGGCTCCTATTTTTCACTCAGTATGAACCATGATATTCGGTAAGAAGAGAGTTAAATTTGGCCACTATTTTTGGCCTACTGGGAGTAATCCACAGAAACGGAAATAGGGTATATTTTCCTTGAAGACATTTATTCGAAAGTTTTGCCCAAATGATCAAATAAGCTATCACAGACATTAGCGTGGATCAGTTTAATCCAACACTGCTGACTTCATAAAAGAGATTTTCTGTAAAGAATCAAGTCAAATTTATTCATCTTTGTAGTCAGATGGCTCAATGTTGGGACCGCATTCATCTACATGTAAAGAAAACCCTATTATAATATGGTTTAATTTTGTTCAACAGGACCCTGAGTCCAGAGTTAGCAGCCCCAGGCTGTCCAGTGGCTTCATTATGCCCATAAGGCCCATACAACCTAACTGTGTGTCCAACCACCCTGATCACGTGCCATTCCTCTTCCTATTTGTTGACTCATGGTTACAAGAAGGCGCTTCACTCTCAAAATCATAGTCCAGGAAACAAAAGGCGAAGGGACAAAAAAGAAACATGCCAGCTCAAACTGTCTTTCTAAAAATTTGAAAATAGAGGGCGCCTGGGTGGCTCAGTGGGTTAAAGCCTCTGCCTTCGGCTCAGGTCATGATCCCAGGTTTTGGGATCGAGCCCCGCATCGGGCTCTCTGCTCAGCGGGGAGCCTGCTTCTCCCTCTCTCTCTTTTCCTGCCTCTCTGCCTACTCGGGATCTCTGTCTGTCAAATAAATAAATAAATAAATAAATAATCTTAAAAAAATTTTTTTTGAAAAAAAAAAATAAAAATTTGAAAATAGGTCAGCAATAGCATTTCTAGAATCCCAATCCCAATGACTTAATATTTATATCTCACTGACTAAGCCAGATCACACAACTCCCCATAGTTGCAAGGCCTCTGAGTTTATTTTTTCTAATAGGGGCACACCGCTGTCCCAATCAAACTTGCGGTCTTGGCAGTTAAGTATTAAGGGAGGAACGTCTCCAGGGTAGACACCCAGCCAGATCTATAGCACCCTTTCCACTTAAACTCCACTGACCTCCTTATTTTCATATTTTGAAAGTATTCGTCGCGTCTTCACGTTTCTGAAGACAATGACACAATAGTTGTTTCCTTGTCTGAGTACTCAGGCAAAAACAAAGAAGGATTCTTTCAGATAGGAACCAGGAGTTCTCTAAAGTAACCAAAATGTTCTATGATTCAATTATAATCAAATATAACAGAAAACAAATTCTAGTAGAGCCCAATGCAGCATTCTACATGTTGTAATTGAGCACAAATGTATTCCTGGTGTCTGGTAATATCACTGAATCCCAAACACCTGCAGAAAATCTGGGTCCCCTATAGTCACAATCAGTGCAACATCTTAGACTTTGTCACATATTTGCTATAGTGGATAAGCTTTAATACTAATTTTTTAAGAAGCCATGCCTCGTGTGTATTATAATTTTTTGAGAGATGTTTTCAACTACACTTAATTATCTTATTTTTTAGATGTCTTCAAATGCAAATATAACTTTTTCTCAGCATAGATAGGAAGTATTTCTTACAAGCTTCTCTATGCATTTCAAACCCGTTCCATAAATCCTAGTTAGCAAAAGGATTGGTTATGCATTTTACTACAGAATCAAGGGGATTCTTTCCCTCTCCTCCTCATTTCTTCCCTACTTCCAGAGTAACCGATATGGAAAAGCCTGGAAGAATTTTGAGGAATTTTAGGAAACTGAAATTACATGTGTCACTATGACAGTGACAGAATTCTAATGCTAATTTCTAAAGTTTACTTGGAGATTTCATAATCATTCACATCTGATTTTTAATTGTGGCAATTTCTGAAAGGCAATTCATAGATACCTAGATGCTGGCAAAGAAATAATTTGGATAAAAACACTTGATAATACCAACACAACAACCTTTAAAACTGAAAAAGATGCTTCTCTATTCTGATTCAAGAACTCAATTCCATAAGACTGAAAGAGAAAATGAAAACAATCTGCTTTCACCATATTCCAGATTAAGCGAGCACTGTCTTGGCAAAAGTCAAGATCATAATAGAGTTTGCTTCCTTAAAAAAGAATTAAAAATTACCTAGCACCCAAACCAGTGGACAAGGTCCCTTTATTTGCATTGGTCAGATCACATTTAGAATGCAAAATATAAAGAGTTTAATTCTGGGATCTGAACAAATCAACAAATCGAGATAAGAGGGACCTGAGAACCACAACATATAAGTGGGCTAATACTGTTGAAGTAGCTGAGAATTATTGATATGGAGGTGGATAACATGGGGTTGGGAGAAGAGGGAAGAGGAGGGGACATGGTACAGGGTAGATAACTAGAAACAAAATATTCATGAGAAAAGAGAGACTTTTTTTTTTCCCCCAAGGCAAATGATGGGACTCCCTGCTTAAACCCGTCATTGGGTTTCCCATTGTATGCTAGCCCTAAAACTGCTGCATTGTCATTTTGTCCCACCTGCCTTCGTGCCTACCTTGGTCCAGACACACAGGCTCCTACCAGATTGCTGACATGCCAAACCATTTCTGATAACATTTTTTTAGAGAGGACTTTGACGACCACTTTCTCTAAAGGAGTATCCCACCTTCCTCAGGCACTTGCTAGGCACCACGAGGTTTATGTCCTTCCCTCTCAGTATTATCTTTTGTATTTCTTTGTTGACTCATTTCTTCTTTGCCTTTGCACTAGAACCTAGGATTAATGAGGGCAGAGAATCCTCATTTTTATTCACAGGTGCGACCCTAGAATCTATAACAGTGTTTGGTGTACGGAAGGTGCCCCAATAAATATTTACTGGATTAACCAATTATATGAGAAGGTAGAATTTTGTTAGATGAATGAAATACAAGGCAGTAAGTCCTATTTCAAATGAGGAAGAACAGGATGATGATCTATGAAGGCCAAAATGCAGTTGTCTCTCGAGGAAGTGTTAGAGGCCAGACCAAAAGGTGACCCTACTATAGATGTTTCACAAGCAAGCTGTTGAACTAGAAAACTGATCTTAAACATTCTTCCCACGCTGTGATTCTGGAAATCCACTATGCTCTAAGTTTCTTGAGAGGAGGGACTTTGTCTTACTCCTTTTTATATTCTCAGTGAAATAACTGGCCCAAATTTATTAAATAAAAGTCATCTTGAACTTAATCGATTCTGTCAATCACACTTCACTCTCTTGAGTATCCATCAGGGCCTGGTCAGAACACAGACGCCATACCAGTAATTTGCACAGGGAATAAAGACCTGTTAACTATGTTGGTTCATCATGATAAAATGTGGTTAACTACTGACGGGATAGCAGAGACCTGTAAGGTGAACACAAACAGCCACTGCAGGGAACCTCCCTCTGTGCTTGCCATTGGCAGAACTTTAACACTGAGCCACAGGCGAAGAATAAATGTTTGCTGAGTCCGACTCCAGTAGCACAATGCAGGACAAAGAAAGTGTGGGTTCGGTGCTGAGAAGCAATAAATTAATAACCAGCATACTCTCACTCTTCCAGAAAATTTAAGACAGCTTTCAAAGGAGCAAAACAAATATATAGACTAGGAGTCACAGATGTATCAGGCTAGCAAAATTAAGTTGAAACCCAGGTTTTATGGATACACCAGACACATGCTTTAATGGCTGATACTTGTTTTATACACAGTATTGAACTTAATTCTCACAAAATCCTTGCAAGATAGATATTATCCTTAATTTTACAGATGGGGAATCTTCCCGAAAATCATGTCGCTTTTAAATTGCAGGGCCAAAAATGGTCACACACCAAAGTTTATCATTTCCATTATATCAAACTACCTCCTTGGGATGTGTGAGGAGTCAAGATAGGATTAAGAAGAAACACATTCAGAATGGAAAGTGCTGCCTTTGCTCTTTTTTTTTTTTTCCCCCGTTTTTATCGCTCTGCTATTTTTCAGGGACAAATTTCCTCACCAATATCCCTAGCACAACGATGCACTAAAACAAGACATGGAGACTCAGCAAGTGTAGTAACCACATATTACACACAGGTGGAATTAGCACACAAACCCCAACACCCTCGTGGGAGCAGTGGAATCCAGTTTTCTCTTTCGAATATAAAAACAAATCAGAAATTCATAGCTATAGACCTCTCTGCACTGGAAGCTAAGCTTTCAAACCAGCAAATCAGCAATTAATATTTAAAGAAGAAATAAAAGCCAGGTCACCAGCAAGCAACTTTCGAAGTCATCACAGAGACCATCTTTATCGACACTTTCATTTTGTTGACCATTTTTATGTACTTTTATTATAGGATACCTTTAGTCATGCACTCAAGAGCATCATTTCAAAACTCCTTTAAGAAAAAGCTAAAAATTTCAGGCACCCTGAATATTTTATCAGTGTTCATTAGAGACTAAACAATAATGATGAGTCAGTCCTGAGTGGAAGGAGAAAGCGACTGCTCCAATGTGCAAAGAAAATGCCACACAGGGTTCATCTGAGTGAGGAGGCATTTGTTATGATTGTTCACACTTGCCCAATTTTATCATTTCTGTGAAAAGCTTACATCCAAAGCAAATTTAGAATTTATTCTTATCCTTGAATTTTTTTGTGTAACTTAAAGACTTTCAAATATAATCTTTTTAAATGGCTTCTGCCATCTTTACTGCAATCACAGCGGGTGGGTAATAAACCGAGTAAGGCTGGAAAATTTGACACAAGAAACGGAAGTCTCTACGATGAGCTGGGACTGGAATGGTGATGAACATAGCAACTGACTTCATACAAAAACAAAGGTCTGACAGAGGAGCCATGAGGCAGATTAAAGGAGATCTTGTTGCAAGGGGGTATTAGGGGTGTAGTCAAACCTCCAACTAGGTGAGTCACAAAATTTCGTAGGTGGTGACCTCCTGAGACTGTAGACAGTTTAGCTTCTTAGAGGGATTAGTTTTTCCTTATTTTAAACTGGTAAGAACAGGTAATACCCTTGATCTTAGCTAAAAGGCTGGGAAGGTTTTTTTCCCCTTATTTTATTTTATTTATTTATTTCTTAAGATTTTATTTATTTGACAGGCAGAGATCACAAGTAGGCAGAGAGGCAGGCAGAGACAGGGGGAGGCAGGCTCCCTGCCGAGCAAGGAGCCGGATGTAGGACTCGATCCCAGGACGCTGGGATCATGACCTGAACAGAAGGCAGAGGCTTTAACCCACTGAGCCACCCAGGTGCCCCTCCCCTTATTTTACATGTAAGAGAATATATAGCTAGAAGAAATGAAAAATTGTTACCAGAGACACATAATTTAATCTGCCTAACTACAATTTCATTTTTTCATGTTGTGCATTTTTTACATCATTACAATCACTATGCCCTTAATAATATCTCCTCTGGAACACATAATACATTTAACTTTTCACATTTAAAATACTATTTTCACATTTAAAAAAATAACATTCCATTCTATTGATACATCATCTAATTACTAAAACATATGATTACTGTTAGTTCACTTCTATATCTTTATAACTTTTAGGCAATAGTATTTTTAAAGAAATTCTAAAATCCAGTGATAGCTTTTTATTTTTTAAAAGATTTTATTTATTTATTTTTGTGAGAGAGAAAGAGTGCATAAGGAGGAACAGGGTATGGGGGGCAGGGGGAGAAGCAGACTCCCCATTGAGCAGGGAACTGACACAGGACTCCATCCCAGGACTCTGGGATGCTTAACTGACTGAGCCACCCAGGCGCCCAAAAAACCAGTGATATTTAAACATTAGTGGAATGAAAAAGGAAACAGCTGGCAGATGAAACCTCCTTCTTCCATTGTCTTTGTCAAGTTTCCCAACAACACTGGATGAATGGATGCCTTCCAAAGACTTTTCTCCACCCCTAATTTTTTTTATTGTGGTAAAATGCATGATATAAAATTTACCACCCTAACCATTTTTAAGTGTGCAATTCAATGTTATTAAAAAGACTATACAGGGATGCCTGGGTGGCTCAGTTGGTTAAGCAGCTGCCTTCGGCTCAGGTCATGATCCCAGCGTCCTGGGATCGAGTCCTACATCCGGCTCCTTGCTCGGCAGGGACCCTGCTTCTCCCTCTGCCTCTGCCTGCCACTCTGTCTGCCTGTGCTCGCTCACTCTCTCTCCCCCTCTCTCTCTGACAAATAAATAAATAATATATTTAAAAACAGACAAACAAACAAACAAAAAACAATTCAGGGGCGTCTGGGTGGGTTAAGCCTCTGCCTTCGTTTGGCTCAGGTGGGATCGAGCCCCGCATTGGGCTCTCTGCTCTGCAGGGAGCCTGCTTCCTCTTCTCTCTCTCTCTTTGCCTGCCTCTCTGCCTACTTGTGATCTCTGTCTGTCAAATAAATAAAAAAAATCTTTTAAAAAGAAAACACTTTACAATGTTGTACAACCATCGCCACCATCCGTTTTCACAACTCTTCTCATCTTTTACAACTGAAATTCTATACTCACCAAACAGTAACTCCTTATTTCTCCCTGCCCCCAACACCTGCCCCATTCTACTTTTATCTTTATGATTTTTGACTACACGAAGCACTTTATACAATTGGAATCACACAGTACTTGTCTTTTTTATGGTTAGCTTATTTCATTTTGATTAATATTCTCAAGGTTCATCCAGGTTGAAACATATGTCAGAATTCCCTTCCTTTTTAAGGCCAAGTAATATTCCATTTCAAATATATACATATTTTGCATTCATAGACACTTGGGTTAATAGACACTTGGGTTGTTTTCATGTTTTAGTTATTGTGAAATATGTTTCCACAAATATGGTTGTACAAATATCTCTTCAAGACACTGCTTTCAAGTCTTTGGGGGCACATTCTCAGAAGTAGAACTGCTGAGTCATCACGGTAATTCTGTTTTTAAATTTTTTGAAGGAGCATATACTGTATTCAGCAGCTACACATTATATTCCCACCAACAGTGCACAAGGTTTCAATTTCTCTACATCCTCAAGAACATCTGTTATTTTCCAATCTTTGATAGTGACCATCTTAATGAGTGAAATGTGGTAGCTCACTGTAGTTTTGACTTGCATTTCTCTAATAGCCAAACTGGGTATCTTTTCATGTGCTTATTGGCTATTTGTATATCTTCTTTGTAGAAATGTCTAATTAAGTATTTTGCCCATTTTTGAATTAGATTGCTTCTTTTTGTTGTTTACATATTAGATATTAGATATGTATTAATATTAGATATTAATATCTAAATGTTAGTGGAATGAAAAAGGAAACAGCAAGTGTAACCTCCTTTCTTAAAAAAGAAAAAAAAGATTTTATTTATTTATTTGACAGAGAGAGAAAGCACAATCAGGGAGAGCAGCAGGCAGAAGCAGAAAGAGAAGTAGGCTCCCCACTGAGCAGAGAACAAGACGTGGGGCTCCATACCAGGACCCTGGGATCATGAGCTGAGCCAAAGGCAGCCGCTTAACCAACCGAGCCACCCAGGCATCCCCCCTTCCTCCTTCTTATCAGATATATGATTTGCAAATATTTTCTACCAGTCTGTGGGTTGCCATTTTACTCTCTTGATACTGTCTTTTGATGTACAAATTTTAAAATTTTCCTTAAGTCCAATTTGTCCATTTTTTAATTTTTGCATGCATTTTTGGTGTAATATGCAGGAAATCATTGCCAAATCCAATGTTGTGCAGCACAACCCTATGTTTTCTTGCAAGAATTTTATGGTTTTAGGTTTTTTTAGGTTTTTGTTAGGTAAGGATCCAGCTTCATTCTTCTACCTGTGGATATTCAGTTTTCCAGCACCATCTGTCTTGGCACCCTCTTCAAAAATCATTTGACCATGTAAGCAAGGGTTTATTTCTGAGGACTCTCCTATCCCATTGGTCTATGTGTCTTTATGTCAGCCCCACACTATTTTGACTATTCAGCAAGTTTTAATATCAGGTACTATGTGTCTTCCAACTTTGTTCTTTTTCAAGATTGTTTTAGCTATTCTGACTCCCTTGAGATTTCATATGAATTTTAGGATGGGATTTTTTATTTCTGCAAAAAAAAAAAAAGTCATTGGGATTTTAATAGTGACTACATTGAATTGAATACTTCAACCACTTAGGATATTACTGACATTTTATTTTTTATTGTTTTTAAAAATAATTTATTTTATTTATTCATTTTTTTAAGATTTTATTTATTTATTTGACAGACAGAGATTACAAGTAGGCAGAGAGGCAGGCAGAGAGAGTGAGGAAGGGAAGCAGGCTCCCCGCTGAGCAGAGAGCTGGATGTGGGGCTTGATCCCAGGACCCAGGGATCATGATCTGAGCCGAAGGCAGAGGCTTTAACTCACTGAGCCACCCAGGTGCCCCATATTACTGACATTTTAACAACATTGTCTTTCAATCCATGAACATGAGATGTGGTTATGTCCATTTATTCATTATTCATATATTTTCTAATTTCTTTCAGTAATTCTTTATAGTTTTCATTGTACAAATATTTCACTTCTCTGGTTAAGTTTATTCCTAAGTATTTTTTTATGCTTTTATAAATGGACTTACTTTCATAATTTCTTTTGCAGATTGTTAATTATATATGAATGATTTTTGTGTGTTGACTATATTCTGCTACTTTACTGAATTCATTTATTAGTCATACAGTTTTTTGATGAAATCTTTAGAGTTTTTTATATACAAGATTATGTCATCTGCAAACAGAGATAATTTCACTCCTTCCTTTCCAATTTGGATGCCTTTTATTTCTTTGTCTTGTCCAACTACTCCAGCTAGATCTTCAAGTACTATGTTAATAAAAATGGCAGAAAAGGTCATTCTTGTCTTGTTCCTGATCTCAGAGGAAAAGTTTTCAGTGTTTCACCACTGAATATTATGTTTTCTGTGGGTTATTCATACATGGGTTTTATTTTCTTGAGGCAGTTTCCTGGTATTCCTAACAAATTGAGTGTTTTATCATAAAGTGACATTGAATTTGTCACATTTGTTGAAATTTTTTCTGCATCAAGAAGATCATGTGAATTTTTATTCCTTCATTCTGTTGCAGTGTGTTACCTTGTTTATATGTACTTCATATGTTGAATCATCCCTACATTCAGGAATAAATCCCACTTGGTCATGGTATATAACCCTCTTAACATGCTCCTGAATTCATTTTGCTGGTTTTGTTGAAGATTTTTGCATCAGTGTTCATAAGGGAATACAGGTTGATGGTTTTCTTGTAGTGTCTTTGTCTGGCTTTGGTATCAAGGTAATGATGACAGCATAGAATGAGTTAGGAAGTATTGCCTCTTCTTCAATTTTTTGGAAAAGTTTGAAAGGGCTGGTGTTAATTCTTTAAATGTTTGGTAGAATTCACCAGTGAAGGCATGGGGTCCAGTGCTTTTCTTTGTTGGATGATTTTTGATTACTGATTCAATCAACTTACTTCATAAATCTCTTCAGATTTTCTATTTCTTCAGAAATTATTTTGGTAGGTCTTGGGAATTTGTCCATTTTACCTAGATTATCCAATTTGTTGGCATACATTTGTTCACAGTACTTTCCTATTATCTTTTTTATTACTATAGAATGACTTGGTATAATGCCCCACTTCCATTTCTGATTTTAGTAATTTGAGTGTTCTCAGGGTTTTCCCCCCCCCCCCCCCCTTAGTCAAACTAGCTAAAGGTTTGTCAATTTTGTGGATCTTTTTAAATAACCAAATTTGGTTTCGTTGAATTTATATATATATGTGTGTGTGTGTGTGTGTGTGTGTGTGTATGTTTTCTATTCTCAATTTCACTTTTCTCTGCTCTAATCTTAATTATATCCTTACTTCTGTTATTCTTGGATTTAGTTTGTTTTCTTTTTCTGGTTCCTTAATTGGCAAAGTTAGATTGCTGATTTGAAAGCTTTCTTATTTGTTAATGTGAGCATTTACAGCTATAAATTTCCCCTTTAGTATTGCTTTTGCTGTGTTCCATAAGTTTTGGGTATGATGCATTTTCATTTTCATTACTCTCTAAGTATCTTCCAGTTTCCCATGTGATTTCTTACTTAATCCACTGGCTGTTTAAGATGTGTAGTTTGATTTCCACAAATTTGTCAATTTTTCAGTTTTAAACATATTATTTTTACTATCTTCAGCCTGTTGTGGTTGGAGAAGATGCTTTGTGTGACATCTACCTTTTAAAATCTAATGAGAGCTAACCTGTAGTCTAACATATGCTTTATCCTGGAAAATGTCCTGTGTGCACTTGAGAAGAATGTGTATGATATTGTTGTTGGGTCAGGTGCTCTGTGTACATCTGTTAGATCTGGTGGTTTATTATGCTGTTTACGTTCTCCATTTCTTTACTTATCTTCTGGGTTGCTGTTCATTCCATTATTGAGAGTGTCATATTTAAGTCTGACTATTATTATGAAACTCTGTTTCTCCCTTCAATTCTGTCAGTTTTGCTTCATGTATTTTGATGGTCTATCATTAGGTGTGTAAATGTTTATAATCTTATATCTTCTTGCTGTATTGCGCCTTTTATTAGTGTATACTGCCCTATTTTATCATGTGTAAATTTTTTTGTATCAATGTCTATTTTGTCAAATATTAGTACAACCACCTCTGTTCTGTTTTGCTTAAGTCTTTGCATGGTCTATCTTTTTCTGTCCTTTCACTTTCAATTTGTGTCACTGGATCTAAAGTGAGTCTCTTATACACAGCATATAGTTGGATCATATCTTTTTATCTATTCTGTCAATCTGTCTTTTGACTGAAAACTTTAGTTCCATGTAAAGTACTTACTGGTTAGAATGGACTTACTTCTGTCATTTTGTTGTTTGTTCTCTATATGACTTATAGCTTTTTTGTTCCTCATTTCCCACAATACTGTCTTCTTTTGTGTTTAGTTGATTTTTTTTTGTAGTGAAATGTTTAAATTTCTTCCTTATTTCCTTTTATGTACATTCTTTAGCTATTTTCTTTATAGTTACCATGGAGATGACATTTAACATTGTAAAGTTATAACACTCTAATTTGAACTTATATCAGCTTAACTTCAATAACAGCTCCATTCCTATCCCTTTCAATTGTTGATGCCATAAAAACAAGCTTTCATAAATTATATCCCCAAGATATTAAGGAATAATTCTTTTAATTGCATCAGTCTTTTGATTTATGTAGAAAATAAAATATGGAGTTATAAACCAAAGATACAATAATACTAGTCTTTAGACTAATAATTTGTTCTTTTTAATGTATTTGTTTCTTAAATGATATAGAAAACAAAAATGGAGTTCTGTCTATTGTTAGACTAATACTAACTTTTATAATTACCCATGTATTGCCTTTGTTGACCTCTTTATTTCTTCATATTGCTCCAAATTACTATCTAGTGTTCTTTTGCTTAAACTTGCAATATTCTTTTGAGCATTTCGTGAAAGGCAAATCTAGTGGTAATGTACTCCCTCAAATTTTTTTCATCTGGGAATATCATATTTCTTCCTCACTTGAAAGATTGTTCTGCTGGATGCAGTATTCTTAGGTGAGTTTTCTTTTAGGACTTTGAATATAGGGACTCTCTGCCTTCTAATCTCCAGTTTCCTGATAGAAAACCTGTTGTTCATCTTATTGAGGGTCTCTTGTATGTGACAAGTCAATTCTTTCTTCCTCATTTCAATATAATCTGCTGTCTTTGGCTTTTGAACGTTTGATTATAATGTGTTTCACTGTCAGTCTCTTATGTGGAGTTCATTGTTCTCAGAAGTTTATTCTTGTGTATTTCAGCAAACTTGGAAAGTTTTCAGCCATTATTTCTTCAAATATTCTCTTTGCCCCTTTCTCACTTCTCCATCTTAGACTCCCATGATGAGTGTGTTGGTCTGTTTGATGTCCTATAGATCCATCTATTCATTTTCCAACCATCTTTATTTTTGTTCCTTTGACTAGATAATTTCAATTGTCCTATCTTCAAGTTTGCTGAGTGCTTCTTCAGACTGCCCAAATTTAATCTCTATAGTGAGTGTTGTTACATTTCAGTTATTAAAATTTAAGCTCCAGAACTTTATTTCTTTTTAATGTTTTATCTCTTTGTTAATATTTCCATGTGTTCATACATCATTTTCTTGATCTCCACATCTTCTTTAGTTCTCTGGGCATCTTTAAGACAATTGTTTTAAAAATCTTTATCTAGTAAATCTACCATCATGTCTTTCTCAAGTACAGTTTCTGCTGATTTAATTTCTTTCCTTGAATGGGCCATATTTTCTGTTTCTTGATATGCCTTGTAATTTTGTTGTTGTTGTCAAAAACTGTACCTTTGAATTTAATAATATAGTAACTCTGAAAATTATAATTTCCCCTCTCCTTAGCATTTGCTGAGTTTTTGTTTATTTTGTTACTTTGTTTATCATTTGGATTTTTTTTTAATTGTTGTCTCTGTACCATGGATCAGCCTGAGGTGTAAACTTAGGTTTTCTTGGGTCCTTTCTGAGTCTTCACCTTTCAGTGGGCATATGTGGTCACTTTCTAATTTTTGCCAAATGTGCTGTTGTTTTAGAATGTTATAGTCTTTAATGTCTGGGTCCCAAATGAGTAAAAAGAGGGGAAAAAAGGATTTGAAGGGACATGCCATTTAAATATCATGGAATTCCCTTGAACCAGAGGGGAACTTGTTTGCAACAATTAAAGGAGGTCTCAGTGTTTGCATCTCCATGATTAGAAGCAGCAATCAGTAATCAGATTATAGATCCCTGATATTTCAGGACAGGGTCCTTACTATCCACTCTGGCTCCCACAGTCTATATGCATACTGATCCAGAGACACAAATATTGCTATGGGTCAGAGATATATGTTATGAGTAGTCTCTCCTGAGCTAAGACCTGAAATTAACAGAAATTAATCCACACTGTATTGTCTAAGGCTTCCTTTAATAGTCACAAGCTTTTAAGAGACTCCCCATTTCCAAAATGGTTACATCAAACAGATTCTGCCAGTGCAATTATTGTCTAGGTAGGGAGACAGACAGATTCCTCTGCTTCTTCCTCCACCATCTCCTCATAATCCTCTTTAATACAATCTTAGTCACATATTAGGATCAATGAGGCACTTGGTTAAATAAGTACAAATCTAGCCACTTTGATAACGATGTGACTCTATAATGAAGATTTAAACACTGGGGTAAGAAACTTTTTAAGTAATTCCATTAGTAGGTATCACCTAGCATGATAGGTTTTTTTGTTTGTGTGTTTGTTTTTCAAGTTCCTAAAATAAGATATTGCTTCAGTGTAATATATATAACAGTGGAGGAAATTAGCCTGACATCTCCAGTGAGCCAATAACCTTTAAAAAAGACAACTTTAGAGCACCTGGGTGGCATGGTTGATTCAGCGTCCAACTCCTGATTTCAGCTCAAGTTGTGATTTCAGAGTTGTGGGATCAAGCCCAATGTCGGATTCCGTGCTCAGCAGAAAGTCTGCTTGGGAGCCCCTCTCCCTCTCCCTCTGCCCCTCCTGCACATACTCTTTATCTCTCTCTCCCTTTTATTTAAAAGATAAATAAATCTTTTTTAAATAGACAACTTTACACACTTAAAATGGAGAGCAGGCATAAGTGTCACTATGATGTATTTACTTAACACCTACAACGTAATGTACAAAATACTGTATTATATGGCTAGAAACATAAAAAGAAGTATAATTCTGGTATAATTCTGGTAGAACCCAGCCAGATGTCTACCAATTCCAATTCCTCCAAGATTTAAAGAAAGACCACATTTTCCAGGTTCCTTTGCAATTAGTTGATGTCATGTAACTGGATAATGATCAAAACAACTGAAGTGGAAATCATGTATGTCACTTCTAGGCCAACCATAAAACTGCTTTTCCAAACTTTCTTACTCTATCTATTGCTAAATGCAAGGGTTCCAGCAGAGTATTCTACTGAAGGCTTAGAAGCTATCACTATCAGAGAGGCGCAAGATGGCAGAAAGCTTAAAGATTATCAGGTCCCAGGAGTTCAACTAGATAGTAATCAAACCATTCTGAACAACTATAAACTCAACAGGAGAGAGAAGAAGAACAATTCTAGGAACAGAAAATTGACCACTTTCCAGAAGGTAGGACGTGCAGAGACGTGAATCCAAGGCAACATTTAGGAAGAAACATCACGTGGGGAGGGGTTACTCCTGGCAAGTGAGAGAGCAGTGGAACACAAAATTGGAACATTAAGAAGTCTGCTCCACTGAGGGACATCGCTCCAAAGCCTAAGTGGGAGGGAGGGGGGTGTGGAGCATTCACAGGGACAGTGTGGTCTCAGGACCCAGGGGTCACAAAAAGACCAGGGGTGCCTGAGTGCAGCACAGCTTCCAGGAATCTGAGTGGGGAAGCTGGCTCCAGAGATGGAGTTGAGAAGTGGGCTGTCAGCTCAGGGGTTACCTTAAACCATGATCTGAGGCACAGCTTGACCATTGTTCTTTGAGCAAGAACCCAAGAAGCAGCAGATCCAGGAAGACTCACCTTTCTCTTCTAGAAGGCGTGGTACAGGAACGTGCTGCAGGAATCAGCAGGGTTTGGAGACTCCAAAAGGGGCAGTCCTCCAGAGATAGAAAAGCTTGGTCGCAGGCTGGGTGAGCACAGAGCTCGGCCAGAGACCAGGAAGATAGGAGTGATTGGCTGCTTTCCTCTGAAGGCACACTGAGGAGTGGGGCCCTGAGCTCTTGGCTCCTACTGGTGGCAGATTGGAAGGCTGTCATTTTCATTCCCTTCTTCCAAAGCACTATGGAAAGCATTCAGGGGACAAAAGGTCCCAAGCCCAAAACCACACAGATTACATAGCCTGGCCCTTGGCAAGGGTGGTGCAATTCTGCCTCAGGCAAAGACATTAAAAAAATCACAGCAACAGCTTCCTCCCCCATAAAATCAGCAAGAACATCTAGCCAGCACCAAGTTTACCTATCAATGAGAACTGTGGAACACCAGAGCTAAGGGAAAGCAACACAGAATTCATGGCTTTTTCCCATGATCCTTTAGTCTTTCAAAGTTAACTTTTTAAAATTTTTATTTGTTTTTTTAATTTAATTTTTTCAGTGTTCCAAAATTCATTGTTTATGCACCAAACCCAGTGCTCCATTAAATACGTGCCCTCCATAATACCCACCACCAGGCAATACAAATGGCACTATATTCATATATTTCAATAGTTACCCTGAATTTAAATGGGCTAAATGCCCCAGTCAAAAAATACAGGGTATCAGAATGGTTAAAAAACCAAGACCTGTCAATATGCTGTCTGCAACAAACTCATTTAAGACACAAAGACACCTCCAGATTTAAAGTGAGGGGGCGGAAAACAATTTACCATGCCAATGATGTCAAAAGAAAGCTGGGGTGGCAATCCTAATATCAGAAAATTTAGATTTTAAGCCAAAGACTGTAATAAGAGATGAGGAAGGACACTATATCATACTTAAAAGGGTCCATCCAACAAGAAGGTCTAACAATTTTAAATATCTATGCCCCTAACGTGGGAGCAGCCAACTATATAAACCAATTAATACCAAAATCAAAGAAACACATTGACAATACTACAATAATAATAGGGAACTTTAACAGCCTCCTTACGGAAATGGACAGATCTTCTAAGCAAAAGATCAACAGGAAATAATGGCTTTAAATGATACACTGGAATAGACGGACATCACAGATATATTCAGAACATTCCATCCCAAAGCAACAGAATGCACATTCTTCTCTAGTGCACATGGAACATTCTCCAGAATAGATCACATCTTGGCTCACAAATCAGGTCTCAACCAGTACCAAAAGATTGGGATCATTCCCTGCATATTGTTCAGACCACAACACTCTGAAGCTAGAACTTAATCACAAGAGGAAAGTGGGAAAGAACTCAAACACAGGGAGGCTAAAGGGCATCCTACTAAAGAATGAAGGGGTCAACCAGGAAACTAAAGAATTGAAAAAATTCATGGAAACAAATGAAAATGAAAACCCAACTGTTCAAAATCTGTGGGACACAGTAAAGGCTGTCCTGAAAGGAAAGTATATAGCAATACAAGCCATTCTCAAGAAACAAGAAAGGTCTCAAGTACACAACCTAACCCTACACCTAAAGGAGATGGAGAAAGAACAGCAAAGAAAGCCTAAACCCAGCAGAAGAAGAGAAATAATAATGATCAGAGCAGAAATCAATGAAATAGAAACCAAAAGAATAGTAGAACAGATGAATGAAGCTAGGAGCTGGTTCTTTGAAAGAATTAATAAAATTGATAAACCCCTGGCCAGACTTATCAAAAAGAAAAAAGAAAGGACCCCTATTAATAAAATTAGGAATGAAAGAGGAGAGATCACAACTAACACCAAAGAAATACAAACAATTATAAGAACATATTATGACCAACTATACACCAGCAAATTTGACAGTCTGGAAGAAATGGATGTGTTCCTAGAGACATAAAAAATACCAAACTGAACAGACCCATAACTAGTAAGGAGATTAAAGCAGTAATCAAAAATCTCCCAACAAACAAGAGCCCAGGGCCAGATCGCTTCACAGGGAAATTCTACCAAACATTTAAAGAAGAATTAATACCTATTCCCCTGAAAGTGTTCCAAGAAATAGAAATGGAAAGAAAACTTCCAAACATCTTATGAAGTAAGCATCAACTTGATCCCAAATCAGATAAAGACTCCATCAAAAAATAAAATTACAGACCAATATCCTTGATGAATACAAGTGTGAAAATTCTCACCAAAATACTGGGCAATAGGATCCAACAATACATTAAAAGGATTATTCACCACGACCAAGTGGCATTTATTCCTGGGCTGCAAAGTTGGTTCAACATCTGCAAGTCAATCACTGTGATACAGTATATTAATAAAAGAAAGAACAAGACCATATGATACTCTCAATAGATGCTGAAAAAGCATTTGACAAAGTGCAGCATCCTTTCCTGATCAAAACTCTTCAAAGTGTAGGGACAGGGGGTACATACCTCAATATCATTAAAGCCACCTATGGAAAAACCCATAATGAATATCATTCTCAATGGAGAAAAGCTGAGAGCTTTTCTGCTAAGGTCAGGAACATGACAGGGATGTCCATTATCACCACTGCTATTCAACATAGTACTAGAGGTCCTGGCCTCAGGAATCAGACAACAAAAAGAAATTAAAGGCATCCAAATCGGCAAAGAAGAAGTCAAACTCTCACTCTTTGCAGATGATATGATGATAAAGTATGCAGATGATACTTTATGCAGAAAACCCAAAAGACTCCACTCCAAAACTGCTGGAACTCATATAGGAATTCAGTAAAGTGTCAGGATATAAAATCAATGCACAGAATTCAGTTGCATTTCTATACATCAACAGCAAGACTGAAGAAATAGAAATTAAGGAGTCGATCCCATTTACAATTGCACCCAAAACTATAAGATACCTAGGAATAAACCTAACCAAAGATGCAAAGTATCTGTACTCAGACAACCATAAAGTACTCATGAAATAAATTGAGGAAGAAACAAAGAAATGGAAAAACATTCCATGCTCATGGATTGGAAGAACAAATATTGTGAAAATGACAATGCTGCCTAAAGCAATCTACACATTTAATGCAATCCCTATGAAAATACCATCAACTTTTTTCGAAGAAATGGAACAAAAAATCCTAAATTTTATATGGAACCAGAAAAGACCCTGAATAGCCAGAGGAATGTTGAAAAAGCAAGCCAAAGTTGGTGGCATCACAATTCCAGACTTCAAGCTCTATTACAAAGCTGTCATCATCAAGACAGTATGGGACTGGCACAAAAACAGACACAGAGATCAATTGAACAGAATAGAGAGCCCAGAAATAGACCATCAACTCTATGGTTAACTAATCTTTGACAAAGCAGGAAAGAATGTCCAATGGAAAAAAGACAGTCTCTTCAACAAATGGTGTTGGGAAAATTGGACAGCCACATGTAGAAGAATGAAACTGGACCATTTCCTTACACAACACAAAAATAGACTCTATATGGATGAAGGACCTCAATGTGAGACAGGAATCCATCCAAATCCTTGAGGAGAACACAGGCAACAACCTCTTCGACCTCAGCCCTAGCAACTTCTTCCTAGAATTATCACCAAAGGCAAGGGAAGCAAGGGCAAAAATGAACTATTGGGACTTCATCAAGATCAAAAGCTTTTGCACAGCAAAGGAAACAGTCAACAACACCAAAAGACAACTGACAGAATGGGAGAAGATATTTGCAAATGGCATATCAGATAAAGGGCTAGTATCCAAAATCTATAAAGAGCTTATCAAACTCAACACCCAGAGAACAAAGAATCCAATCAAGAAATGGGCAGAGGACATGAAGAGACATTTCTGCAAAGACATCCAGATGGCCAACAGACACATGAAAAAGTGCTCCACATCACCCGGCATCAGAGAAATACAAATCAAAACCACAATGAGATACCACCTCACACCAGTCAGAATGGCTAAAATTAACAAGTCAGGAAACAACAGGTGTTGGCAAGGATGCGGAAAAAGGGGAACCCTCCTACATTGTTGGTGGAATGCAAGCTGGTGCAACCCCTCTGGAAAACAATATGGAGGTTCCTCAAAAAGTTGAAAATAGAGCTATTCTATGACCCAGTAATCGCACTACTGGGTATTTACCCTAAAGATACAAATGTAGTGATCCGAGGGTCATGTTTATAGCAGCAATGTCCACAATAGCCAAACTATGGTAGGAACCTAGATGTCCATCAACAGATGAATGGATAAAGAAGAAGTGGTATACACACACACACACACACACACACACACACACACACAATGGAATACTATGTAGCCATCAAAAAAAAACCCCACAAAATCTTACCATTTGCAATGACATGGATGGAACTAGAGGGTATTGTGCTGAGCAAAATAAGTCAATCAGAGAAAGACAATTATCATGTGATCTCTCTGATATGAGGAATTTGAGAGGCATAGCAGGGGGTTGTGGGGGTTATGGAGGGAAAAAATGAAACAAGATGGGTTGGGGAGGGAGACAAACCATAAGAGACTCTTAATTTCAAGAAAAAAACTGAGGGTTGCCGGGGGTGGGAGGGTAGGGATAGGGTGGCTGGGTTATGGACACTGGGGAAGGTTTGTGCTATGGTGAGTGCTGTGAATTGTGTAAGACTGATGATTCATAGACCTGTACCCCTTGGGCAAATAATACATTATATATTAATTTTTAAAAAAAGAATCTATCAGTATCACAAGATGGAAGGAGATATTATCATGTGGAGGCTGCTGACCAAACACCCAATCAAACTATGGCATAATTGTGAAATATTGAGTTCACTCACATTTGGGAATTAATTATCCTGACTAAAGAAGCAACTCTTATGTGTCAAGTGTTGAAGGTAGGACAAATCAAGGATACTTTATAAGTGAGTTTAAATTTTCATTGATTGCAAAGGAAAAGCAGTTCTTAAGTAGAAAAGAAGAACCACTAATTACAGGATGAGCCACAAGATGAGCAGAGTAAAACCAGAAATTCTCATAATTTCAAATGATAAAAAATCAACTTAGTTGAGATTTGTATGGGAAGAGCAGGGTAAGAAAATTACTAGAGGTCAGATGATATAATATGTGGTGGGAGACCAAGAAGTTGGAACTAATCCTATAGGCCAGAGGCTGGAAAACTTTTACTATAAAGAGCCAGAGAGTAAATTTTCTAGATTTTGTGGGTCACTTCATCTCTGTTATAACTACCTAACTCTGCCCCTGTGGTAGAATGCAGCCATAAGTGATATACTAATGAATGAGGGTGTCTGTCTCCTAAAAGAATTGTATTTATGGATAATGGAGTTTGAATTTCATATTAATTTTCACACATAAGGAAATAGTATTTTTTGAAAATGTTTTGCATCCATTAAACATGTAAAAATGATTCTTGGCTCACAGGACATACTGAAACAGACAGAGGGTCAGATTTGGCATGCCGGCCATAATTCATCAAACCCTACTACACGTGATAGAGTACCATGGCAGTTTCTGAATAGAGTAGTGACTGGAGCACCAGTGGCAATTAATGTTCTGTCTTTACCTGGCAAAGTGCACAGATAGATATTTGTAGGAGGGCAACTTGAGACAAGGAGAACAAGGAACACAATCATGCCAATGCAAAAGGGGTCATATTATTTTGTTCCAAGCAGAAAGGAAGGAAAATATCAATAGAATGAATGGAGAGTTTCAAGGTTAACTGGAGTATTTTAAGATGAGTAAACTGAAGAAACAATGGTATCAAGAACTTGATTAGAACAGCCCAGAATGTAAAAGTTAGGCCATGTGGTCAATTCCTAATCCAACAAAGATTACTTTATTTTTAAGATCTCAAGTGACACACATAATTCACTTTTAAAATTATATCGGTATAGATTTTCCCTGTGTGACCTCTCCTAATGACTCTCTAAAATATCAATATACAGAAAACAAAAACAAAAACAAAAGCTGGAAGACTAGTTATTGACACTATCTGAGGATTTCTATAAGCTACACATCCATGGATAATATTAGTGGGGGAAAAGACATTTTACCCACACAGTGCACTCATAACTCAAAGAGAATAAGAATTTGAACTTATCTTCCCAAAAAAGATGCCTACTGGCTCAGTGGTGTGTTCTAACACAGATTGGTAAAGTTGGTAGACATATGAACAGACAGACAGCTTTGAAACTGATTTTGTCCCTCTGCAGTGGGAGTTAACAAACTTTTTCTGTATAGAGCCAGATAATAAAACTTTAGGTTTCACAGGCCATAATGTCATTCTGCAACTATTCAATCCTGCCATCATTATATGGAAGCAGCCATAGACAATGTATGGACAAGATATGGGTCTTATTTACAAAATCAGATGATAGCTTATACTTTGGGGATCCCTATGGAACCTTTGGATTTTGTTTTATTTTGCTTTTTTTTTTTCAGGAAGCTTAGGGATTCTCTCTGTCCCTTAGCAGTCCCCACCTATGGCCATATCACAATGACCTTGACTTGTTTAATAGTACCCATCCTCATGTTTCACCTTACTTTTTCTTTCTCTGAAAGGTCTTCCCTTACACCATTGTCAAAATAAGATTCCTCATTTCATGCTGTATTCATGTAGCAGCGCGTATTTCCCCTTCTGTTGAATGCACCCAGATCTAGCATTTTGTCAACTACACTGTTAAGTTCCATGACAGCAAAGTTTGTATCTATCTATCTTCAGCACAGGTCAGTGTACGATGATGCTCAGTAGATGATCATGCTCAGTAGATACTGGTTAAACATAATTTGGTAAAACTAAATGGAATTGAATTAAAAGAGAATGAAAAGTCAGTTTAAAACTTATACTTAAGACAAAAAAAAGCAAATAAATAAATAAAATCTTAAAAAAAAGGAAAAAAAGCAATTTTGACAAAAAAGCAAATCAATGATATAATTAAAAATACTTTTAGGAACTATAAAATAAAGGAGAACAAAATATGTCATGTAAAGAAAGGTTAAATAACAAAAATAAAGAAATTTCTATATAAACATACACTGGAAAGTATTGTATGTAGAAATAATAAAAATATCCCTGAATGTATGGAAAGCAAAAATGAATCTAAAAATTAAAAAAAAAATCACAATGCTTTATCATCAAGCTTATTTTACAGTCTCAAATATCAATACACAATAGAACCCAAAAGTATATATTCTTGAAACAAAGGGTAATAAATCCAAACTCTTATTGCTATCGAATTTATTTACGTGTGAAAACAACAAATTTTTCCCGGATATCTCAGTGTTCATTTTTGTCAATTTATGCATTTCTTGAAAATTTTTATATCGTTTTATAACAGGGTGGAAAGTGGAAGTAAACGTTTAGTAAAGGCTTCATTTTACCTGAGTGGAAATCAGGACATATTTTTGAATTTTCACCTCATTTAAATAACCAGAGATTTGTAAGAAAAAGACTTCACAATTTTTTAACACATCACAAATTTTAATAGAACCATCAAAATGGTTGAAAATGGTATTCATAAGCATGAAATCATTCAAGAGAGTTAAAATAAATTTCAGATAGTAAAATATCAAAAAATAGAAAACATTAAATAGTTAAAAACAAATATTGGTTTAGTCAATGAATGTAAATAGCTTGATCTTCTCTTAAAAAGTAATGATTCTCATAATGAATTATAAACAAAACCCAATAGACATTTATCCCAAAGATGATATGCAAGCATAAACCAACAAGCAGATAAAAAGATGTTCAGCATTATAATCTTCAGAAAAATGCAAATCAAAAGCACAATATGGGAACTTCACACCCATTAGGGTGGCTATATAAAAAGGACAGATAATAACAAGGGTTGACAAGGGTGTGGAGAAATTGACAGCCTCATACACTGTTGGTGGGATTGTAAAATGGTGCAACCTACCTTAGAAAACTTTTCCCACCTTAGAAAACAGTCTGGCAATTCTTCCAAAAACTGAACAGAGATTTACCATTTGACCCAATAATCCCACTTGAAGGCATGTAGGCAAGAGAAATGAAAACCCATGTTTGCACAAAAACTTGTACATGAATGTTCAAAACAGCATTATTCGTAATAGTTAAAAAGTGGAAATAACCCCCAAATCCATCAATTGATGGATAAACAAAAGTGTTTTGTCCACATACAGTGAATATTATTAAGCCACAAAAAGGACTGAAGTACTACTAATAGATACTACACCATGTATGAACCTGGAAACCTCATGCTAAATGAAAGGAAGGCAGCACAAATGGTCACACACTGTAAGAATTCCATTTATAAGAAATGTCCAGAACAGGCAAAAATCTAGAGACACTGAAAGTAGATTAGTAATTGCCTGGGGTAAGGGATGAGATTATTGGAAGATGATGACTAACAGGCATGGGATTTTATTTTTCAGTGACAAAATTTTTCTGAAACTATGGTGATGGTTGCATAACTCTGCAAATATATTAAAAGCCATTAAATCTTATACTTTAGATGGGTGAATTATAAGGTATATGAAATATATCCCAATACAGCTGTTACCAAAAACTGTTAAAAACCTATGAACAACTTTGACAAAATACACCTAAATGGAAAGGATGGAAAAAGACTGAGCAAAAGATCAGCTGGGAAATAAAGGGAAAGTGAGCAAATTAATTTCAGGTAAAGAGAAAGTTTAGAAAAAACGTCATTAAGTGAAATGAGGCCATTTGATATTAATGAAGTAGGTTAAAACCACCATGAAGATATAAAAGTCAGTAATATTTATGTGCTTATAACATAGTATTAAAGTAAATGAAGCAAAAATAAACAGAAACATAAGGAAACATTAACAGAACCATAGTTCTCACAGAAAAATAAACTAAGTATAGTACATTATAGAAAAGTAAAAATATACAGATTTAAATAATATACTACAGAGTAAATTGTTGAAATATCTGTCCAATGCAGAAAAAGAAGTCTTAATAAAAACTTTATGGTATAAGTTGTACAGGTTATCTTCTCTAACAATAGTGAAATAAAATGAAACTGTATCAACAAAATTTTAAACAGTAACATAAAATTTTGAAAATTAAAAATTACTGTGATAACTATTTCCAAAGGCAGTTCTGTTCCAAACCCTGAAAAATACTTTCATTTACTTCCAAAATCTAAATTACTTCTCAAAAAAAGATTTTTCAATGCCTCCAGCCTCTTTCTCCTAGTGTCTATTGTTGCTCTCAGTCTAATTCACATAATTTTTGCTTAATAATATATGGTTTTATTTTCTAATTGTTTCCTACATGTAAATGCCTCGAGGACAGAGACAATGAAATAATTTTTTAAAAAATTATCACTACATTTAAACATCTTCTTGAGATAGTAAGGTCCCTAGTAAATGTGACTAGTTGACTTTATCACATAGCTGGGAAAGCCAGTAGACTAGAAATAAAGGGATAAGCGTTCTTGACCATTGCCAGAAAGGTTTAATGATTCGCAGCCTACCACCTTACTTCCCTGGATTTTAATTACTCCTTCAGTAGATGAGGTAGTATTAAAATATTTCTAAGATTCTTTCCAGTTCTAAAATTGTGTGATTTAACCAATAGGGAAAGAAAACGCATCCCAGGGTACACTAGAAAATTTCCCTCCATGTGCAGTAACACTGGTTTCTTTGAATGTTAAGGTCTTGAACAGATTGTGCATTGTTGGGAAGAGAGTCACCCTCAATTACTCATCAGTGATGGAATTCTTTGTGGTTTACTCTCAATAACCCAGTGTTTCCTTACTACCACCCACCCAGGTCCAGGGGGGATATACATGTGTCTGAGTATGTGTGTGTATTTGCCTCTCTGACGACATTCCAAGACTAATATAAACACCTTCTAAATTACCCATTACTCCATGTCACTTCTCTCTTCCATTAGAAAGAAGTAGCCTATATTTATGTTTAAAGTTCTAACACTCTACCCTCTCCATCAGCCCCTTTCTTTCTTAAAGACTGGTTCCTTCATCTTTCTTCTATGTTGCCCACATTTTAGATATTTCTTTAAATTTAGGTAGGGACATAAGCATTTTATACTTATTGTTTATTATGATATACTAGAAACATATTTAATATAATCATAATTTGATATAGTTAACTACTTTTAGTATTTAAATTGGTTAACATAACATATTCAACAAAATTACATTTAATAACTATTATTGGATGAATGGAAAAAAACTCAAAGAATATATCCTGAAAGATGAACAGTGAGGTGAGACTATGTATAATTTTTATGTTTTTCTCTTTATGTTTCTATTTTTCTATAGTTTTATGGATTGTAAACATACAAACCCACATATGTTCCTCAGTTACCCAGAACCAAAATCAAAGAAACTTTCACAGAACTTTATTACTCTGCATTTTACTTTAAGAGAAGATTTCTGGTGATACATGAAAAAGTTCAGATAAGTACATAAGAATTTCCAGTAAAAATAAATAGCATATGAATGACTTCAAGTTGTTGACATAAACCCTTGAGTTAATAATAACTTTGAACCTGTGAGAGCTCAAAATATGTTCATTTTCAGCACAATATACTTACTAAAGCAAGAAAGTAGAATAGAATACTTGAGAAAGATTTTCATTTATCACAGGCAAAATTTTAAAAATCACAATTAAATGAAAACTCAATTAGAACATATTCTCTAAACCTCCATTAGTCAGGCAAGTTTCACTTTCCAGGGCCTTGTACAGAAGTTTTTTTAATATATATAAAAACCCATAAACAAAGCTAATCATTCACATTCATAAATATTAAAGTCCATTCCCAGATTAGAACATAATCTAAATTTACACTCTTACCAAGATTTTATGCGATCATTACACGTCTCTTCCCTTTATTGCTGAACTTAAATGAACCCATCCAAAAAAGTCTTTTTTTACTGGGTGTGCTTCCATAAAACATTCACATTTTATCATATAGTAAAATAAGAATTTATGCTAAATACTTCACTATTTCCCTAAAGATAAATCCAAGTGAATCAAGTAATAAATGATGTAGCAAAGTGTATTATTATAAAACTCAACTCTCTAAACATGTTAATAATCTCTAATGTTGATAAGTAAATGGCTGTGATGTTTTCTTTTTTAATACTTCAGTCTGACTAAGGCCAAACAGCCTGATTCTCTCTCATTCCTGTCGGTCCCTCCTAGATACAGAAAGACGCCCTTTTGTGATTATGAAATAGGATTCCATTTCTACTCAGCATATAAAAGTATCACTTATTTTATCTTAAAAGTTATTGAATATTCCTTTGAAAGTTTGATCAACAATGGGCATTCATTAATAAGGCACTACCATAGCTTGCCTATTTTAATTCCTAAACTCTTTGATCAAACTCAAGTATCTAAAGGAAAAAATAAAATTTCCCAAGTATGCTAAAACATTTTGTTCAGACTTAAAATTCTTATTGTTGTTGTTTTGTTGTTGTTGTTGTTTAGTTTCAATTTATTTCTACCGAGGCTTGGGGGGCAGTGTGATAGGGTATATTCTTGTGCTGCTATACTATCATAAATTTAGTGGCTTAAAATAACATTCATTTATTAGCTCACAATTTGATAGGTCAGAAATCCAGGTGGGTGCAACTGGGTTCTATCCTCAGGGTTTCACAAGGTCAAAATCAACATGTCACCAAGATGGGTCTTATCTGGAGCCTCTGGAAAAATATTTGTTTCCAAGCTTATTAAAATCATTGGCAGAATTCAGTTCCTTTTGGGTATCAGACTGGGTGACCCTCTCTCCTAGCTGGCTATCAGCTTAGGCAGGGAGTAGGATGAGGGCACTCTTAGCTCCTCAAGGCTGCTGGTATTCCCAGCATGTGAACAGCATGTGGATCTTCAAACCAACAAGAGAACACAAACTCTCTCGCTTTTCCTCTACCTACCAGCTGGAAAAAACTCTCTGCCTGTTAAAGCAGTTCTAACAGATTAGATCCGTTCTATCTGGATAATCTTATCTCAAGGTCAGTTGTGCCACATAACACACCATAATTATAGAAATGATTTCTCATTGTGGTCAAAGCTTCTGGGAAATAGAATACAGAACCTGGAAGAGCATATTTAATCAGGGAATTGGAAAAGTTGAGATTAGGAGTATAAGCAGACTCCAGATGTTAGGTTCTATGAACCTAGAAGCCAGACCAAATATCTCTTACTGGGGGAAGGCCATTAAGGGGCACAGTCTAATTCAATATCCATATTAGCATTAGGGAAAGAGTGTCAGACATTAAGAACTTTTTGCAAATTTCTATGACCTTGGAGCACTGCTGAGACCCTCTTCATGTAGATGAGTCATAACACTTTTATCATTAGATGATTACTCTTCAAAAGTGCCCCTCTTCCAAAATGGCCCTATTATTTTATACCATCAGATTTGTAAAACATATGTATCTAACTGGACATTTTGTTTACTTGTTTGTGTGTGGGTTGAGCGAGGGTGGTGGTAAAGTCACTCTTCATTTCCTAGAACTTTGTAAAATGATCATATACTAAACAGCACTACTGGATCCCACTAGACGGTGAAAAACGAGAATGAATTCTTTGTTCTGAACACCTCCACTGGATATTTGCCTTCCTGGTACAGGAAACCACAAGATCCACTTTGGGGTCTGCTCTCTTAGAAGGTTTTCGTGTGTTTTGCTCTCAAGCAGTCAGAAAAAGTCATGCTTTTCCTGGTTAACCACTAGGTGTTACAACCTGAACACAATGCTCCTGGTGGAGAAGCAAGATGTGGAGACTGAGTTAGGGCAGGCATGGCAGATGGGGAGCACAAGAAGACAGACAGAGACATGCAATTTATTACTAATAGTTGGGCGTTAAGAAAACACTGATGTTGGTGTTGGGAGCCTCCAGTGTTTTACCATGAGAGGTGTGCTGCTGTAGGGCATTTACATTTAAAAAACTCAAAAGAGCAAGAAAAGACAAGAAAGCACACAAAGATTAATTCTGAAGTTCTTGTTAAAACCAAATGCTTTAATCCTGGAAAAGAGTGGGGGGAACCTCCACGCGTAGTATACGCAGCTGAGTTCATCTTTGAAGTCATCAGGAGTCTCCGTACATGTGGCAGGAAGGGGGTATGTGTTTAAAATAATTTATTTTCCTCTGAGTCAGGCTTCAGTACATCTACTTTATCTGCTCTGTCTGTTGTCCGTAGACAGACTTTTATTTGGAACTGGCCACTCTAATAATTTTGAGATAAATTTGATGAATCAAAAGAACCACACAGTGATAAAACCGTTACAAAAAAGCTTTCTCGGCATTCTCATTTTCTTCATGTGATAGCTGTAAATGGCAAAAATTGGGCAAGAGGCAAGAATGGGCTACAGATGTCTTCCTGAACACATGCTCAGTCAAGACCACTTAATAAGCCTTCTTGCACATCATTTTTAGGTAATACATTGCCAATAGTTTATAAATTCATTATATCATTCAGTCCTTACTTCTTTAATTGGGGAATAAGTTCTTAGAGTGCAGGCGATGTCTATTTTTTATTCACCATTTTAAACTAAACAGTAAATATTTATTAAATACTTCTTGATTGAGCTAATTGACTCATGAAGGGAGGGAGAAAGAAAGGCGGGAATGAGGGAGAGAAGGAAGGGATAAGAAAAAGAAAAAAGAAGGAAGGAAAGAAGGAAGGAAGGATGGACTTGGGACATGTTTGGGGATTTACTATAGGTCACATGGGTAACCTAAGAATGCAAGCTGATTACACGTATAAACATTTTATCATAAGAATCTAATAATACAGTGCTTTGGTCCACAACACACTGGCCTTTGGGGAGCCAACCTCCCAAGTAAATGAGTTTCAGAGGTATGCCTTGTGTTGGAATCTCAGTCCTTAAGTTTGGAAGCAAATTCTGAAAAGATTTGCCTGAAGTAACTAAACACAATTATTATTTTTTTTTTAAATTTATTTATTTGACAGAGATCACAAGTAGGCAGAGACGCAGGCAGAGAGAGAGAGGAGGAAGCAGGCTCCCTGCTGAGCAGAAAGCCCGATGCGGGGCTCCATCCCAGGACCCTGGGATCATGACCTGAGCTGAAAGCAGAGGCTTTAACCCGCTGAGCCACCCAGGCGCCCCTAAACACAATTATTAAATAGAAAGCTACAGACAGTGGCCACAATAGAACAGTGAAAGGTAAGAGATATTTGGGGCCTTCCTATAGCCTATAGTAAACACGACCCAAGAGAAGTTATGCTAAAGAAAAATCTTATTTCTTTATGGTAGCTCAAGGCCAGTGATCCCCTAAAACAGAGACCTAATAAATTGCTTTGTAATCTTTACATTAGGTGTTTCATCTGGAGATGCCCAAATGTACAAAGAGGGGTCATTGAGAGGGAGACAGAAACCGAAGTCTGCTCCTGCTGCGAGCAAGTCCTAGAAGACATGGCAACTCTAGAACGTGTAGCACCTATAATACAGGCCTCACTCGGGGTGCCTGGCTGGCACAGTCAGTTAAATGTTGGATTCTTGGTTTCAGCTCAGGTCCTTATCTCAGTCAGGGTCACGAATCGAACTCCACATTGGGCTCTGTGCCTGGTGCCAAGTCTGCTTGAGATTCTTTCTCCTTCTCACTCTGCTTCTCCCACTCATGCTCTATCTCAGATAAATAAATAAAGCTTTAAACAAATATGTGTGTATATATATATATACACACACTCCCCACTCAGTTGACCTATGATGGCCATCTGCCCCAGATTTAATGTGAAAAAGGAAGAAAGTTGAGATAATTATCTGGAAGTTGCTACGAATACATTAGGTAAGTTCTGGAAGTAATGAAATGGGTTCACATTCTCTCCAGAACTAACTTGAGGCTTTGCCCAGGTCCACAGTCATGAAGTGACTCTAAGTATGCTGTCACTCCTCCTTCCTGCCCTCACTGTGTACACTGCTGCTTACCGAGACCACTCTTCCCAACTGAGACAGAAACAGCTCTGAACTCTTTTAAAGATTTTATTTATTTATTTGAGAGAGTGAGAGAGAGAGAGCACAAGCAGGAGGGAGGAGCAAAGGGAGAGGGAGAAGCAGGTTTCCTGCTGAGCAGAGA
The DNA here is from genome assembly GCF_963455335.1 of Martes martes. NCBI lineage: Eukaryota > Metazoa > Chordata > Mammalia > Carnivora > Mustelidae > Martes > Martes martes. Next base: position 21,155,348 of record NC_137900.1, read on the forward strand.
GCCCCAATGTAGGACTCATTCCCAGGACCCTGAGATCATGACCTGAGCTGAAGGCAGACACTTAATGGACTGAGCCAACCAGGTGCACCTAAAGCCTTTTTATTTTTTTAAAGATTTTATTTATTTATTTGACAGACAGAGATCACGAGTAGGCAGAGAGGCAGGCAGAGAGAGAGGGGGAAACAGGCTCCCTGCTGAGCAGAGAGCCCGATGTGGGGCTAGATCCCAGGACCCTGGGATCATGACCTGAGCCAAAAGAAGAGGCCTTAACCCACTGAGCCACCCAGGCGCCCCCTTTTTATTTTTTTAATATGCCTGGGTATTTTTCATTCTGGGTTGATCCATAAGTGGAAACCTATCTGCCATCATTTGACAAAATGCAATTTTGTAATTCTTCATTGGTCTTCCCTGAGCTGCACACTTACCCCATGTTAAACACAACCATTTTTCTGACAGCTGACAATAGTTTTTATCTTTCAAGCAGTTAAGAATCTCTCTACATATTTTGGATCTAATTTTATGCTTCAGGCTCTCTCATTCTGAACCACAATATAGTCTCTCAATCTCTTAATGCCTTCATGTTTATTGGGGAGTTTGTGAAATAGACTCATCATGGAATGTGGTGGTTTTCAAGAATGTCAAGTTACTAAAAGTCTGGCTTTGATTACCACTAGGAAAAAAACAAAAAGGATGTTGATCATTACTTATGACATTTCATTTGGAAACATGGGAGACATTCTCTGGCATGAAAATGCGTCATTTAACATCTATGTTGCTCAGTGGATATTCACTAAGGCAAAGTGTATACCAACTAATGGAAAGGATCTGTTTAGAGATAAGAAACATTAAAATGAAAATTATAAACTTCATTCTGACCTCAAACCACATAAATATAAGACTTGCAAACATCATTTCTGTTGTAGTCATTGCACAGAGAGTGTTCAACTCAATAATTACGCCTTAGAAATGTTCCCCCATCAGCCATATAAATGATAGACCTTAAGCTGAATGCCACTGTAGCTGAAGTCTTTCCCCCTAAAGAAGGAATTGTTCTATGAAGACACTGTACCCTCTATATCCTTTAATGGCTTTGCCCTTCATTTCTTACATATTAAGACCTCATGTTTAATTAGACATACAGAGCTAAGAGGAAAGCAACTTTTAGTTTAGCTTAAGTCATATCTAACACATTTTTTGTTTAATATATATAACGTTCTGGACCACTAGTGGATGCATGCAGTGTTCCTACTAGATCTGCATCATTGGAAAATTAGAGTGGAATGCCCATTGGACTTATGATTTACATGTGTCCCATATTGGGCAACTTCCCTGTGGAGGGACCCTCAAGAAATAACTGAACCTCTTTAAGGCTTAATTTAAGAAATATTAAAGAAGGTTTATTGTGTTCCATGGATTCTACTAGGCCCTGGAATAAAAATATGAATTAAAAAAATCATCTCTTCCCATGTATAGCACAGGTCTAAAAAGGAGACAAAGAGATACAAAGCAATTAAGTTTTCTAGAGTATGTAGTAGAGGTAGGGACTATCCTTCCAATAAGTTTGCTTTTTGTAATCATGCTTTGCAAATTATTACACAACATGTATTTGTATGACCCACAGTTTGTGCAGACACTATCACACCACACATACGCTATGAAATTTTAATTAACGATGATTAGGTACTTAAAGATGAGTACACTGGACTTCAGGGAAGTTAAGTAACTTGTCCAAAAAGATAGCTTCTAAGAAATTGAGGTAATAGAATTTAAACTTGGGTCTGGCAGAATGCATAGTCTGGTCATTACCAACATGCTATCATGCTATCATGATTATGTGTTTCTAGTAATTACATTCTAGCTTTCTCAAGGGACATATTATGTTCTAGCTTTCTCAAGGGAAATGTGCCATGTCACAAGTCCCTACTAAGCCCATCATTGTGATGTCTATCTCTAGTAACTAATTCCAACCCTGGTTTCTGTAGCATCTAATTAGGGGAGGAGAGAATGTGGTAAGACAGTTGAAAATATTCCAATGAGAGTAATTTCCTACTCCACAAGAGCAGAGCTTAGTTTTTGGCCAATTAAAACAGCCTAGCCTAGAGTTTCTAAAAAGATCATAATCTCAGGATGTAAAGTTTGGAAGTCACTCTGATCACACCCCCTTCCTTCATCCTGTGGATCAGAGGAGATTTGGACTATCTAGCATTAGTGTTTGTGATTTTTCTATTTATGTCATAGTTCACTCATGAATGTTGGGATGTGGTTTTTAGCTAACCAAGAATGTATATATATACACATAGCTGAAGAATATATATATGTGTGTGTGTGTGTGTGTGTGTGTGTGTGTGTGTGTGTGTGTGTGTGTATCTCACCTAGGGACAAAAGCAAACAGGAATTCAGACCAGAACAAAAAGGATCCCAAAGTTCAGTTTTGAAAAAAAAAAAAAATTGTTACTTGCCAAGCTAGAAAGAGCAGAGGTAATGGGAGTTTAAGAACCCAGAAATGGTATGTGAAATCCAGAATGATCTGGTTAAAAGCTTGTTAAACCAAATAATGTTCTTGCTCCCCACAAACAGGAAGAGGGGAACCACTTCGGAGTGGGTGGCAGAGGAGAAGCATGGTCTAAACAGTAGAGAAAAGAAATTGTTCTTACTAAAGAATGAATCACAAAAGACATGGGAAAGAAGAAATTTTTATTAATTTGCTCATTCAACAAATTTTTTAAAGCACCTTCCATATTCTAGGCTCTATGGTGGACAGGAAATTTAAAGACCTAATTTGGTGGAAGGCATTGGGGACAGGGGTGGGGGAGGAGAGCTTCCAGGTTGGTGGGTGATGGACATTAGCCCAGGGCACCATCAGAACACAGCCAAAATACAGTTCTATGGAGACTGGATGTAGAAGGAAAGACTTCGCAGCAGGGGTTTTAGCTATTCTAAGGCTTGGAGAATGTGAATGGGAGATTGGAGATTGGGAGTTACTCCAATAGAGACCTGGTGGAAGGATATGGAGTCAGAGATGCTGAAGGCATTTCAGAAGTGCCATGAAGCTCAATTAAAAACCAAACGTGAGACTGTAGTAGTACTACTGCCAGTAGTTCCTAGCCTGTGACTAGAGACTAGGAGCAGTCTACAGTATTGTCACATTGAGGCAAAAGTTGTGTGTTTCTCCTGCTCAAATTGACTCTCATTTGGTAGGAATAGCTTCTGAAACAATGGATATCATAAAGGAGTAGGACCACCACAGACTTCAGATTCCCATGGATTTGGATTTAAATCATTGCTCTATAACTCCTGCCTGTGTAGGCGAAGAGTTTGGCCTCTTTGAATCTTAACCGAGTCTTTGGCTGTTTCCTCATAGATATATTGTGAGGATTAAATGATGTAACATATGATTAAGTGAATATATTGCCTAAACAGATTCAATGCCTAATAAGTGTAACAAATATTATAATTATTATTAATGCATATCCATGAACATTAAACTTGGAATTTGGAGACATTTAATGTGTGACATTAAACAAGTAGCTTAACTACTTTGAAACTCAGATTGCTCGTTTACTAAAAAAAGAAACATTTTTCCAGAGTTGGAAGATTGCTTTAGGAATTGTATGTGATAACACCTAAGAAAGCTCCCAGCACAGTACCTGGCACTAACAACTTTTACTTAAATCTGAGTCTTAACTACCCACATTTAGAAAAACACTATTTATACAAAAAATGTGCTTTTATAAATAATAACAGCAAACAATTAAAAGTTTCTCTATGTTAGGCTCCTTATAGGCATTTTACATATACTTTCTCATTTAATCCTAAAGATACCATTTTATTTTCTTGAGAAATACAGCTACTCACTCAATGTCTCATAGCACTTTTTTTGACCACCCAAAGATACCTGAATTTTCAAGGGTTCTTTACCAAACTATGGTAAGAGGATCTAAAGTTTAGTCACAAAAGCAGAGAGGAGTCCAAGTATCAAACCAAGCCCAGAGAAGCAACACCATCATCCCTCGACCAGCACTGAGGACCATCATGCCTTCAAGGAGACAGGAATGCTCTACCTCTTAGAACCCACAACATAGTTCAGGTGTTCAAGAAACATTTGTGGGGTGCCTGGGTGGCTCAGTGGGTTAAAGCCTCTGCTTTTGGTTCAGGTCATGATCCCAGGGTCCTGGGATTGAGCCCCACATCAGGCTCTCTGCTCAGCAGGGAGCCTGCTTCCTCCTCTCTCTCTCTGCCTGCCTCTCTGCCTACTTGTGATCTCTGTCTGTCAAATAAATAAATAAATCTTTAAAAAAAAAAAAGAAACATTTGTTTCCATTTATTTGAGTGTTGAATAAATGAAATAAATAAACAGATGCAGTAGGCATTTTCTGTTCTGTTTACTTACTTTGTCTCCCTGTCTGTAGACATGCTGTCCAAATGGGGTTTGCCTGCAGAGCCAGGCCCTAAAGGAGGGTCAACCCATGAAGCAGCCTTTCAGGGCTCAGGCAGACCAGTCTCCCCTTGCACCCCAAAAAGGACAACAGGACTGAGATCCTTAGCTGTGGCATTCCCCTGAGAGACCAGTGCCACCTGGGCCTGCCTCTCCAGATGCTTGCTTGGGGATGAGAGCCCAAACAAAGCCCATCATGAGAGGGGTGGGGAGCAGGTCTGAACAAGTGTCCCCCAAAGTAAAGGTAGGGGGTGCTGGTGGGGAGCACGGGGGAACTCTTCCAGAGAACCTGGCCTGAGAAGGGCGGGTGGCAGTGTCCCAGGAGTCCAGCTTCTTTAGGGAAGCGCCTCACCCCAGACCACACTAGTCCTTTCTCTGAGCCTGTTTCCTCACTTTTCATTGTGGTTAAAGCCATCCCCACCCAACCCATGTTCACAGCAGGCAGAGGGGCTTTATGACACACAGACATCACCCTGTCCTTTCCCCCAGTGGCTCCTCACTAGCATCCAGCACTCAGTGGGTCTACACACTTTTGTCCCAGTCCCAGTACACCCCAAGGCATGGTCCCCTCACCCACCTGGCTCTTGCTTTGCTGGGTAGACCACAGGACGCCGAGGCTAGGAAATCAACCTATGCCCTTCCCAAAAGCCTCAGGCAGGCATAAGCCTGGGACAGTCCTAGACATACCTTATCCCTGGGGCTGCAGCCATGAGTCACACAGCAACAAAGACCCCAGTGTGTAGGAGATGGGGGACTCACCTAAAAAAAAAGAAAAGAAAGAAGAACTCCCAATCCTTAGATGAGAAAGATCACTTCATCCTTGATGGATCTTTCAAAGAAATGTTTATTTTTAAACCCCCAGTAAAAGTAATTTACATCTTCTAAGAAGTTACTACATCATACCCAGCTCTTTTTGAAACCTATGAAAGGGACAGATAAGTAAAGGAGATTGTCCTAAAGATACAGATCTTTTCTGCAACTTACATTTAAGGGACATATCTAACACATCACAAGTGATCAACACGTTCTTTTTAAATGATATAAGTAACCATGTTCCAGTTATTACAACAGATAGAGAGAACAGGTAGGTAAGGCTTGACCTGGAAATATGTATGTGGGAAGGAGTTGAAAATAAGAAAAAGCAGACTTTGAGATCACAAGATAACTATGATTTCTAAATAACATCATTTCCTACATGTATATTCAGTGATAAAAGGGCAGGACGGATGGGATGTTTATAAGTAGCCATACCTTCCCATGCTTTAATTTGAATCTGTGTTGGGAAATCTAGGCACTTTCTACAGAAAACACAATGAGGGAATAATCAGAAATGTTAAAATCAATAAAGCCTGAACTGTCTCTAAGAAAATAAAACTCATTCTAAATGGCATTACATGGTGCACTATGATACACACACATGTGAACACACGCACAACACAATACATAAACACACACCCCTGATACAGTAATCTAAATTAGTCATCTGATCCTAAATTAAAGAATTAGTACAAGAAATTGAATATAATTAACCTTCCTTTTATATAACGTAGTATTATATTTTCATGGCAAAATTTTGTAAGAAAATTCACTACAAATACTCAAAAGTCCATTTGTCCTGATTAAAGTTTGCCCTCTAGTGAAAGGTCAGGCCCCTGTTTGCAGAAACTGTCTTTATATACATTCCTGTATTCTTTAAGTTCCAAATGTAGTCAGCTTCAGTATACACTGAATTTTGGTTTCAATGAACTAAGTTGCCAGTTTATAAATCTATAATATTCTTATTCTAAACTGTGTGTGTGTATATGTGTGTAATTACCAAACTTTTTCTTTAACAAAAGTAGGTCATGCGATTATCTCATGATATTAGCCCCAATCATTCATCAAAGATCCATTTTCTCTGCCTCCCTCTTAGCCAAGTAAGTACTTAAATAACAAATAATCATCTTCTTTTTGATGTCATTTCTATGGTGCAGAAAACTATTTTTGTTATGTCTTGATATATCAGCATTCACAAAAATCTTCTAGGTTGGCTATGGCTTTATTTTTATATAAAGCTTAGAAAGAAAGAAACATTAAACAGTAGTATAACATAGTTGTCATTTTTACAGCCGTACTCCCAATCCTTAGATGAGAAAGGTTACTTCTCCTTGATGGATCCTTCATGAAATATTTATCTTTATACCTACCCCCACAACTTTACCGTATGATGCTATGGAAGTTACCAGAATATCACATATTTAAATCCTGAGTTTCTTCAGTGTCAGTGAGAGAGAGAGAGAGAGAGATAAAAGACCACCACCAACAAATAAAAGCCCCTTACCTGAAAAGAACCAATAAGTAATTTTTAAAAATATTAAGAGGAAAAACTTTAAATTATAAGAGGCAAATGGATTTATGTTTGAAAATGGCACATTAAAGTATTCTCTACAAAAATCTTGGCTTTAAAAACAATGTTTCATCAATTTTCCTTGACATCCATAATAATGACAAAATATTCTTACACATTTTCATATGTATTATTTTCTAAATGGTATAATAAAAGCTGTCAGTTACCTCCTCTGCATACTAACAGAAAAGTACAATCCTTTGTTCTGTGTGTGACTACATTTGCACATTATAGAACTATGAAATATTTACAAAGGGAAGGTTAAATCAATACAGCTCTAAAATTTGTACTTCAGTCTTCAGGGATTTATATCATCTTGATTTAATGAAGTACGAGGAGTGAGAATGTTGACACACAGAAAAAAATATTTCGGTTTCTCCTTTATTGTACATACAGAAGGTATTGAAGTAAGATTTGTTGATACCTAAGCAGTAACTAATTATTACACATTTTATGCCTCCACCATCATTTGAGAAACTGTATGGTGCAAAGCACACAACAATTATCATAAAGAAAAAATACATAAAGAAATACTGTACTTCATTTAACTTAGCTTGATTGCCAAAACTCTTCCAAAATGTTTTATATTTAAAAATACTATTTAACTCTTACTGTACCAAGATTAGTCCAAATATATAAAAAATGAAGTACATAGTTATTTATAACATAATGCATATTAGGTACTTCTGATATAATGTATTTGCTTTTCATATATCGATTATTTATGCTTACATATCTCATTAGTACATATTAGAGCTATAGATATAAATTCTCCTATAGCAGTGTAAGACTATGCTCAGTAAACAGAAAAGAAAACTCTCCTGTTATTTACAAAAAATAGCCAATCATACATTTTGTTCCAATAAGAGCTTTAATGAAGATGTGCAAAGATCAGAATAGAGAAGCAAAGAGTTTTGAAAAAGTATTTTTTAAAATAAACAAATGAAACATATTTAGGATAATAACCATTTATAAAAGAACATAGGATATGTCAAGATGAAAGTCTAGGTGAGATGCAACTTGCTTCTTTTACAGAATTGATTAATTTATTTCAAGTTCATTTTATCACATATTATGTATTTTATATTCCATCATATAAACTAGAAACTAGATTTTTTTTTTTTTTAAGAGAGAGAGAGAGAGCTCCTGCAAGCAGGGGCAGGGAGGCATGGGGAGGGCCAGAAAGGGAGAGAGGGAATCCTAAGCTGGCTCCACACCCAGCACAGAGCCTGACACCAGGCTTGGTCTCACAACCCTGAGATCATGATCTGAGCCTAAATCAAGAGGCAGAAGCTTAGCCAACTGAGCCACCCAGGTGCCCCTAAACCAGAAGCCTTTTTAAAAAAATTAACATCAACTGAAAGATCACACTGTATTACAGATGTTTCAATAGATGAATTCAAAATATCCATTTACAAGACCCAATGACTGCAAACACCTGATATAAAAGAGATCAATAGGGAAAGAACAAATGTTGGTAAACCTGACTCTGGTTCTGACAGTTATCTCATCTGTGACCTAAGGTAAATCTCTTTATCTCCCTGAACCCCAATTACATTCCTACATGAGATAAATAAACCTGCTTTCCTGCTTACCTCACATGATTATTTTAAAGACCCAAGGATATTATAAACTTGTTTGTAGTGTGTTATGCAATTCTGAGGGGATATAAAAATCAGTTTTACCTCCATATTATGTATTGCTTAAGTGTCTATTAAAACAACTCTAGGGTAATTAACAACTATTTACTGAGCACAGATTCCCCAGCACACACCTGTTAAAAAGCTGAAGCCCAGAGTCCCCTTGAGTGCTCAGCAGTACAAAGAGGAAGCTAAAATTAAATTTGAAAAGTGAAGCAAACAAATTTCACTGCAGTAAACTACACATAATTATTTAATATCCATATTAACTGGAAATGCTTATCTCATATTTTATTATATTTCACATGGGTCTCTTAATTAAGTAATAATGTTATTATGTGTCTTGGCCAATGTTCCCCAGAAAATAGAACATTAGACATAGCTTTAAGGGCTAATGTGTGATTAGGGACTGCAGTACCCGGGATCAGAAAAGACAAAAAGAGAGTCAAGTAGGGATGGAAGGGGTGCTAGTAAAAAAGTGTATATCAGGTGGCTGCCAATAAATGCAATTGCTAGCTTGGTATCCTGAGCCCTTGCTCTAAGAAGTCATACAAATTATAACTCAGGACTGTTCTTTGAGAACACAGAGAAAAGGCAGAGGGAAATAATTTGCAAGTAGCTTCCACTTATCAAAGTTTTGGCTACACCAGGCATTAACTCTTGGTGACTTTCAGAATCCTGCAGTGTCTCATGTTCAGTGAACCAGGAAGCCCCGATGCGGAGGTGAGAATTACATGGCATGAGGTGAGACACTTTTCAGTCCTGTGTGTGTGACATTTGTCAGCACCCACAGCAGCAGCTGATCCACAGACACGTGGAGTTGAAAGCATCATACATGCATGGCAGAGATGGCTGTCTCACCAGACACCACAGTTACTATATTCCAGTTTTAGTCTCACAACACCTTGCTAACTTTGTCCTGCTGAGACTTACATCTTGCCAGTATGACACAAAATGATGACTGAGCTGACAATTTCAGCCTGTGTCAAGCCTTCCTTGCCCATTCCCCACCTCAGTTGAATTAAACACACATTAGAAACAGGCACTGCCAACAAAAACAGGCCTACTGACCAGATGTAGGAGATAAAGGGCAAATACCATGATGCCATCCTATCATCATTCCATAAATAATTCCTAGTATCTAGTGCCAATATCAAAAAGTCTCATGCTCTTGGTGTTTTCTTCGTGTAAATGATACTGATTACTTAGCACTCTTATACTAAGACTTGTACACTGCTAAGTGCCTATTAAGTGACTTTGCCTGTTATCTCAAAGAACGTCAAGAGGGAGGCATCTGAAAGAGCAACTTACCTGATCTTAGTCTGTGTCACCACCTTAGAAATACTGCTGCTCCCTTTCCAAGTTCTTGCCCCTATGGGCATGGCACATTCCTCCCTGGTTTCTCCTCTCTAGTAAATTTTATCATTAGTGATGTTGGGGAGAAGAGGCTATCTTCATTAGATGGATCATTTTGTCTCACTTAAGATGATGAGATTTGTCAATAATCAGGAATCAAAATATTTTTCTGGCTAATTTAGGATAATTCATTAAGAGTTACTTCTGAGGAGTGGGCTGGCAAGATGGCAGAGGAGTATCAGACTGAAACAATATTAGGTCGCAGGAGTTCAGCTAGATAGTTATCAAACCATTCCTACAATCTTCCTACAAACTCAATAGGAGATAGAAGAGAAGAGCAGCAATTCTAGGAAGAGAAAATTGACCACTTTCTGGAAGGTAGGGTGTGTGGAGAACTGAATGCTGAAGCCATGGGAAGATAGACCGGCGGTGGGGGGGACGGGGTCAGATCCCAGCAAGCAGTGGAGCAGCAGAACTTTTAGAAGTCTGCTCCACTGAAGGCCATCCCTCCAGAGGCCAAGCAGGGGTGGAGCCCTTGTGGGGACACTGTGTTCCCAGGACCTGTGGGGTCACAAAAAGAACGGGGGTGTCTGAGTGTGGTAGAGCTCCCAGGTATTGGAGCAGGGAAACTGGCTACAGAGACAGAGCTGGGGCCAAAGAGTGAGCTCTCAGCTCTGGGTTACCTTAAGCTATGATCCAAGGCACAGTCAGGCCACTGCTCTTTGAGCAGGACCCCACGAGATCCAGAGAGACACCCTCCTTCCTCCTCTGGGAGGAGCGGCATGGGAGTGGACTGCAGGAATCTGCTGGGGTTGGAGACTACAAACGGAGCTGTGCACCAGAGATAGAAACACTCGGTCACAGGCCCCATGAGCACAGAGTGTGGCCAGAGGCCAGGGAGACAGTGGGGATTGACTGATTTTCTCTGAGGGCTCGCTAAGGAAGGGGGCCCTGAACTTACAGCTCCTACAGGCCAGATATTGGGAGGCCGCTATTTTCATTCAGGTTCTCCAAAGCTTTAAGGAAAGTGTTCAAGGAACAAAAGCTACTGAGAGAAAACCCAAGCAGATTACTTAGCCTGGCCCCTGGCAAGGGCAGTGCAATTCTGCCTCAGGCAAAGACATTTGAGAATCACAGCAACAGGCCCCTCCCCAGAAGATCAGCAACAACATCCAGCCAAGACTGAGTTCACGGATCCGCAAGAACTGCAGAACTCCAGAGCTAGGGGAAAGCAATGAAAGAATTCATGGCATTTTTCTCATGATCCTTTAGTCTTACAAAGTTACATTTTTTTAATTTTACTTTTTGTCTTATTCTATTTTTAAAATTTTTCCTCTTTCCTCTTTTAATTTTTTTTAACTATTTTATCTTAACAGTACCTTAAAAAAAAATCTTTTCATTGTTAGTGTCATATTTTATCCCTTCACTGTATTTAACCTTATTTTTTGTTTTCATACAGATATTTTTTTCTTTAAAATTCTGGAATACAATTTCTTCTAAAAGACCAGATATACCTTAAATCTATCACACGACTTTGTTCTAGTCTCCAGTCTGATCACATTCTCTCTTTTGTTCTTTTCTTTCTTTCTTTCTTTTTTTTAAGATTTTATTTATTTATTTGTCAGAAAGAGAGAGAGAGAGAAAGCACACAAGCAGGCAGAGAGGCAGGCAGAGGTGGATAGAAAGGCAGGCTCCCTGCTGAGGAAGGAGCCTGATGTGGTACTCGATCCCAGGACCCTGGGAACATGACCTGAGCTGAAGACAGCAGCTTAACCCACTGAGCCACCCAGGAGTCCCTGTTCTTTTCCCAACCAACTTATCTTATCAAATCCTTCTTTAGAATCTTTTTAAATTTTTATTTTTACAGTCATATTCCATCCCTTCATCATCTTTACCCTTATTTTTGTATATATGTAAGTTTTTCTTTCATTAAAATTTTGGAAGTTGGTTTCTTCAAAGAGACAAAAATACATCCAAAATCAAATGGGTGGCTCTGTTCTATTCAGCAGTCTAATATATTAAAAAAAAAATACACACACACACACACACACACACATAAATAATAATAAAATAAAATAATAAAGGAATAGAGAAATATACAGTAACAGTCAAATTACAGGCAATACAGTGGCACTAAATTCATATCTTTCAATAGTTACCCTGAATGTAAATGGGCTAAATGCCCCAATCAAAAGATACAAGGTATCAGAATGGATTAAAAAAAAAAAAGACCCATTGATATGCTTTCTACAAGAAACTCATTTTAGACCCAAAGATGCCTCCAGATTTAAAGTGAGGGGATGGAAAACAACTTATCATGCTAATGGACATGTAAAGAAAGCTGGGGTGGCAATCCTTATATCAGATAAATTAGATTTTAAGCCAAAGACTACAATAAAAGATGAGGAGGACACTATATTATACTTCAAGGGTCTGTCCAACAAGAAGATCTAACAATTTTAAATATCTATACCCCTAACATGGGAGCAGCCAACTATATAAACCAATTAATACCAAAATCAAAGAAACACATTGGCAATACTACAATAATAGTAGGGAACTTTAACACCTCCCTCACTGAAATGGACAGATCATCCAAGCAAAAGACCAACAAGTAAATAAAGGCCTTAAATGACACACTGGACCAGATGGACATTACAAATATATTCAGAACATTCCATCCCAAAGCAACAGAATACACATTCTTCTCTAGTGCACATGGAACATTCTCCAGAATAGATCACACCCTGGGTCACAAATATGGTCTCAACCAGAACCAAAAGATTGGAATCATTCCCTGCATATTTTTATACTGCAATACTCTGAAACTAGAATTCAATCACAAGAGGAAAGTAGGAAAGGACTCAAATACAGGGAGGCTAAAGAGCATCCTACTAAAGAATGAATGGGTCAACCAGGAAATTAAAGAAGAATTGAAAAAATTCATGGAAACAAATGAAAATGAAAACACAACTGTTCAAAATCTTAGGGACACATCAAACGCTGTCCTGAGAGGAAAGTATATAGTGATACACACCTTTCTCAAGAAACAAGAAAGGTCTCAAGTACACACCCTAACCCTATTACATAAAGCAGCTGGAGAAAGAACATCAAAGAAAGCCTAAAAACAGCAGGAGAAGAGAAATCATAATGATCAGAGCAGAAATTGATGAACTAGAAACCAAAAGAACAGTAGAACAGATCAACGAAACTAGGAGCTGGTTCTTTGAAAGAATTCATAATAGCCAGACTTATCAAAAAGAAAGAGAAAGGACCCACATTAATAAAATCATGAATGAAAGAGGAGAGACCACAACTAACACCAAAGAAATACAAATAATTATAAGAACATATTATGAGCAACTATACGCCAGCAAATTTGACAATCTGGAAGAAATGGGTGCATTCCTAAAGACATAAAAACTACCAAAAAACTGAACAGACCTATAACCAGTAGGGAGACTAAGCAGTAATCAAAAATCTCCCAACAAACAAGAGCCCCGGGCCAGATGGCTTTCCTGAGAAATCCTACCAAACATTTAAAGAAGAATTAATACCTATTACCCTGAAACTGTTCCAAAAAAATAGAAATGGAAGGAAAACTTCCAAACTCATTTTATGAGGACAGCATTACTTTGATCCCAAAATGAGAAAAAGACCCCATCAAAAAGGAGAATTACAGACAAATATCCTTGATGAATACAGAGCCAAAATTTCTCACCAAAACTCTAGCCAGTAGGATCCAACAGTACATTAGGATCCAATAGTACATTAAAAGGATGATTCACCATGACTAAGTGGAATTTATTCCTGGGCTGCAAGGTTGGTTCAACATCCGCAAATCATTCAATGTGATATGATACATTAATAAAAGAAAGAAGAAGATCCATGTGATACTTAATAAAAGAAAGAAGAAGATCCATGTGATACTCTCAATAGATGCAGAAAAAGCATTTGACAAAGTACAGCACCTTTCTTGATCAAAACTCTTTAAAGTGTAGGGATAGAGGGTACATTCCTCAATATCATCAAAGCCATCTATGAAAAACCCAAAGCGAATATTATTCTCAATGGGAAAAACAGAGAGTTTTTTCCTCTAAGGTCAGGAACACGGTAAGGATGTCCACTATCACAACTGCTATTCAACTTAGTACCAGAAGTTCTAGCCTTAGCAATCAGAAATAGAAAAAGAAATAAGAAATAAGAAATAAAAAGGCATCCGAAAAAGATGATAAGAAGAAAAAGAAATAAAAGGCATCCAAATTGGCAAAGAAGAAATCAAACTCTCAGTCTTTGCAGATGATACAATACTTTATGTGGAAAACCCAAAAAACTCCACTCCAAAACTGCTAGAACTCATACGGGAATTCAGTAAAGTGTCAGGATATAAAATCAATGTTCAGAAATCAGTTGTATTTCTATACACCAACAGCAAGACAGAAGAAAGAGAAATTTAAGAGTCGATCCCATTTCCAATTGCTCCCAAAACCATAAGATACCTAGGAATAAACCTAACCAAAGAGGCAAAGAATCTGTACACAGAAAACTATAAAGTGCTCCTGAAATAAACTGAGGAAGACACAAAAAATGGAAAAATGTTCCATGCTCATGGATTGGAAGAACAAATATTGTGAACATTTTGATGCTACCCAAAGCAATCTACACATTTAATGCAATCCCTATCAAAATACCATCAAATTTTTTCAGAGAAATGGAACAAATAATCCTAAATTTTATATGGAACCAGAAAAGACCCTGAATAGCCAGAGGAATGTTGAAAAAGCAAGCCAAGGTCAGTGGCATCACAATTCCAGACTTCAAAGTTTGTTACAAAGCTGTCATCATCAAGACAGTATGGTACTGTCACAAAAACAGACACAGAGATCAGTTGAACAGAATAGAGAGCCCAGAAATAGACCCTCAACTCTATGGTGAACTAATCTTCAGCAAAGAAGAAAAGAATGTCCAATGGAAAAAAAGATAGTCTCTTCAACAAATGGTGTTGGGAAAATTGGACAGCCACATGCAGAAGAAAGAAACTGGGTTATTTCCTTACATAACACAAAAATAGACTCCAAATAGATGAAACACCTCAATGTGAGACAGGAATTCACCCAAATCCTTGAGAAGAACAGAGGCAGCAACCTCTTTGACCTCAGCCACAGCAACTTCTTCCTAGAATCATCACCAAGGGCAAGGGAAGCAAGGGCAAAAATGAACTATTGGAACTTCATTAAGATCAAAAGCTTCTGCACAGAAATGAAAAGAGTCAACAAAATCAAAAGACAACTGACAGAATGGGAGAAGATATTTGCAAATCACATATCAGATAAAGGACTAGTATCCAAAATCCATAAAGAACATATCAAACTCAACACCCAAAGAACAAAGAATCCAATCAAGAAATGGGCAGAGGACATGAACAGACATTTCTGCAAAGAAGACATCCAAATGGCCAACAGGCACATGAAAAGTGCTCCACATCACTTGCCAACAGGGAAATACAAATCAAAACCACAGTGAGATACCACTTCACACCAGTCAGAATGCCTAAAATTAACAAGTCAGGAAACTACAGATGCTGGCGAGGATGAGGAGAAAGGGGAACCCTCCCTCACTGTTGGATGGGAATGCAAGCTGGTGCAGCCAGCTGGAAAACAGCATGGAAGTTCCTCAAAAAGTTGGAAATAGAGCTATTCTATGACCCAGTAATTGCACTACTGGTTATTTACCCTAAAGATACAAATGTAGTGATCCGAAGGGGCATGTGCATCCAAATGTTGTGCAGCAATGTCCACAACAGCCAAACTATGGGAAGAACCTAGATGTCCATCAACAGATGAATGGATAAAGAAGAAGTGGTATGTATATATACAATGGAATACTATGCAGCCATGAAAAGAAATGAAATCTTGCCATTTGCAATGATGTGGATGGAACTAGAGGGTATTATGCTGAGCAAAATAAGTCAATCAGAGAAAGACAATCATCATACGATCTCTCTGATATGAGAAATTTTAGAGGCAGAGCGGGGGGGTTGGGGGAAGGGAAGAAAAATGAAAAAAGATGGGATAGGGAGGGAGACAAACCACAAGACTTAATCTCATGAAACAAACTGAGTGTTGCTGGGGGGGTGGCTGGGTAGGGAGAGGGTGGTTGGGTTATGGACATTGGGGAGGGTATGTGCTATGGTGAGTGCTGTGAAATGTGTAAGCCTGATGATTCACAGACCTGTACCCCTAGAGCAAATAATACATTATATGTTAATAAAAATAATTTTAAAAAAAGAGTTACTTATGATGTACTGAACAATTTAAATCAAAAACAGAAATTATTATATGCACACTGAATACAAATGACCTGTGTTTTTAAAAATATGTAGCAAATAGTGTTTTTAAAATATGTATACACATGAAAAAGGAAACAAAAGCACTCAAGTTAAATAGAAAAATAGAAATTCTCAACACAGGAATAGAAGATATTAGCAAGAATGAATTAGAAATTTTAGGACTAAAATGGTAATAAACTCAAAAAACAAAAACAAACCTCACCAGATGGGCTAAACAGCATAATGGAGTTGGTAGAGGATAGGGTTGATGAAGTTGAAGACAAACAATAGGAATTATCCAACCAGTGGAAGAAAGGATAAGTTTGCTATCTTCCTAATAAAGTGGAAAACACTGGTTTTCAGTAGATTATGTGAGGTTAAATATGTATTTTGTAATCTTTAAGAATACTTGTAGAAAAACTAAACAACTTATTTTATGAGGCCAACATTTATCCTATGTCTACAAAAATTAGACACAAACAGTATGGAGAGAAAAAGAGAAACAGAGAGAAAGAGAACTATAGATGAATAACCCTCATGAACATATATGCAAACATCCTCAATAAAATAGTAGAAAATCAATCCCAGCAATATCGAAAAAGAAGATCACACCATGACCAAATGGAATATAACCCAGGATTGAAACATTAGTTTAATATTCAAAAGGCAAAGTAATCTACCACATTAAAGAAGAAAAGACAAGATTATATTAACAGATGCAGAAAAATCATTTTACAAAACTAAACACCTGCTCATTTTAAAAATTTGAAGTAAACTAGGAAAAGAAAGAATTTGCCCAGCCTGATAAAAGGGCACACAGAAAACCTTAGAGACAAGATGCTACTTAACAGCAAAAGATTGAATGCTTCTTCCATAAGATTAAACAAAAAGCAAAGAGGTTAACTCTCACCTCACCTATTCAACACTGTAATGGAAGTCCCTGCCAGTGAAATAAGGTAAGAAAAATAGGTATACAAATTGGAAAGAAAAAGCAGTACTGTTTTTATTTACAGGCAACATGAGTATTTATGTAGAAAATTCCAAATTCTAGTACTAATAACTGTGTAGTAAGGTTTAGCATACACTGATTAATTACACCTGTATTTACTAGCAATAAACAACTGAAAACCAAATTAAATTATATATGTATATGAGTATTATGATTTTTTAATTGTAAGTATTTTTAAATAGCTCTAAAAATTAACACATTTATGTATAAATCTAACAAAACATGTATAAGATCTATATGATAAAAATGAAAATAGTGACAAAAATCAAAGGATACTGAAATATTTGGAGACACATTGTGTTCATGGATTGCAAGATTCAACATGGGTAAAATTCCAATGACTCTCAAATTGGCCTATAGACTGAATGTAATTCCAATCAAAATCCCAACTGGATTGTTTCTTGTAGTTATAGAAAGCTTATTCTAAAATATATATGCAATGGCATGGAAACCAGGATAGCCAGAAGAGTTCTGGAAAAGAGTTGCAATTTTAAGATTTATTATAAATCTTCAGTGATCAAAACATTGTGATGTTAGTGGTGGGATAGACACATAGGTAAATGGAACTGTATTAAAAGCTTGGAAAGAGACCCACACAAGTATACTAATTAATTCTGACCAAAGTGCAAAAGCAATTCAATGGAGGAAGGATGGCCTTACAACAAAGAGTAAGACATACATCCATCCATCCAACAAACAGTAAGACATACATCCATATGCAATAAAATGGATCTCAACCTAAACTTCATGCTTTCTGCAAAAATTAACTCAAGATGAATCATAGATTTAAATGTAAAATATTAACTATAAAACTTTCAGAAGAAAATATTTGTTACCTGGGAATAAAGCAAATAATTCTTAGATATAATACGAAAAGCATGATCCATAAACGAAAACAATTGATAAGCCAACCTTCATCAAAATTATTTACCTTTGCTCTATGAAAGATACATTTAAGGGAGCATATAATGACAAAGTCAATTACAAATTATTTGGATTCTGAACTTCAAAACTCAACAGAAATTTCTTCCTTTTTGCCAGAACTGTCATCGTCCCGTAATTTGTCAAAATGACCAACACAAAGGGAAAGAGGAGAGGTACCCACTACATGTTCTCTAGGCCTTTTAGGAAACATGGAGTTGCTCCTTAGGCCACATACATGTGAATCTACAAGAAAGGTGATACTGTTGACATCAAGAGAATGGTCACTGTTCAAGGGAGGTCTGGGTGGCTCATCTGGTTAAGTGTTTGCTTTTAGCTCAGGTCATGATCCCAGAGTCCCGGGATCAAGACCCACACTGGGCTCCTTGCTTGGGAGGGAACCTGCTTCTCCCTTGGCCTGCCACTCCGCCTGCTTGTATGTTCTCTCTCTCTCTCTCTATCTGATACATAAATTTTAAAAATCTTTTTTTTTAAGATTTTATTTATTTATCTGACAGACAGAGATCACAAGTAGGCAGAGAGACAGGCGAGAGAGAGGAGGAAGCAGGCTCCCTGCTGAGCAGAGACCCCGATGCGGGGCTCGATCCCAGGACCCTGGGATCATGACCCGAGCCAAAGGCAGAGGCCTTAACCCACTGAGCCACCCAGGTGCCCCTAAAAATCTTTTTTAAAAAAAGAAAGAGAGAGAGAATAGTTGCTGTTCAAAAAAGAATGCCCCACAAGTGTTACCATGGCAAAATTGCAGGGTCTAGGTTACCCAGGATGCTGTTAGCATTGTTCTAAACAAACAAGCTAAGAGCAAGCTTCTTGCCAAGAAAATTAATATATGCATTAAGTATACTAAACACAAAGAGTCAGGACAGCTTCCTGAAGCATGTGAAGAAAAAATGATCAAAAAGAAGGAAGCCAAAGAGAAAAGTACTTAGGTTCACCTGAAGTGCCAGCCTACTCCATCCAGTGAAGCACACTTTGGTAAAACCAGTGGAAAGGAGCCTGAGCTGCTGGAACCTATTCCCTATGAGTTCATGCCATGATATGTATAAAAAAGTAAAAGGCCTCTGGAATGTAAAATAAAACAAAACAAACAACAACAACAATAAACCCCAAGAGAAAGAAAACAACCCAGTTAAAAATTAGGCAGAACGCTTGAACAGACAATTCACCAAAGAAGAGATACAGAGAGCAAAGAAGCCCATGTAAAGATGTTTAACACCGTGAGTCAGTAGGAAAATGCAAATTTTAAAAATGATGTGATATTACTACCTCTAACAGAAGAACTAAAATTAAAACTTCTAACACCAAGCATTGACAAGGAAGCAGAGCAACTGGAACTCACATACAAAGCAGTGATGGCAAAGCAAAATGACAGACCCTCTCTGATAAAGTTAAACACACACGAAGCATAGGCTATAGCAATCCCACTCCTAGCTGTTTTCCCTAAAGAATCTGAAACGTATATTTACACAAAAATCTATACATGAATAGTTTATAGCAGCATTATTCATAATTTCCAAAACCTAGAAATAACTCAAATACTCTTCAATGAAAGAATGAATAAACCACCATGGTACTCTTATATAGTGGAAACTACTCAGCAAGAAAAAAGGAACAAACTATTGGTGTGCACAACTTGGGTCCCATCTCAAGATCATTGTACTGAATAAAAGGAGCCACTCTCAAAATAAAACATGATATATGAATTCATTTATAAGGCATTCACAAAAAGACAGAACTGTAGTGACATAAAATAGATTAGTAGTTGACAGGGGTTAGGGATGGGGGAGGATGTGGCTATAGGGGTAGCCCAAGGGAAGATTTGAGGGTGATAGAACTATCTGTATTCTGATCATGATGGTGGTAATAAAAATGTATACATTAAAATTGCCCACCAGAAAGTTTATCTTCATCTTTCTTACATTTTTTAGTTGAAAAAAATGAATATTTTAAAAATATACATGTGAGAAATTGTGGGAGTAAATGAAATTCACTCTGCAAAAGGAAGATGCCCCCAAATAATCAAACATCAGCTTTACCTGTCCTATCTTAACTAACTTCAGAAAATCTTTAAAAAGAAGTTTAAGAAATGGCTTTATGCTGTATTTCTCCCCAAGCTCCTAAAATATATTAATAATTTTTCTAGGCAAGTTACATTTTACAATGCTATAATCCATACACAATGTTCTTCTGTATTTCAAATTATTATTTCTTTCCAATTAAGGTGTTATTAAGCATCAAATACCATATAAAAGATATACATAAAAGTAAACAAATCTGTTGAAAAACTACCACCCAAGGTGTCCAGTTTCTCTGTCTCAAAAGAATTATGTGTGGTGATGACACAGACCTCCAAGGAATTTGGTCAACTTCAGTCAAAATGACACTGCCTCTGTCTAAGGATGACTTAAATCATCTCCAAGAATAGTAATTCAATGTGGCAATGTCTAAATGAAATCACTTCCCCTCAGCTTACCATTGCTACTTATTAGTACTTAATGAAATGTCTGGACTAAGTTCATAATGATGACACATATCAGATAGTAGTGATTTTCTAATACAACAAAGGCAGCATTTTTCAAACCTATAACCTGGAAGTGAGAGACTTTAAATTCCATTAACGATTTCTTGAGATAGCAGCCACCCCACTGTGAAGTCCAGGGAAAGGTGTGCATCTGTTGTTAATATATTATCCTAATGTTCCAACCATCTGCCTAGATAAAAACCAGGATCAGGAGGTATTAAAGGCAGTGTCCTTTCAGAAAGGGAGATAAATTGGGATGTAAAACTACTGAGCCCTTTGCAAAAATTCAATAACCAGCAGAATACAATCACTTCTTGTGCTATTGTTACATTTTGGCCTTTTTACTACAATTTCTGAGGACAGGACCACATTTCTGAAAGCTATTGGCAGAAACAGGAAAGCACCTAGATTATGTTTGATAGTATATTGGGTTCGGTAAGTCACATGATGACAACAAACAACTTGCCATTTGCTATTGTCCTGAATATGTAACCTGATGTGAACAAAGTCAACAGTACATCTGATAAGACATTGGTGGCTGTGGACATTAGTCTCACCTCTGCAGACCAGAGTTTGCATATAATGGCCTAAGCTTCATTTTAGGAGTGTATTCTCACATTCCTAAAATCCCAGAACACGTTGGGTTTGTTTTGTTTCCAAACCCCTTGGTCGGACATTTTGCTCTTGGAATGCATGGATCTTCCTTCTGGGCTTGATCATTGGGAAACAAAGTCCTAGCTGTTCTATTCCGCACTTGCTGTTGTCTTTACGTGACTCAGAGTTCAGGACGTAACCTTATATTCCATAGACATGCACCTCTGGTTGGTCTACACATCTGATCATTACCTCTGGAAAATCTTATAGGCTTCTAAAATTGCCTTAACCATCCAGGTTCATCAGCCATGCTAAAATGAGATACAGGAGGGAGAGAGAAAGGATGACCAGAAGCCAGCTCCACATTCAAGCAAAAGAAGAGGTCAAATGTTACAGTTTCCTCAGACCTGATAGTTTATAAGGATATAACTCTAATGGAAGTATTGTCAAAAATCCTTACTCTTTCTGAACAGGGATGCTTTCTATGCTCCAATATGACACACCGAACTCTGACCTCACATAAGTCCTATAGAGATTAAGTCACTGACTGACTTAGTCTGGTTGCTAGTCTTGGCACACTCATGCCTTCGACATCTTATGGTATAAAAGAGACTAAGAAGTTGTAGACTATAAATTCACACGGTCTATATCGGAAACTTTGGTAGATATTTATTAATGGTATGTGTTAACAGGTATGTATTAACACCTTGTCCCACCTCTAGATGTTAGTACTAACACTGAAAATCATACACAGAAAAACTAAGACACAACGTAAAAAGGGGAACACAAAGAAATGTTCAAAGAGAATGGGATGAAAACCCAAGAGAATGACTCAGGGCAGTCAAGAAAATTAACAAGCGGTGACTCAGAAAATGGAACCAAATCAGATAGAGAAGTAGAGAAAAGACATTCCAACCCCAAATTCCTCATCCTTATAAGATGCTTGCTGTTCGTTGGGTGCACTTATTCTTCCAATGGGTTCTTTATCTAGTATTCTTTTTCAAGTCATTAAGGGCCTTTTAAAATGGCATGAATAGAAATATTGTCAGGGGAAAAAAAAAAAAAGGAAGGAAGGAAGGACAGACAGAAAGTCCTCTCCCTGAAGAAGAATATCATCCGCAGTGCTGGGCTGCTTTCTGAAGAGCACGGCCTGTTTTCATTCTAGAAGTTTATTATGCATATATCAGTTCAGGTGCTAATGGATATTCAGAGCCCACTCAGCGTCAGGCATGGTACTAAACACTCTGCATAGACTGTAGTTCATTGGTCCTAAGATGCACATTTTTTCCCCCACATTTGAAAAACCTCTGAAATTGGAATATGCCTTATGCATGATGATATAAAATAATTTAATTGACAGCATTTTCTCTTTCTTGTTGGTACATAAAATAGTGCTGTGGCTTTAAATCAAGAACATCCTTGTATTGATGAAACACAGTAGTAATTCTACATCAAAGTAAGTATCTTGATGATCCCATGTAAAATCCCCATTCTACAGAGAAGTTAGGACACTTGCCTAGCTTCATGCACCAAACAAGCAACAGAGCCAGTTTTCAAACCAGAAAGTAGGGATCTGCAGTACTTCTCGAACCATTAAAAAACAACAACAACAAAAACAGTAAAAGTAGTAAAACCAGACCTCTCACTCCTCTAATAAGATATTCCTTATCAGAAAGAAATAGAAAATATACTGTTTGCCTTCATTTAGAGCCCGAAGTGTGGCCATGGTAACGTGGTTAATAAATAAGGTTTTCTCACAGGATGATGAAAATGACTGTGGGAGAAATAGAAACCTAAAAGCAGCAATAAAGACCCCAGTGCTTTCTACATATGGAGGGATATGGTCCATAATTACCACCTTCAATTCCTTCGTACAAGTTGTAAGGGATCAAGTAGAAAGCACCTGGAAGGGATGATGTAGAGAAGATGCCAATGCTGAGTATGTGGTAAACCTGAAAATTATTTAAGGTGGGCTTTGTTCACCTCAGCACTACTGAGATTTTGGAACAGACAATTCTTCATTGTAAGGAACCACTCTTTTCACTGTGGGATGTTAATAGCATCCCTAGCTTTACCCAGTGGAGGCCACTAATACTCCCCCAGTTGTGACAAGCAAAAATGTCTCCAGATATTGCCAAATGTCTCCTGGGAGGCAAAATCACCCTCAGTTGAAAACCATTCATTTTCAGTCTCTCTCTCTCTCTCTCCCTCCCTCTCTCTCTCTCTTTTTTTAACCTAATACATCCTATTGCACAAAGAAGACAGTCAATGTATGACAATTATGATGGGAGTGAAGGATGGGCACATGGGTGAAAGACAGAATTAGGAACAAAAGGATGCTCCAATATTTACTAATATTCACTGGCAGACAATTTCAGCCCGACACTGAGAGACTAGCTAATATTCAATACTTACTATGAACCAAACGTAAGAAAATCCACTCCTTGATGCAAAACCATATTTAGGAACTCTCACATGTAACTTTAGAAAGCATTTAAATAAAACGTCAAGCACAGAAGTGAAGAATAACTGTTCCCTTAGGAGTGCAATGGTTATAGATCTGATCCCTTAAATACATTATAGGTTTGTTTAAAAGAATTAATAAACAATGTTATTGACAGACATATGCTCATTTCATTGAGATAAAATTATAATTGAATTGATACATAATGACCCTTTAAATCATAAGAATAAAGCTCAAGTAGATGCTTGCATGGACCTCAAGGCAGAATTTCTTTGCATTCATCATATCACTATTGATATGCTGTCATACTGATATTAATACTCCTGCCTGATGCTACATCAATGCAGCATTAACAAAGTTTTCACATTTTCTGTCTTTATGAGGAATTTTTGAGAAAATATAATAGAAAAGAATAGTTCTGTGCTAGCAATATAAAATAAATCTATTCCAAATGCATTTGCCCATTCAGTAAATACTTACTGAGCTCCAACCTAGGATTTCTGATATAATATTAAGCTTTTTCTTGAAATATATCCATAATAATAAAAACCTAAATCTATAGTTTCAGCTACGTGTAATTAATATGTTGTATTTGCATTTATATATTCCAGCTATCTGTAAGTCAAGCTTTCTGAGCATTAGTAAAATATATAATTTAATATAAAGCATATTATAAGGCATCCCCCTCAAGACACTACCTTGTCAGTGAAAATAAAAATGACTATAGTACATGATTTCATACTTATAAAATTACTTTCATCAACAATCTATTTTCCTCTCTCCTGATGTTCACAACCATTCTGTGAGTGAGGTAAAGTGGGTTCTTTTTGATTACTGGTTTTATTATTATGATTTTATCCATTGTAACAACTGACAAATGGAATTTCAAAGAGATTAAGTGACTTGGCCAAGATCACTGCACATCTAGTTAGTAAGCATTATTTCCATCACACCATAATGATGTCTCATTCATTTCCTTTGTTAAATGTCAAATTTTTCTTGCACTCCTGTTTAAAGAGATAGATACTCTTAGAGGAGTGCTTCTCCAATGGGAATAGGGGTTAAAATCACCTGAGTCTGCTCATCTGGATAATTCACTATCCACTCTTTGAGAATACTGCCTTTAAGAGATAATATATTCCTATCTTAATACTTAAAATGAATAAGTGCATGATATTATGGTCCCCAAATTCAGAAAAAATTCTTTGGAATGGAGGTAGGTAGGGAAAATGTAGTACAGGACTGAAATAGGAGGGAAATCTGTAAAAAAAAGTGGGAGAAGGTAGTAAAACAAATTCCCCTGACTGTTTAAATTTGCCTGCAGGCATCGCTGCCACTGGGATTGTATTTAAGACTATATTTATATTCAGCCATCCATTTTGAATTAGAAACTCCATTTCCCTCCAATTGCTTTTATAGTGATGCCAAGCACATAACCAAATTTCCAAAAATTGATTTTCTTAGTACTAACCCAATGTCTTCCTGAACTAAAGTGTGCATCAAAGTCAGTTTTAAAATATGTAGTGTGTCGTCTGTTTCATATCTTAGAAGTTCTTGGCCTAGACCATTTTGGCAATCCTGTAAATTCTTTTGGTAATTTTTCTCTCAATGCAAGAGAATGTAATTCAATAACAGAAGGCTGGAATTATAAGCCCACTTAACATTTCTTTAGCAGAAAGGAAGAAAGGGCAAAAGTAGTCATGTCTAGAAAATAATAATAATAATAACAACAATAATAATAATAATATACATTTCTCTGGTGGCTTGAAGTGTTCCCAAGGTACTTTCACATATATCCCCTTATCTGATAGAAATTGATAAGCCAGGCAGCAGGTGCCATAGCCTCATTTTGCATAGGAGAAAATAAAAATTCAGCTATATTAAGTGTTATAGCCAGGCCACATGCCTAGAAACAGCACAAGAGCACAGATTATATGACTCATAAACTAAAAGACCCTTGCATGGACTATGTATAAAATACTTAAATACAATTCCCCATGCTTCTTCTCTGCCTCCTTTGTTATTTTCTATTCTTTCCATGGCTACACAATGTCTACACTGTTCCAAGGTTCTGCCCTAGGCCCTCTGCTCTTCTTCTCCTACATTATATCCCTGAGTTAGTCTTTTCAAGATCAATTTCTTTATTACAAAAACTACCCAAGTGTTTTTTCTTCAACTCCATTCATATATTCATATCTCCAACTATCTACTGAATATTTCTCCTTAAATATCATATAGGTGTGTTCCAGTCTATGGGGTGACACTGAACTTACCATATATGCCAACAAATCTGCTTCTTCACCTATATTCTCCCTCTTATGAAGAATGATGTGGCCATGAACTCATATGCCCACAGAGAAAGTCTAGAAGTCATCTTACTTTCTTCCTTTCCATTGCTCACTCCCCACATCCACACACAAAGGCACAGTTCTAGTGGGTTTAACTCTGTTAAGATTGTCTAACAACTTCCCCGCTTCTCAATCCCTGTAGTCACTGCCTCCTTCATCCCTTCATTTTATCTTTCCTCAGTTACAAGATAATTTCCTAACGGGTCTCTCTCTGGTCACTCCAAGTTCTGCTGCTCATAGCTGGAAAAAAAAAAAATCTTCTTGAAAAGAAATCTGGTCACATTGACCCCATGCCTCCATAAAGAACTTGCCAGTGCTTTCAGGATTAAGATCAACCATTAGTTTAGTTCATATGATCGTTCACAATTTTTGCTTTTAGCCACTCTGTTGACTCAGACTTCTACCCACCCATTCCTTGATTATATACAAACTTCACTCCAGCCATGTTGAGCTACTAACAATTGCCCAACCTTATCATGTGCTTTCTGCCTTCCAAACTGCCTTGAATAATTCACTCTTTATCTCCATTACTTTTACATAGTTAATTCCTTTTTTCCTTCCAGAACTCAGATCATATATCACATTTTACAGAATACATTTGTCTATATAATCACCATCTAATTTATATGCCCTGCCCCCATATTCCTACTTATCAAGCATCATAAAATGTTCGTACTATTTAATCTGTTTATTTACCCACAAAAGTTTCACAATATGTTAAAAGCAACAAGCATGAAAAGTCATTGGTGGGTGCCTGGGAGGCTCAGTCAGTAAAACATCTGCCTTTGGCTCAGGTCATGATCTTGGAGTCCCAGATCAAGCCCCATGGTGGGCTCCCCACTCAGCAGAGTCTGCTTCTTCCTCTCCTTCTGTACCTCCCCACTTGTGTTCTCTCTCTCTCACTCACTCTGTCTCTCAAATAAATAAAGAAAATCTTTAAGAAAAAAGCCATTATCATATTCTAGGAAAACATACAATTTTTCATACTTTCAACTTCTGTAAGAATTATATACCCATTATACAACAATAGGCTCACATCACTATCTTACCTCACTTATTTTTTTTTTTTTAACATCTGTGTATCAGCTGAAGAGGAACATTTTAAGTTATAGTTTCCCCCTTGGAAACATTCATATTTGGCAGAGTCACCATCATTTTTTCTCTTTAGCAATGCTTGTGCAATTATTTCAATATATTATTGAATGTTCTATTTATTTTGCAAATAACATAAAAATTAGTAGAAAAGATAAATATTAAATTGCTGACACAAATAAAAAACACTTGTTCCATGAATGTGATAAAATTGCAAAAAAAAGGGAAGAGAGGGAAATTTTTAGCTTCAGTCACTCACTCAGTAGAATTTAAGTAGTTGACAATGTACTACTGCAAATAAAAGAACAAAAGCTCTGTTCTGTGAGTAAACGTTGAAAAGATAGTCTTAAAGAAGTAGAGTTATGGATTTTATAAATTTTTCTAGCTGTGGGGAATGAGATTTCCCTTATAAGTATACTGTACAAACTTCATGCATTTCTCTTTCATGGACCTGTCAGAGAATGCATTATATTTGATCATATGGGACTATTTGTACTTGTGAAAAACTGTAAGCAATCTAAATATGCATCAGTAGACTGGGAGCAAATTAACTGATGCCACAATCACTGAGTAGGATATTATGCAGCCATTATTATAAAGGCTATGGAATTACCTGAAAACATAATATGATCTAGTAGCAAATTGAATGGTAAATTAAAATTGTATGCCTATAATTAATTCATGATATATAATAATATATCACACTGGAAAATTATCAGAAAGGCATATGCCAAATTTACAAAGCTGTGCAGTTTTAATAGTGGGGTTATGGACAATTCCCCTCTATATCCAAGCTCTTTATAAGCATTATTATTTCTAGAAGAAAAGCTTAAGAGGAGTTTATTTCTAGAGGTTCAGCACTGGGGTAGGAATAAACATCAATCATAAATAAAACAAATGTAAATCCTCTATTGTAAATCCTCTACTGGGGAGAAAGCATATTTTCAGTTGTAAGGGAAACAGATGCATATTAGCCAGAAGCATGTTTTTACTGTCTATATTTGAAACTTAAATATGATGAAATGAGTTATGGATAGATACCAAGTTGACAAGGAGTGAAATGTGCTGGATTGTGCTTCTGTCAATTTGCTTATATTGGGAGCAATATTTCCCAGAATCCCTAACTCCATATGGTTTCAGCTTAGAGTTGGCTAAAAAGTGAAGTTGCATGAGATCTGACAGGTAGAAGTGAAAAAATAGCCATTGCACTCTGCATATCAACACTGGTTAGAAGCAAGTTGCCACAGTACATGTGGGTTCCAGCATGTCTTCTTTCCTATTCAATAGCAAGCTTCTTTCCTGACTATTGGTCATAGTAACAAATAGTAACAAAACTCTAAGCCTACCTATCACCACCACTTAAATATGAACTCAGAAAAATAAAGGTCAGAGAGAGTAAGTAACTTTCCAGAGGCTTCTACACATGGAGAAGTAGGTGATCTGATTAAAAGTGTGGCTGAGGTCCTGCAGAAGTCAATATCAAGTGCCAGCCATGGGAGTGGCCATCTTGAATGCTCAGATGACTACAGCTTCATAAACAAACATGACTAAGAACCACCTCAGTCAACCCACAAAGAGAGATACTAATAACAAATGTGTTTTAAGCCAATAAATTTGGGGGTGACTAGCAATAGATAATCCAAGTGATGACAAAGAGGAAAGAGATGCCTTGAACAATGCAACATGGAAGTGACAATGGTAGTTCTTTCTTCTCAGAAGAAGCAGTATAGGTAAATTATCATGGGCCCAGAGGCCAAAGATTTAGAATTAAGTTTACTTTTAATTTGGTTTCTTATAAGTGAGAATTCAAAAACAAATCTGAACACTATTCAAAGCACATTTCTTTTTAGATTATGAATCCTTGACAACAGATATATATAATTCTAGACACTATTCATAGGAAATGTTGGGTGAAAAGGGAATACCAGGGACTTTTCTGTAATAATCCTTAAGGATTATTTAACTAACTTATTTTATAAAACACTAAAAGCCAGTATGTAATCTTGCACAATGATTAACATATATTTCTTAAGTATAGTTGAAAATAAAAAGTAGTGTGCCTGGGTGGCTCAGCTGGTTAAGCATCTGTCTTCAGCTCAGGTAATGATGCTGGGATCCTGGGATCGAGTCCCACATTGGGCTCCCTGCTCAGTGGGGAGCCTGCTTCTCCTTCTCCCTCTGCCCCCACAGTTCCTGCTCTCTCTTTCTTGCTCTCTATCTCAAATAAATGAACAAAATCTTTTAAAAAGACTAAAAGAATTTTAAAAAGTAAATCATCTTATGTTGAGAATTAGAAATTCTGAAAAACAATGTACATTTTGTCTTTCCTTTTCCCCCCAACTTTATTGAGGTATAACTGGATACAAAGTGCTGAACGTAACAATGTATACTATTTGGTGAGTTTGGTTTCTTATGTTTTTCTAAAAGCAAAACTAGTCTATTCTACTCTTTTCAGAGAAAAAGTGAAGGTGACAAAATGGATGTTACACCTCCACTATTCTGGGATTCTGGGTACAGCTACACAAAAAAGATCTTTCTTTCTTTTTTTTTTTTTTTTTTTTTGGCTGTGGCACAGAGACAGAGGAAGATAGAGGCAGAGATAGATGAGGGAAGGAGGAAGGAACAAATATAGCCTGTGAAATTCTAAAATGTAAATAAAGGATATCTTTTATATTTACATAATCTGGTTAATTATTTGGTTAAATGGGGAAAAAAATCATGAAAAATCATGACCTACACAATAGAGCTGTGTGGTTTCAGTTTCAAAGACTCATTCCAGGAAGGAATAGCAGTGGTTATGAGTTCTGCACTCCCATCTTATGGGGAAGACCAGAACCAATAAAGCCATCAAACCTAGAAGTATTCTTAAAAGAAAAACAGACAGAGAGAGAGAGAGAGAGAGATTGATTTTAAATCTATTTCTCTTGCAGTTTCCATGGTCCTTTTGAAGTTAGTTATACTACACAGATTAAAATCCTAAAACAGGTACAATTAAATTCTACAGACCCTTATAGTCAGACTAAATCCTTTTCTAAAACTGAAGTCAGAAAAGGGAATTATACATTCCTTAAGACATTAACCTGAAATTTTTACTCAGTGGGGGAGAGAGTCAAAACCTATGTCAAAAGAAGGATTAAGAGCTATTCCTTCATTAATATTTGGGGAAATTTTTAATCTATCCCTAAGAAATGGAGTTGTTCCTTTGTTATTGCATGTCCATACAAAGATCAGACAGAAGAAAAAAGTGTTTGCTTCCCTCTCACCTTCACGATACTTGCATGTACATTAATTAGGTAAGGAGTCAGAGTTAGCTGACTCTATTCTTTCCCTTTGTTTGCTAGCTTATTATTCCCAAATCCAAAGAACACTAAGAATCATAGGTGTTCACACAATGACATTGTTAAAAAACAATTCTGTATAAATTCTTAAGTTGTATGACAGATACAATTAACCAAAAAAAAAAAAAAATTGGTTTTTCTTCTATTATTTCCTAAGGAAAAAAGGAGGGGCAAATTTTCCTCAATCTTCATTTTATTTCAAAACATTCAATACTGAAAAGAAACTTGCCATGTAAGAAGGAAAAAAGTACATTTATACACCAGAAGAAGATTTCTCAATCCAAAAGAGCCTAACACATTGAAAGTAATATGATGCTTTACAGCTGGCTCCAATGTCCCCCTGTGTCATTGTTTGTTAGACCTTGTATACCAGAATGCTGTGTGAACAATCACATGCTACAGGAGATACAATGAAAGACCTTTACACATGGACCGCTACAGCAGTCCATCGCTTCCCTCTCCCTCAATTCCAATCTTATAGGTAAATAGTGGAATGTTAGATTTTTAAAATGAAGTTAAGAGAAAAATTGTTCCCTAAGGGCATCATCATTTGTCCATTTGTCATTAACGTGACTCCATGAAAGGTATGACAGAGAAACAGAAGACTTGTCTGGGAGGTTTGGATGATTAAACAATGGGATATTTGGCTTCAAGGTACTCGGATGCCATCAAGGACAGCTAAAACTGAAAATTCCCCTGACAACAGTTTCCATCAGAACCAATCTCTAGACTGAGAAAAGATAGTTCTTTTTTTTTTTTTTTTTTTTAAGAAAATTTTCTGGCCTAGAACTTATTTTCCATTTTTATTTTATTTTTTTTTATTTTTTTTAAGATTTTACTTATTTGACAGACAGAGATCACAAGTAGGCAGAGAGGCTGGCAGAGAGAGAGAGGAGAAAGCAGGCTCTCCACAGAGCAGAGAGCCCAATGCGGGGCTCAATCCCAGGACCCTGGGATCATGACCTGAGCTGAAGGCAGAGACTTCAACCCACTGAGCCACCCAGGTGCCCCAAAAGTTAGTTCTTTTTGGGATGAAGGATCCAGTGGAATATTTAAAACCACACAGTTAAGCCAACTAAATTGGGGTTAAAGTTTTAGGTATGTGTAACTGAACTGGGTAAATCCATGTTTTTCTCTCTACCATATTATATGCTATATTCTAGTATATGATAGTGTATTCTGTCTACCTATCTATCCATCCACTTACCTATCAATCTACTGATCTATCATCTATCTGTCTATCATCTAATGCAACCAAATAAGGTAAAATAGGCCAGGGAAGCCCTCCTTCACAAGAGGAGACAACTGTATCTATAGAAGGCCAAGAAGCCAGCAAGTTGGAGCCCTGGGTAAAGCAGGCAAGAGCTAGTCTAATTATACCTCTAGGCCTTGTGCTAAAGAGACCAAAGGAGATTTTCAAGCCCAATTGAGCCAGAGACCCTGAACATATATGGGAAGAAGCAAATAACACAAAGGAGGATTTTCTTGAAATAGGTTCACACCTTTGCAGCACCTAACGTAACAGTGAGCGACCAGTCAGGCTTCAAGGATTTCAAGATATCTATCTTGATTGCATATTAACACAAATCACAAAGGACAACTTATGCATTTTATTTCCAAATAGCTCAGATAAGCAGCAGCCCCATGTTCCAAATGAACTAGAGCACCAAATGTCTGAAGTTGGAGAAAAGGTTGTGGTATTTCAGTACATGAAAACAAAGGCTATTTGATATAAAAAAAAAAAAAAAAAAAAAAAAACACTTTTGTCAGGCTGATCTGAGAGGAGTCAAGAATGGAAGTAAAAATTTAAAAAAATATATTGTAAAACCTGACATGCCCCTTAACATCCTAACCACCTGTGCTCGAAGACACAAGCTTCGTCACGCATGTGGTACCCTAAATCTTTTCAAGTCATGTGCCTTGGGCTGCCTGTCCTGCCATCTACAGTTTTTCTTTATTTGCACCCACTCTTTTTTTTTTTTTTCCTTTCTTAACAACAGGTCTCAGAACCATTGCAATGCAGCTCACCAAACATCATGTGGTTCCTCCAGAACACAGGAGATGATCTCCATGTTAAAGCAGCAGCCAACTTCTTTCCAAGTTCTGATCCCTCAACTTGCTAATTATGTAGTTAATGGTATTCTCCCACTCTAGACAACCTGAAGGCAAGAATCATCTTTCCTTCAACTTTAATCCTACCATCTACCATCTAACCAAGACTAAAGTAGGGGGTAACTAAAAGTTTATTGCCTTTTCAAATAAAACTGAGGAAAAAATCTTCATGAGAATGAATAAATCATTCCAGCTTGATTTATACAATGAAATAAAACTTCTCAACATGTTTTATGATTTAGGTTGCCAATTGGAATGAGCATCTAAATGCCTGCTGATTCAATAGTGAGGGTAAAGAATATGTGAGCAGGAATTTTCTTCCTCCAAATGAGCCCAAGATAGCCTTTTCATCCCCCAAATGTGGAAAGACTGGATTCTGATGGGGTTGTTCATCAGGTAGTCTACCATTTCCTCCAATAAAAAGTCACTTCAGAAAAAACATCACAGGGGCACCTGGGTGACTCAGTGGGTTAAGCTTCTGCCTTTGCTCAGATAATGATCTCAGGGTCCTGGGATCAAGCCCTGCATCAGGCTCTGTGCTCAGCAGGGAGCCTGCTTCCCCCTCTCTCTCTGCTTGCCTCTCTGCCTACTTGTGATATCTCTCTCTCTGTCAAATAAACAAAATCTTAAAAAAAAAAAAAGAAAAAACATAACATACCTGTTCATGTGCATGTGCTCTGAATATGTAAAAGTTTCACATCGTACCCAGCATACCTTAATAAAGAAGTACAAAACATGTAAATATCAGTTCCATTCATTTTTAACAATGACTGTGGAAATTGTCATGATTTTAAAACAATATATAATGACTGAAAATGGCATCTAGTCCCTTCACTATTTATGAGAATCATGCCCTTGAATCCTGAAGAGTGAATATCAGCTAAGAATATTCTCCTGAACAGTTATGACTCAGGGAATACACCAGTTTTATCTTCAGGATTTATCATTACTTTGGCTCATTTGTGTAATCTTATCCAGAATTAACCCTTTCCATCTGAACCACAAAGCACATGTGGACACACACACACACAAACCCCACACACAGAAATAGGAGCTATTCTAAAATAAAACAGCTGAGATTCCTTCAAATTCACAAGAATTATTTGGCTTCAGTGCCATCTTTAATCTTTAAAACCATGTAAATTGTCTCAATAAACAAACAAACAAAGGACAAAATTATGACTTTCTCTCCAGTAAAATGTGAACTGCATGTAACTCTTCATTTACAGACATGCTCCTTGTGAGCAACTTTCTGGAGTGAGAGCCTGGAGAAATAGCACAGAGAGCACAGTCAGCTCTCACCATGGAACCACAACTCGTAAGCCAAGCAAACACCCTACTTAGCACAGAGTGCTTCTTTAGGGAAATTCCTACCAAGCCCATTTCATCACTTCTGTAATTGGCTCAAGGAAGGTAAAGGGCAGCCAGGGCCTTTAAACAAATAGCTCAGCTTAGAAATAAATAGTTTTGAAGCTTTGGCTTTTGAGGTTTCTTTTCACTTTTTCTTAAAGATTTATTTATTTATTCTTGAGGGGAGGAGTCAAGATGGTGGAGGAGTAGCAGACAGAGATGACATCAGGTCGCAGGAGTTCAGCTAGATAGTTATCAAACCATTCCAAACACCTACAAACCCAAAAGAAGATCAAAGAGAACAAGAGCAGCAATTCTAGAAACAGAAAATTGACCACTTTCTGAAAGGTAGGATATGTGGAGAAGTGAATCAGAAGCAATGGGAAGATAGATTGCAGGGGGAGGGGCCAGCTCCTGGCAAGCGGTGGAGCAACAGAGCACAAAATTCAAACGTTAAAAAATCTGCTCAACTGAGGGACATCACTCCAGAGGCTAAGTGGGGGTGGAGCCCCTGCGGGGACAGTGAAGTCTCAGGTCCTGTGGGGTCACAGAAGGATTGGGAGTGTCTGAGTGTAGCAGAGCTCATGGGTATCAGAGCAGGAAAGCCAGCTACAGAGACGGAGCCAAGTGAGCTCTCAGCTTGGGGTTACCTTAAACTGTGATCTGTGGCACAGTCTGACCACTGCTCTTTTGAGCAGGGACCCCAAAAGTGGCAGATCAGGAAGACTCACCTTCCTTCTCTGGGCAGGAATCTGTTGGGTTTGGAGACTCCAAATGGGGCTCTGCAACAGAGATAGAGATGCTCGGTCACAGGCTGGGTGAGGTCGGAGTGTTGCCAGAGACCAGGGAGATGGGAGTGATTGAGCACTTTTCTCTAAGGCACACTGAGGAGTGGTGCTCCAAGCTCTCGCCTCCTCCCAGCCAGAGACTGGGAGGCCGCCATTTTCATTCCTGTCCTCCAGAGATCTACAGAAAGCGTTCAGGGAACAAAAGCTCCTGAGAGCAAACCCGAGCAGAATACTTAGCCCAGTCCCTGGCAAGGGTGGCACAATTCCGCCTCTGGCAAACACAATTGAGAATCATGGCAACAGGCCCCTATCCCAGAAGATCAGCAAGAACATCTAGCTAAGACCAAGCTCACTGATCAAGGAGAACAGCAGAATTTCAGAGGAGAGGAAAGCAAAGCATGCAATTCATGGTTTTTTCCCCATGATTCTTTAGTCTTGCAAAGTTAATTAAAATTTTTAATTTTATTTTTTTCTTATTCTAATTTTTTTAACTTTTCCTCTTTCTTCTTTTAATGTTTTTTAAGTAGTTTATCTTAACAATACCTTCTTTAAAAAAATATTTTTAAACCTTCATTAATATACTCATATTTTATCCTTCACCTAACTTTATCTAAATTTAGTATCTAGTATCTAACTTTATTTTTTAGTATTTATTTAGTATTTAGTATTATTTTAGTATTTATTTTAGTATCTAGTATCTAACTTTATTTTTTTGTATACATATAAGGTTTTTTCTTCTAAAAAATTTTTGGGATACAAGTTCTTCTAATAGATCAAAATATACCCTAGATCTAGCACAGGGCTTTGTTCTAGTCTCCAGCCTGAGCACATTCTCTCCACTTCCTTTTCTTTCTTTTTCCAACCAACTTATCTTATCAATACCTTTTTTTTAGAATTTTTTTAAAAATTTTAAAATTTTAAATTTTAAAATTTTCATCCTTATACTCATATTCCATCCCTTCATCATGTTTCCCCTTATTTATATATATATATATATTTTTTATATATATATATATATAAAAATAAGGGGAAACATGATGAAGGGATGGAATATGAGTATAAGGATGAAAATTTTAAAATTTATATATATATATATATATATATATATATATATAAGTTTTTCTTTCTTCAAAATTTTGGGAGGTAGTTTCTTCTAAGAGACCAAAATACACACACACACACACACACACACACACACACACACACACACATATATATATATATATATATATATATATATATATATAAAAGTTTTTATAAACTTCTTTTTACCCCCTTTCTTCTCCTCCCCAATTTGGGTTCTCTTCTGATTTGGTTAGCATGTATTTTTCTAAGGTCTTTGCCACCCTTCTGGTATTTTATTTTCTCATTCATATATTCTTATCTAAATAAAATGACAAGGCAGAAAAACTCACTACCAAAAAAAGAACAAGAGACAGTACTGAAGGCTAGTGACCTAATCAATAACAACATTGGTAATATGTCAGATCTAGAGTTCAGAATGATGATTCTCAAGGTGCTAGCTGGGCTCAAAAAAGGCATGGAAGATATAAGAGAAACCCTGTCTGGAGAAATAAAAGCCCTTTCTGGAGAAATAAAAGAACTAATATCTAACCAGGCTGAATTCAAAAAAGCTTTTAATGAGGTACAATCTAGAATGGAGGCTCTTACTGCTAGGATAAATGAGGCAGAAGAGAGAACTAGTGATATAGCAGACCAAATGATGGAGAATAAAGAAACTGAGCAAAAGAGAGACAAACAACTACTGGGCCACGAGGGAGAATTTGAGAGAGAAGTGATACCATAAGATGAAACAATATTAGAATAATTGGGATTCCAGAAGAAGAAGAAAGAGAGAGGTGGCAGAAGGTACATTGGAGTGAATTATTGTAGAGAATTTTCCTAATATGGCAAAGGGAACAAGCATCAAAATCCAGGAGGCACAGAGAACCCCCTGCACAATCAATAAAAGTAGGCCCACACCCCGTCATCCAATAGTGAAACTTACAAGTCTTAGTGACAAAGAGAAAATCCTGAAAGCAGCCCAGGACAAGAAGTTTATAACATATTTATTTATTTTTAGAGAGAGAGTCGGGGGAGGGACAGAGGAAGAGAGAGAATCTCAAGCAGACTCCCTCCTGAGCACAGAACCCCATAGTAGGCTCGATCCTATAACCCTGAGATCATGACCTGAGCTGAAATCAAGAGTTTGATGCTTAACTGACTGATCCACCCAGGCACCCCATGTTTTCTTTTTAAAGATTTTGGAGGCCTCTCTTGAAGTTTTCATCATCAAGTAAATAGTGGCAATTTCTCTTTATTATGCACTTTCAGTCTGATAGAGGGTTTTCCAGACACAAATTTTTCTTTTCTTCATTTGATTGACCTCATGGGCTATGCCCAAGTCCAGCAGGTATTGCAATCTTATCATTTACAACGAAGCATCTGAATCTCAGGTATTTTAGTTGATTTGTCAGAATCCCCCAGAGAATGGGTGTTAAAATCAGGACTAGAAACTGGAATGTCTGTGTCCAATCTGGGTCTTGGCAGAACCCACTCTTTCCATATAAACAAGTATATGTTTACTCACTTCGACTATTAAATGGTATTTGGAAATAAGACCCTCCCAGCACTATGTCTTCAGTGCCCAGAGTTATTCATATTCATCCCTAAGCACCTAATTTACTTTGCAGAGTGGCTTAAACCCAAGGGAGAGTCTGGGTCACTGATGTTTAGGGTAGTGTGCACTCCCTAGCCATTGGGTTTAATGTTTCCTATTTTACGACTCCAGGCCCAGTCCCACATCTCTGCCTGATTGCATTGTCCTGAAAAATGTTTATATGTATCCAGGGATTCCAGTAATGGGCCCATAAAAAATTCAATAAAGAAATGTTTTAATCAAAATACGCTGTCTGACATCACAGAGTCACCAGAATTCTCATTTAAAACTGGAGCGCATCGTTGAAAAACGTTGATTGCTGTTATATCCTCACTGGTTTCTGAATGCATTCTGTTCATGCTCTGCTGTTGATGGAACTGGCTGCTGATGTGTATCCTTAGAAGAACCTTTTTGTATAATGGATAAAGAATCTTGAAATATATGAAAAGGGCCTACCGTCTCTCCCAGCAATGGGGCCAGAGAAAGAGAGAAAGGGCAGCTGTCCCACTTCCTCTTGTTGGTTATAATGACCACGTGAACACCATAAAAGAATAATATATCTTTAAGAGGAAAGAAATGTCTTTTTATTCCCCCCTGACCAACTGCACGTGCAAGTTTCTTAAAGTGTCTTTTCTGTGCAAGCTGTAGGTCCTTTTCCAAGGTGAATAAAATCCCCACAAAAATGCCTGCAAGGAGAGATGTTCCTGATGTTTCCCTTGGGCTTTTGCTGAGCTAGCCAAAGTATGCACTCATGCTATAGATCACTTTGGCACTATTAAAGAATTACAGGGCATCACATGGTCTTGTAGGAATTAATCACTGCTTAACAGTATGTGCTCCTGTGTTTATGAAGTCATTTGGAATATCTGCATGCAACCAGTGGCTTGCTGAATGGAGTATCTGCAGGTAATGAACCATGGCATTGTGTTATGGTCGAGCTAGAGAATGTTCCAATTGGCAATTAATATGCTAACAGTGCAATGTATTTATTTTAGGGAAAGTCAGAATCATAATTTGAAACTTTTTAATAAACCACAGAGAGATCCTATTTATATCATGCTGAAAGGCCTTCACAAAGGACTTCAAGGTGGGAGAGGACAGCATCAAAGGTACACACCCTGTACCACTTTATAGCAAGTGACTCTTTAAAGGCACAGCTCATATAGCCTTAGGCCTGTATTTTCCTTCAGGGAACCCTTAAAAATATTAACAAAAGAATATATATTAAATTTCATTTTCTAAGTATTTATCATCGATAAAACAGAACTGTGGGATATGGTCTTACCAGACCATCTTTAGCAAGCTTTAAGTGCCCAAAAGAGAATTTGGCAAAGAAGAAAAGGAAATGAAAAGAAAAAAGAGAAGTAGAGATAAGCAACCTTATACTTTACCCAAGTAGGTAGGAGCTGTTTAGTGGTTAAGAAATAGAGTGAGTATTAAGACCAAATAGGGAAGTCCCTTTCTAGATTTCACAAACATTACACAATTTTTTACTTATAAATATTTATCTTGTTTGTATGATTCAGATGATATACTCAAGCATCAATTAGCTTCCCAATAAAAGACAAGATGTAGAAATTTGAGGATTTATGTAAGGTTGTCAAGCTGTGTGCTGCCAATTCATTTCTGGTTCAAGTTGTTTACTATTATTATACTTCATTTTTAAAGTGTTGACGAAGGTTTTAAATGGATGCTTTAGAATTTACACGTAACAAGTACCCTGGCATGAGTGTACTCCACTTTTACTAGAATTCTGGTATAAGCACTAATCAAATTGTTAAGAATTT
The DNA here is from genome assembly GCF_963455335.1 of Martes martes. Lineage (NCBI taxonomy): Eukaryota > Metazoa > Chordata > Mammalia > Carnivora > Mustelidae > Martes > Martes martes. The sequence goes on from NC_137900.1 coordinate 21,194,494, forward strand.
TATATAGCTGAGCCAATGATCACTGCTCCCATTTCCTATTTTAAATTTGTACCAAGAAAGCTGGGAAATAGAAAACAAGTAATTGATTCATTATTTCTCCACTCTGTGACTTCCATGAATTATCACATTTCCAAATAATTAGGATACAATCTCATATGTCCTATTTGATTAGCAACTGAAATCATCACCTTCAAATTACAAAGGATTCTATTTCTTCTCCTTTTCAGCCAAACTGTGGTCATGCTGGATCAAGAAATAAATTCAAAATCATCAAATCAGTGATGACAAAGATATGCTCCATGGAGCTATCAAATTTTCCTAATTCAGGATCTGAGTTTTCAGTTGGTAAACCTCCCATACTGAACTCCCATTCTCAAAATATTAGAATCCAAAAGTAACCATTCATATGCTTATTTACTTACTATTCTACCATCATCATAGTATGTGCTCCTTATATCAAAATAAGTCAAGATGGCAGAGGAGTAGCAGACTGAGATGACATCAGGTCACAGGAGTTCAGCTAGATAGTTATCAAACCATTCCAAACACCTACAAACCCAAAAGAAGATCAAAGAGAACAAGAGCAGCAATTCTAGAAACAGAAAATTGACCACTTTCTGAAAGGTAGGATGTGTGGAGAAGTGAATCAGAAGTGATGGGAAGATAGGGAGAGGGGCCAGGGAGAGGGGCCAGCTCCCGGCAAGTGGTGGAGCAAGAGACCACAAAATTCAAACGTTAAAAAGTCTGCTCAACTGAGGGACATCACTCCAGAGGCTAAGTGGGGGTGGAGCCCCTGCGGGGACAGTGAGGTCTCAGGTCCTGTGGGGTCACAGGATTGGGAGTGTCTGAGTGTAGCAGAGCTCATGGGTATCAGAGCAGGAAAGCCAGATACAGAGATGGAGCCAAGTGAGCTCTCAGCTTGGGGTTACCTTAAACTGTGATCTGTGGCACAGTCTGACCACTGCTCTTTTGAGCAGGGACCCCAAAAGTGGCAGATCAAGAAGACTCACCTTCCTTCTCTGGGCAGGAATCTGTTGGGTTTGGAGACTCCAAACAGAGCTCTGCAACAGAGATAGAAATGCTCGGTCACAGGCTGGGTGAGGACGGAGCGTGGCCAGAGACCAGGGAGGTGGGAGCGATTGAGCGCTTTTCTCCAAGGCACACTGAGGAGTGGTGCTCCAAGCTCACAGCTCCTCCCAGCCAGAGACTGGGAGGCCGCCATTTTCATTCCTGTCCTCCAGAGCTCTACAGAAAGCGTTCACGGAACAAAAGCTCCTGAGAGTAAACCCGAGCAGAATCCTTAGCCTGGTCCCTGGCAAGGGCGGTGCAATTCTGCCTCAGGCAAAGACATTTGAGAATCATGGCAACAGGCCCCTACCCCAGAAGATAAGCAAGAACATATAGCCAAGACCAAGCTCACTGATCAAGGAGAACAGCAGAATTCCAGAGGAGGGGAAAGCAAAGCATGGAATTCATGGCTTTCTCCCCATGATTCTTTAGTCTTGCAAAGTTAATTAAATTTTTAAACCTTTATTCTTATTCTAATTTTTTTAAATTTTCATCTTTCCTCTTTTAATGTTTTTTAACTAGTTTATCTTAACAATATCTTACTTAAAAAATACTTTTTAAACCTTCATTATTTTGCTCATATTTTATTCTTCACTGTATCTAACTTTATTTTTTGTATACATATAGGGTGTTTTCTTCTAAGAAATTCTGGGATGCAATTTCTTCTAATAGATCAAAATATACCTTGGATCTAGCACAGGGCTTTGTTCTAGTCTCCAGCCTGGGCACATTCTCTCCACTTCCTTTTCTTTCTTTTTCCAACCAATTTATCTTATCAATTCCATTTTTTTGGGAATTCAAAAAAGAATTTTCATCCTTATACTCATATTGCATCCCTTCATCGTGTTTCCCCTTATTTCTGTATATATATAAGTTTTTCTTTCTTTAAAATTTTGGGAGGTAGTTTCTTCTAAGAGACCCAAATACACCCAAAATCAAGTGGGTGGCTCTGTTCTAATCACAAGTCTAAAATATATATATATATATATATATTTTTTAATTTTTTTAAAGTTCTTTTTACCCCCTTCATTCTCCCCCCCCCCCCCAATTTGGGTTCTCTTCTGTTTTGGTTAGCATATATTTCTCTAGGGTCTTTGTCACCCTTTTGGTATTTTATTTTCTCGTTCATATATTCTTCTTATCTAAATAAGATGACAAGGCAGAAAAACTCACTACCAAAAAAAGAACAAGAGACAGTACTGAAGGCTAGCGACCTAATCAATAACAACATTGGTAATATGTCAGATCTAGAGTTCAGAATGATGATTCTCAAGGTGCTAACTGGGCTCAAAAAAGGCATGGAAGACATTAGAGAAACCCTGTCTGGAGAAATAAAAGAACTAAAATCTAACCAGGTTGAAATCAAAAAAGCTTTTAATGAGGTACAATCTAGAATGGAGGCTCTTCCTGCTAGGATAAATGAGGCAGAAGAGAGAATTAGTGATATAGCAGACCAAATGATGGAGAATAAAGAAGCTGAGCAAAAGAGAGACAAAAAACTACTGGGCCACGAGGGAGAATTTAAGAGAAAAGTGATACCATAAGATGAAACAATATTAGAATAATTGGGATTCCAGAAGAAGAAGAAAGAGAAAGGGGGACAAAAGGCATATTGGAGTGAATTATTTTAGAGAATTTCCCTAATATGGCAAAGGGAACAAGCATCAAAATCCAGGAGGCACAGAGAACCCCCTGCACAATCAATAAAAATAGGCCCACACCCCATCATCTAATAGTGAAACTTACAAGTCTTAGTGACAAAGAGAAAATCCTGAAAGCAGCCCAGGACAAAAAGTCTGTAACATACAATGGTAGAAATATTAGATAGGCAGCAGACTTATCCACAGAGATCTGGCAGGCCAGAAAGAACTGGCATGATATATTCAGAGCACTAAATGAGAAAAACATGCAGCCAAGAATACTATATCCAGCTAGGCTATCATTGAAAATAGAAGGAGAGATTAAAAAGCTTCCAGGACAAACAAAAACTAAAAGAATTTGTAAACACCAAACCAGCCCTACAGGAAATATTGAAAGGGGTCCTCTAAGCAAAGAAATAAACAAAAAGTAGTAGACCAGAAAGGAACAGAGACAATATATAGTAACAGTCACCTTACAGGCAATACAATGCCACTAAATTCATATCTCTCAATAGTTACCCTGAATGTAAATGGGCTAAATGTACCAATCAAAAGACACAGGGTATCAGAATGGATAAAAAAACCAAAAGCCATCAATATGCTGCCTACAAGAAACTCATTTTAGAGTCAAAGACACCTCCAGATTTAAAGTGAGGGGGTGGAAAACAATTTACCATGACAATGGAAATCAAAAGAAAGCTGGGGTGGCTATCCTTATATCAGATAAATTAGATTTTAAGCCAAAGACTATAATAAGAGATGAAGAAGGACACTATATCATACTCAAAGGGCCTGTTGAACAAGAACATCTAACAATTTTAAATACCTATGCCCCTAACATGGGAGCAGCCAACTACATAGACCAATTAATAACAAAATCAAAGAGATGCGCTGACAATACTGCAATAATATTAGGGACTTTAAAACCTCCTCACTGAATGGACAGATCTTCTAAGCAAAAGATCAACAAGGAATATAGGCCTTAAATGACACACTGGACCAGATGGACATCACAAATATATTCAGAACATTCCATCCCAAAGCAACAGAATGCACATTCTTCTCTAGTGCACATGGAACAGTCTCCAGAATAGATCACATCCTGGGTCACAAATCAGGTCTCAACTGGTACCAAAAGATTGGGATCATTCCTGCATATATTTAGACCACAATGCTCTGAAGCTAGAACTCAATCACAAGAGGAACATTGGAAAGAACCCAAATACATGGAGGCTAAAGAGCATCCTACTAAAGAATGAATGGGTCAACCAGGAAATTAAAGAAGAATTGAAAAAATTCATGGAAACAAATGATAATGAAAACACAACTGCTTGGGACACCTGGGTTGCTCAGTCCTTAAGCATCTGCCTTCAGCTCAAGTCATGATTGCAGGGTTTTGGGATCGAGTCCTGCATCAGGCTCCCTGTTCAGTAGGGAGCTCCCCCTGCTTGTGAGCATTCTCTCTCTCTGTCTCTCTCAAATAAATAAATAAAATCTTAAAAAAAAAAAAAGAAAACACAACTATTCAAAATCTGTGGGACTCAGCAAAGGCAGCTTGAGAGGAAAATATATAAAAATACAAGCCTTTCTCAAGAAACAAGAAAGGTCTCAAATATACAACCTAACCCTAAGAACAGCAAAGAAAGCCTAAACCCAGCAGGAGAAGAGAGATAATAAAGACCAGAGCAGAAATCAATGAAATAGAAACCAAAAGAACAGTAGAACAGATCAATGAAAGTAGGAGCCTGGTCCTTGAAAGAATTAATAAAAATGATAACCCCCTGGCCAGACTTGTCAAAAATAAAAGAGAAAGG